>NC_051178.1:20461070-20761070 GCF_013339695.2 Rhipicephalus sanguineus | reverse complement strand
GATTTTACCTTCTTTTCCAACATCCGCTTATGTGACGGCTGCGCGATTTCGCAGGCGTAGCATTATGGAAGTTTTTGCAGACACAGCACTCACAAGTTCCACAGAATATCGGCACTTATTATATCCCTGGCGGAGGTCATTTTGTCAAACCCGTAAACTGGAAGTGTCAATTACGAGGCTACGATGTCGTGTACCGAGGCTAAATTTCTACCGACACAGGTCTGCTCAGGCACCTTCTCCACTGTGCGCATTCTGTGGTGAGCTGGAAACAATTGATCATTTCTTTCTGACCTGCAGGCGATATACTACAGCACGAAAAACCCATTTGGAAAGACCTTTACGGGCTATTGGAATGAATTTATCTGTGCCGGTGCTTTTGTCTTTTGGAGCCTCTATTTCTGGGTTCTCCAATGCGAAGGTTTGCGTGGCTGTGAGGGATTACCTCAGTGAAACCAATCGGTTAACTAGCTAATCTATATTACTATTCTTCTGTGTCAACACATGTATATATTTAAAAAATTCGGGCATTGATTTTTTATTTCATTATTGTTATTTCTTTATTTATTTTTCATATTTTATCAAGTGTCAAAATTTCCTATCAAATTTATAATTTTTCTATTCTGTAACCTCCCCTCTAAAGAATTATAACATTTATAAAACCACTCAAGTCTTGGCCAATCCCCCACAGTGGGTGTGAGCCAAAGTTGCAGGTGAACAAGAACAAGAACAAGAAGGGCTCGCGGGTCCAGGCCACGAAGGGGACGAAGCGGTGCGCCGCGCGAGGTGACGAGCTCCGGGCGACGTTCCTGAGGCGGGCGTGGCAGCAGTTCGTGCCTGCCGGGTCGAGGGCCGTTAGCCGGCCCAAGGTACAGTTCCGGTGGCCTGTTCAAGGTTCAAGGACGAGGCCTGCTGAACGGCTCCTGCCTGGGTGCAGTGGCCGAAGGCAGGATCGTGGCCGAGGCCTACCTGGCGTGGTTCTTCGTGGGTCGTGGCCTGACACGGGTCCTCGGGAGTTGCGACCTGTACTGCTGGGTTGGCCGCGACTCCGACTCAACGGCGCTGCACACGGTAGCGCATCCGTGTGCCGTCAAGCGTGCCAGCCGTGCCACCTGTGTCCTCGCGCACGTCAACGACCGCATCATGGTGGGACGATGGGGACCCAAGCTGTGAGACGGCGTTTTTTTTGTTTCACGAATCGGGAACTACACGCGTTCGACACCCTTGTAGCCTAGCCGGACTCTCTGCCTACTCATTCATGACTGTCGCACATGTCGCGTGATGTTGGGCATGTAGTGCTGTATATATAGTTCTTTCTCCTACCGTCTTTCTCATCTTTAGTTTACGATATAAAGCTTCTTTTTTTCGCCTAGATGAATCCTTTCTCGTCAGTCATCAACAAACATAGTGACGAACGTCCATAACCATCACAGCAGCGTTACCCAACCGTAAACAACTGGTTATATAACACATATCCGGCTCTTCAACATATATATGTATGCGTATAAAATTTATACAAATCTATAGCGTCATTTTGTAACGTGTCGCTCAGTAAAAAAGTTACGCCACAGTCACCTACCCACCGCATGCTTCGCATAACATCTACTCCCACGGTACGTGGGATCTGCCGAATTTTTTTCCCAATTGGCTTTTCCACAAAATTTTGCGCTTTGGGTTGCTTTTAAAACCCCTATTCATTTAATTTTAATTGGCTTAAACCTGGTATGCGCAAGCAGGGCCAGGTTTTTTCCCACAACTTTATTTTTTGGATTTCTTTTTATAAAAAGGTGGGAATGAAGTTGGCCGGGGCGGCACTTCTTTCAGGCAGAAGCACGAGCCGCTCGTGCTTCTGCCTGGTCGGTGGTTGTTTCGCTCCTGCTGTTTTTCGTCAATTGGGTGAGTTCAAGGCTTTCTCACGCGCTCTCTTGTGTGGTGGGCCCTTTTTAAACGGTTGGAGACTCGTTTGGTCGCGCAGGCTTCTGCCTGCTTCGAGTCTTTTTCGCATATTTTGCGTGTCGTTCCTCGGCCCATTGGCCGTTACGGCCATTATGGCCGCTTAAGCGGGTATGTGCCATGGCTCAGCCACGGCATACCCACTCAGTAATTATGTCGGTGCCCGGTCCCTCTAGCTCAGGGGCTTCGCCTCTGGATCCCGACGCTGGTTTCTCGCGTCAGGATCACGATCTGTCGCCCGATTTCTCGTCGGACGACACTTCCGACACCCTCGTTGCTGCGCTCGATTCTGCGACGCGGTCGGATCTTCGCACCGTTGGTGTGCCTTCGGCGGCTTTGCTGTTTGGGCATACCATTGATGCTGGTCTCGCTGCGTTGTGGTCGCAGATGACGGCTCATCAACGACGGGTAGAAGAAATCCTCTTTGAAGACAGAACAAAAATTTCAAATGGTCAGAGAGCTCTCATCATTACCGAAACTAACGGTATGGTAAAGGTCTGTGCAGAATTTCAGGCGGCGGCGGCCTTGCGAGACGGGTTGGTGCAGGAACTTCGCCGACAGCTGGACGAGGCCCTTCGCGAGGCGGCGGAACTCCGGATTCGAGTTGCGCTCGGTGGTGCGCCGGCGCCCGGTCGGTCTTTCGCGGATGTGGTGGCTGGCCGTCCTCGAGACGCTACAGTGGCGCCTCCATCGTCGGGACCGTTGGGCGTTCCGGGGCTTCATCCGGGCCTCGATGGACCTCGGATCGCACAGGATCGTCTTGGGCCTCCTGTTCAACCACAGCATGTGGCATTCATTATTCCGGTGGGTGAGTCACGATCTCCGGCAAAGCACGTTTTGTCATTATTAAAGACAAACATAAACCCAGGGCAGGCGGGCATAGGCGACGTCACATTAAGGCAAACGCGGTTAGGCATTACCGTTCTCGCGGCTGACCGCGCGTCCCTCGATAATCTAAGTCTGCTATCGAGGCAAATCCGGTTACGCGTGCGGCGCTCGTTGTTCGCATTCCAGATAAGAGGAAACTGTGGTATGTGAGTTCCAGTTTCGGTTTCATAAAAAGTATTTTTGCCCTTAGGGGGCGCCACCTTGTACATATATGCGCGGCACTGTATGAAATAAACGGAGTTCCTGCTTGGCTACCGGCTGCTCGACACTGGAGTGGCTGTGTCGCTACTTAACGTCCAAGATTACAAGCGGTGCTTCCCGAACATCAAGCTTCTTCCATCAAACGTTATCCTGAAGTACTATTCGGAACAAGCCATCGTGAATTATGGATACTTCAAGGCTTCCGTTTCCTACAGCGGCAACGACGCCTCCATTACCTTTTACGTTACGGACAAAGGCAATTCACTACTGGGGTTAGATGCCATCCGAGCCCTGAAGATTATCATCGAGGGTGAGACTCTCTCCTGTTCCGTCGTCGAGCCATCGGCACTTCCCGTCAATGCAGCGTTGGAGCCTCATCGTCCGTTCACTTCGGACTCCAGTCCTGCAGAGCATACATTGCTTCAGCATGGTCGCCGACAGGGCGTGCCAGCAGTGGCATCCGGTTTCCACCGGCGCCCGTGCCGGCTTCCTCGGCAAGGGACTGATGCCCCGACTCAACAAGAGGCTCATGCAGTCATCGCAAGGGCGAGCTCATCGAACGGCAGTGCTCCTATTGTCCAGGTGAACATGTGTCGCGATGAATTTTTTCGCACTGCTCGTGAACGTGAATTGCCGCTCTCTAATGCCCCTCAGAATTCATTGTTCATACCTACTCAAGTGTTCTATAGTCAACGGTACATGCATGCCGATCTTGCAAATGCTCATTATTGTCATACTTGTTCTGACGGTTCTTGCAAGGGCAATGCTTACTTTCCTGCTAATGACAGTGTACTTGAGCCACAGGGCTCCTTTGCGGCACCAGTTCAATGTCCGGCTGTGGTGCCCAGCCACAATGCTTCTTTTTCTTCTTGTATGCCTTTAGTTGAGCCACCGAGCTCCTTTGCGGCACCGGTTCAAAGTCCGGCTGTGGTGCCCAGCCACAATACTTCTAATGAATGCATAGTAGAGCCATCGGGCTCCTTACAGGCACCTTCTCAACGTTCGGCTGTGGTGTCCAGCCCCCATGATGTTTCTCCGTGCCCCAAGCACGTTTCAGAGTCGCAGGGCTCTTTACAGGCACCTTACGAATGCTCGACTGCCGTGCCCAGTCCCCATGCAGATAGTTCTTCTAACAATAATGGACATGATTCAGAGCCATCAGGCTCCCATGCATCGCTTTGTCATTTCCCGTCCTCAGCCAACGCTGAAGGACGCTTAAGCGAGTCATCTGACTCTAGTTATTCCTCTACGCTCTCAGCTGTGCCTGAGCAGCGCGTAACTGAGCCAGTAGGCTCATCTGAAGATACACAACTTACTGCTCCGCAAGGGAGCACTTCAAAACGAAATGCACCTCAGCGTTCGAAACGGTTGTGTAAAAAACCGTCCAGGTTTAAGGACTTTGTGTCCTAAATTATTCTTTTTTCACTCACTTGTTGAAGTCAGTGTGCCATACTTGTGCATTCTTGTGTGTATGCTGTTCATCTATTTTAAATGCGAAGCATTTCTTAGCGAACCTCTGGCACTTTGAGCGTTTCTATCTACGTATCTATCTATCTATCTATCTATCTATCTAGCCGCCTACGTCTGGGTGCTCTCATGATCGCCTCCTTAACTTGGTGTACACCAAAATTTGCATGGGAGGGCAAGAGGATTTGACGAATATGACTGCCGGGTCATGACATGAATAACTTTAAAATCCTGTAGAATACGTCGTCAAACCCTTTCCACTAGACACGTGTGGCACATACCCGTTTACCATGGGCCTCGGTGTACGGGTATGCGCCACAGGTGATTGACAGTTTATATCTACCCATGAAGGGCGAGAACAGACATTGGTAACTTAAATGCTAGAGCATTAAGGAAAACCAACGTCGGCATCGTTGACTCAACGAATGGAAAGAATGAAAATTAGGATCCCAGCAGGAATCGAACCCAAGCATTCTGCGTGGCAATCAGGTATTCTACCACTGAGCCACGCCAGGTCAATAAACTGGTTGGGAAAGACAGCCTACGCAGGCGTAATAACGGTGCAGCGTCAATTGTGATTCTGGTGCTGGCTATCTAATTTTACAAGAAAGCAATAAACACTACATGATACTCCTACGATGTGTACTCCTAGGATACAGGCGTCATATCAGATTAACGTGTGTGGTTCCTGTGTTGGCTCCGCATTTATTGCAGTCTAATAAACATTACGTTTGTATTCTTATGATTCAGCAAGCTATAATGAAGCATTGCTCGACCCAGGAGGAATATATTAACGAAAGTTACATATGATATCCACATCACCGCATGGTAAGGTGCGCTTCGTTCACCAGAACGACGCAGTGCCCTCTTCATTTCTTACGAGGCTGTGTGATGGCCTCATGCTGACTTAGGATGATGCCAGATTGATTGACAGCTGCTTTGTAGACTAGGCTACGTAGGCCATATACGCCCAGGTAGTCTACGAATACGACAAACACCATCCACTGATGTTGGCCTACGTAGCACTATCCAGGCC
Organism: Rhipicephalus sanguineus; assembly: GCF_013339695.2. Lineage (NCBI taxonomy): Eukaryota > Metazoa > Arthropoda > Arachnida > Ixodida > Ixodidae > Rhipicephalus > Rhipicephalus sanguineus. Next base: position 20,755,528 of record NC_051178.1, on the reverse strand, counting down.
TACCAGCCTCGACGGTCTATACCACACCAACACGAAGGGTGGCTTCAGGTTCCAATATGTCGGTGGCTCTGTCGACAGACAATTTGTCGACGAAATCATCAGGGCATCCACGAATTCCAACAGCTCTACTATACCACATACTTCACTACACATGGACCCCTCGTCACCATGATCAAGACCGGATCCTATAACAAGTCATAACCAGCTGCCGGTGCTCACTGATCACGGTGATGATGCCCTTGTTCAAGAACTGTCAAGAACTTCTTGCACAAATGCACACGGGTTCGTGAAACGTGCGTGCGTTCTCGGGACACGTATAAGCACTACATATCAGCTTACCGCTTCTGGTGTTGGTATTACCCACGTTGCCATTGGCAGCTGTAAGCAAAGGACACAAAAGTGATGTGTTTTAGGCATGATTTCGGACTAAAAGGACTAAAAAGCATCGAGAACCGCGAAAACCGAAACTGAAGAAGACGAGCGGAGGGCAGGTGGCACGAAGGCGACAACCAAACAGGAAGAAGAAGAGAAGAAAAAAGAAGGAACGTGCGAAGAAGGGCTCGCGGGTCCAGGCCACGAAGGGGACGAAGCGGTGCGCCGCGCGAGGTGACGAGCTCCGGGCGACGTTCCTGAGGCGGGCGTGGCAGCAGTTCGTGCCTGCCGGGTCGAGGGCCGTTAGCCGGCCCAAGGTACAGTTCCGGTGGCCTGTTCAAGGTTCAAGGACGAGGCCTGCTGAACGGCTCCTGCCTGGGTGCAGTGGCCGAAGGCAGGATCGTGGCCGAGGCCTACCTGGCGTGGTTCTTCGTGGGTCGTGGCCTGACACGGGTCCTCGGGAGTTGCGACCTGTACTGCTGGGTTGGCCGCGACTCCGACTCAACGGCGCTGCACACGGTAGCGCATCCGTGTGCCGTCAAGCGTGCCAGCCGTGCCACCTGTGTCCTCGCGCACGTCAACGACCGCATCATGCTGGGACGATGGGGACCCAAGCTGGGAGACGGCGTTTTTTTTGTTTCACGAATCGGGAACTACACGCGTTCGACACCCTTGTAGCCTAGCCGGACTCTCTGCCTACTCATTCATGACTGTCGCACATGTCGCGTGATGTTGGGCATGTAGTGCTGTATATATAGTTCTTTCTCCTACCGTCTTTCTCATCTTTAGTTTACAATATAAAGCTTCTTTTTTTCGCCTAGATGAATCCTTTCTCGTCAATCATCAACAAACATAGTGACGAACGTCCATAACCATCACAGCAGCGTTACCCAACCGTAAACAACTGGTTATATAACACATATCCGGCTCTTCAACATATATATGTATGCGTATAAAATTTATACAAATCTATAGCGTCATTTTGTAACGTGTCGCTCAGTAAAAAAGTTACGCCACAGTCACCTACCCACCGCATGCTTCGCATAACATCTACTCCCACGGTACGTGGGATCTGCCGAATTTTATTGTATAATGGTTATAAGTTCTACCGCTTGGTACACTGGTATGCTGTGAATTCTTGTTGTATTTTATTTGTATCAGTGTCTTCAGCTAGAGTACACTGTGTACTTTGCTTTTGTTCCCTTCTCGTGCCGGTTCCTTTTCACCAATTGGACGTTACACCAAAAGAGGGGGGGATGTTAAGGTGTGTACTTTTAAGGTTGTATACGGTATATTTGTCATTAATCACTGTATAAGGATGTTAAAGCCCACATGTCCTTTTCATTCTAGGGGGGGATGATGTGGTATGTGAGTTCCAGTTTCGGTTTCATAAAAAGTATTTTTGCCCTTAGGGGGCGCCACCTTGTACATATATGCGCGGCACTGTATGAAATAAACGGAGTTCCTGCTTGGCTACCGGCTGCTGCTGTTCTTCCTCCCGGCCGGCGCTTCGGGCGCCGTGCCCTTTGTTCTCCGGGCGTCGCGTTCGACGTCCGATACCACAGAAACATCATGTTAAATTAATCGGAGTCGATCCTGAGGTCCCTTCCTCGCGTCTCTTACAGGAAATTAGGGATAGTAACCCTAACCTTGGCTTAGATCTCTGCATGGCGTCTCTTAAGACCTCCTTTCGAGAAAGATCGGGGAATGTCTCTTTCATTGTTGAGTTAGAACCACAAGATTTCCATAAAGTCATGGCTAGGCAGCGTCTGTGTATAGGATGGACGTCCGCTGTGTACTCGAAGGCATTCATGTTTCCCTATGCACATTTTGTGCGTCTTACGGTCACACGCGGCGCTTTTGTCCGGACCGAGACGATCCCGCGAAAGTGGTTTCCGCCAAGTGTGCTCAGCCACATTCTACTGAAGAATGTACAGTTGCTATCTCTAGTCCGGAAATTTGCTGCGCGCCTTGCAGGCAGTTTTCACGTGAAGCGGTCCGTCATCCTGCTGGTCACGCGTCCTGTCCAATTTTAATGGACAGGATTGTGCGTCTCCACGCTAGGACGGACTATGGAGCGTAAAAACTTCTTTCATTGCCGCGTCCGAAGCGTGTCTTCGGGACGCGGCGGAGTAACCGGTTCTTTAATTTTAAAGAGTGCGGGCTGGCGCGAAGGCGTCGCGCCAGCTCGTGTGACCTTCTTCCTCTTTATCTTTTCCCATTCGGCTCCCTGGTTTATTCATGTTTTCTTTTGCTTCTCGCGGACTTCAACTTCCTTTTCTTCGATGTCATTCGTGGAATACTTATTCTTCATTCTTCTTTGCCTTCCTTTTTCATGTCGTCCGGCATTTTTACGCGTTCCTTTGACCTTCTTCTCGTGGCTCTCTTCGCTTACATCGTTTTTCGGGTGCTGCCACCTATCTTTTATCCCCAGTCACTAAGATTTCCGCGGTTCTCAAGGTGAACCATAGGAAGCGCAGTTATGCAATACTCGGTTACGGCACATACATGTGCTGTGCCAAAAGGCGAGACATCGGCCCTCTGGCGGTTAGTGTTAGAAGGGACGGATTTAAGCCTCTGCCGTTAGTCAGTAGATGGCGTCACCAATTCTTTCTGGCGGGATATTTGAAATTAAATCTTATATTACTCTTCCGGCTCATACCCATTGATTTTCCCTCTCTTCTGGCACATACGCGATTGGTTTCCAAATTACCTTCTCCTATACCGGCACATACCCGCTACAGTTTTCTCAATCTTTTGCTATGGCTTCGACAATAGACCTTATATTTATTCAAACTAATTTGGATCATTCGGAATCTGCTACACAGGGTTTGGTATATGTCATGGAAAAGTTTAATATCGACGTCGCCGTCGCATGTGATCCTCACACGCGACGGGGAGAGGTACATGGTATTCCTAATAGGTATTTTAAATTTGCGGCTCCCAAAGGGCCGAAGATAATCGTTTTTGGTCTCCCCTCGGGTTACGATTGGTTCCCAATTCTTATTCACACGCACGTTATAGCGCTTAGGGTCACTTCGCCGTCGGTCGACTTTCTGCTGGTTGGTGCCTATGCTCCTCCACATAACGATATCAATCCGTACCTAGATTTGATTTCTAATTCTATCGCAATCGCACGCACGGATAACGTTATCCTCGCCGGAGATTTTAACGCCAAAAGCACGCTGTGGGGGCGCCTTCCGCCGGATATGAGGGGTAATGCTCTCGTACAAATACTCTCTCAGCACTCGTTATCCGTCTTGAACGATCCCTCCTCATTACCCACCTTTGAGACTGAGTATTGTGAGAGCTGGTTAGATGTAATTGCTGCAAGCAATTCCATGGTGCGAGGTGGATATAAATGGGAAATATTAGACGGCCACATGTTCAGCGATCACAGGTTGCTCGTATTCTCCTTCGCCGACAGAACTACTTCTACTCTGCGCAAACTCACTTTTCAAGGCAGAGCCAACGTTTTCGCGGCGTTAAAGTCCAATACTTGGTTCCAAAAGGTTGTTGGTGCAGACCTGCAGTCGGGTGCAGCCTTGGACTGTATTTTGCACAAATTTTACGACATATACAACACTTTGGTTCGCGGAAACTTGCGTACTGTCCGTTCAGGACCTCATCGCGCTAGCGCTTGGTGGACTCGTGACCTTGACGTGGAACGTACGAAGGTCCGAAGGCTCCGTAGAGCTTACCAACGGGCAAGAGAGCCAGAAATGAGAGAGAGTTTGCGACAAGCATTCTCGTCGGCTGGAATGACATACGGAAACAACATTAAAATGGCACAAGACGCATCTCTTAAGCGGCTTTATACACAGCACTAAACTTTCCAGGTTTGGAAATGCGTACAAAATAGCCTTCAACAAACTACGATCACCTGTTCAGCTCCCTCCCATTAGAGGGTCGGACGGCATGTTAACAACTAGTGTTTTGGAGTCGGCATCATTGCTACTTCGTACCCAGGTTTCGAAGGACAACTTCAGCAATGACGAAGATGTCTACAAAAGGATGAGACAAATAGCTTCAGCCAATGCCGTATCTCAAAGGAAGGGCAGACCGTTTACGGTTCATGAGATTGGATCTGCACTTATGCTTTGCAAAACAAACTCCGCTCCAGGTCTCGATGGCCTAACGTTAACCACAACAAAGGCTCTCTTTGAATTTCACCCAAAATGTTTCCTATTTATTTTCAATTCGGCACTTCGATTGGCATACTTCCCTTCTATTTGGAAATCAGGCAAAATTATTTTTATTCCAAAACCTGGACGTACTCCTGAGGACACGTCATCCTATAGGCCTATAGTGATGAACTCGTTATTTGGTAAAATTTTAGAACGCTTGTTAAACTCCCGCCTCTACTCCTTTCTTCATAACAATAACCTCATACAGAACAATCAATTCGGCTTCACCAGTGGTGTGAGTGCAGTCATGGCCCTATATGCACTAAAACAGCAACTTCAGAGTTTTAAAACGTCAAAAATACCCGCTCTGCTGATCTCTCTGGACTTTAAAGGGGCGTTTGATTCGGTATGGCACCCGTTGGTTCTAGCTTTCTTTCAACGTCATGGTTGCCCACAGAACGTTTTCTATTTATTGAAATCCTTTCTCACTGACAGGAAGGGCGATTCCAATGAACGTATCTCAAGTGCATGAGACCCCGACTCTTGGCAGTCCTCAGGGTTCCCCGATTAGCCCACTCTTGTGGAACGTGGTCATTAGCGGGCTTTTGCAGACACGGATGCCGCGTAACGTATCTATCCAAGCTTATGCCGACGACACAGTGTTACTCATATCCGCGTCTACGAAAGCGCTTCTCGAGCAACTCGCTGCGGACGCCTTGCGCAGAGTCGAGTATTGGGCAAAGGAAGACAAGGTGGTTGTAAGCGTTCTCAAATCGGAATATATCGTTTTCCCGAACGGTCACCCTTCGCTTCGGAATGCCACATTGAATGTTCCCATGGGTGATGGACAGCTACAGAGGAGGGAATCGTTAAGAATATTGGGCGTAATATTTGATTCTCGATTAGGATTCAAGCAGCATGTAGAGCATATTAGGAAAAAGTTAGAAAATTTGGTTCCGAAAATTTCGACGTACTTCCAGATACAATATACCGGTACGGGCAAACCCGCGCGAATACTCTATAAAAAGGTTGTCCTTCCGTCCATCACCTATGCGGCTCCAGTTTGGTGGACTGACCCGCCAGATTCTTTACTCAAGGAAAAATTGGTCTCGGCTCACCGTTTACCACTTGTAGCGCTAACGCGAGCTTACCGCACTACTCGCACTGCCGCGCTGCAGGTGTTGCTCAAGGCGCCGCCAATAGAATTAGACATGGAGCGCGTTTGTGCGGACTTCTCTTTATTTGTAATGCGACAACCAACCTGTTATGGCCCCAATTATTACAAACCCACGGACTTGCAATACGCACGAGACGTCTGGCAAGACCATCCAGCCGACCGCGCATATTCTCACTGCTTCTTGTGTCTCACGAGAGCGGACGTCAACACACTAACCACCACTCGGGCATGGCACATTTACATCGATGGCTGTTACACATCCCGGACTGCTGGAGCTGCTTATGTTGTGCTGGGGCCACGTCAGCAAATCGTCCGGGTCCGCAGATATAAGGTGCTCAATGCCAGCAGTGCCTATTGTGCACAGACAATAGCCTTTCAAGAGGCAATTAATTTTCTTTTCACGCTACACACGCCTTTCCCTGTTCACATTTACACAGATTGCTAGTCGCTACTTTATGCGATATCCAGTCCAAAGGCTTCGAACGTGAGAGTAGCACGCATAGTTAAAGACCTCTGTAAATTGAAAACCCGGATGTCCGTCCACCTCTTCCGCGTGCGAGGCCACAGTGACGTGTGTGGCAATGAGTTCGCAGACGCTGCCGCTGCTTCGGCGTGCAAGTTTGGAATAATCCGCTACTCTGCACTTTCTATCAAATTCATTCGAACTGAATTCTGCAATCACATGTACAGTTATTGGTACAACTATTGGTTTCAAAATCATTCAGAAACTGCTTTATTTAATTGGGTACCTAACGTCGAGAAAACTCCTCCATACTTTCCACCTCACCGGTCACTCACTCGCCTCATAAGAGCGCATGGAAGATTTCCTTACTACCTGCACCGCTTTAAATTAGCTCCTAATTCGTTCTGTCCTTGTGGCACAGAATGCACTACGGTTTTGAATTATCTTAACGATTGTGCCGCCACTGCGCCCTTGGCGGCCACTCTTGCTCTCTCGGACGATTCCCAAATCTTGACGTTACTGACTTCCCGCATCTTTTGACTATAAAGCGCAATCGCGCTATTTTATTCCGCATTGAGCGGATTGTCGATCGGCTGCTGCCGGAATACGCAAGCCCTCAGCATGTCATAGACAGCACTTTATTGGGACTCTTAAGTCATGAGATGCATACTTTTGCTAGGCCTACATGCCTTGGCTTACGGATTGCTTCGGCGCCACGCCTATGCTTTATGGGCTTAGCACAGGGCCTCCATGGGCCATAGTGCCTTACTCTATAACCGGTGGTGCCTCTCTGTACTGCGCCTTCTATCCTTTCCAACTTCATCCGGTCGTTTGGTGGCGTGGCGGCCACAGAGTCCAGCGTCTTGGACGGGTTCGGACACGGAGCCTAAATTAACCAGGCACCTACAACTGCAACTGAACCTCGGAACCGTGGCTGGTCCGTATTCCTGCGGCTGGGAAGGCGGCCGGTCTATGCGCATGTACTTCTTTATTTTTCCTACCACAAAAGGCCCGGATCCGACGGATTTAAGCATGCATTACTACGTCAGCCGGGTATGCCTTCTTGGTGCCCTTGGGCACGCTTGCCTGACTTCTTTCCACTGACTGCAATGCGACTCACGCATTTTCTCTCTATATTCTTTGCACAGCTACCCTTCAGCACTGCGGTGCTGCGCTTATGGATATCTCATTGCTGTTTTCACCCTCCTTGCGTTCCGGTGGCGGCTCGTCGGTTTGTATCTAGCATTTGGGATACTTGATCCTACTGAGTGGGCACGAGTGGCGTCACTGGTGAATTGAATTTCCTCAGGCCGATCACTCTTCCCTTTCAATTTATACATACCCATCTATGGTGGTTAGTTATTTCACCACTTAGAGTTCTCTTTACCACCTTCACTCACCATTATTTCACAATACCATCTCATGGTTCATCATTCACCACTCCTGGGTAGTTTTGGGACATATCCATTGCGATTACACTCACTTACGTTTCGGGATGCGGAGGGGCGGCCGACTGGGTTGAGGTTTGCGGGCTAGCTCGTGCTTTTCCTGTCCATGGGGGCTGGAATGTGGTATTCACGTTCCAGGCCTTTCCAGTGCTTTCTGTGCTCGTGTGCATAATTTTCCTCTTGAGTTTTTCAGTCATCTCGTTTGCCTCATCACCTTGTGTTCACGTGCCTTCTTCATCATGCTCATGGTTCAAGGCACACGGATACCTCCTGGGCACTTCGGGCAGCCATCTTTCGCCTCAACCTTTTCATTTCATAATTTTGTACCTTAGGGCCATTACGCGTTGCCGTGCCCACATTTTATTTTTCCGATTGGCTTTTTTCCCTCTAAATGTGCGCTTTGGGTTCATTATACCCCTTTTCTTTTATGTTTGATTGGTTTTACGCCTGCTATTGCTTCACGTAGGAGCGGGCTTGCCCCATTTTATTTTATGTTATTCTACTATTCAGGAGGCGAAGAGTTTGACTCTTGGGCGGCACATCTTTCAGCCAAGCGGCTGCAGGAGCGTGTACAGTGTCGGGCGGGGAGTTTGGAGTGGGGCGGCACAGCTTTTAGCCAAGCAGCTGCGGGAGCGTGTACAGTGTCGGGCGAGGAGTTTGACTGGGGCTTCAGGTCACTGTGACTTCAACAGTCATACGCACCTTCATGCCATGCTCCACGGATCATATGCTAAAGCTTACTCTTGCTCGTCTCGCACGGCACGCTAACCGGTACACAGGATCTGTACTGCGTTGCAGACTACTACCAGGCTGGACAGGGTATAACGTGTCCCACCCACCCTCCCGATTTCTTTTAGGCGTTGCTGTTTGCGCCGAGCTGATGCATATGGGGTGTGGGGCAGTCATCGGGTCACAGACGGCTCTCTATATTTCATAATCGTTTGTTTTCACTACCCTTTTACTGTGACATTGTTTGGTGGAAAGTACATTTCCTCCCGGATTGAGAAAAAAAATGCTGCTCGGCCATTCTGCACGTTGTTTCACTTTCACGGAAGCCCGAGCGTTTGCTTCTCCTCTGGAGGTCTGTCCAACGCTGCCGATTTGCAGCATTTGGCTGCAAATCGGCAGCGTTGGCCCCTGTAAATTTGGCCCCTGTAACTAATGTTCTTACTAGTTTCCCAGGTTTCACGTCACCTTCCAGGCGTCAAGCACGTTCATGGTCCACGTCATCGCAGGCTTCATCACCACCCAAGGCATTGGAGGGCCTTGGATTACTCATGGGCGCACGCAGACACGGCTCATCCATCCCGGCACCATCACATCTTCTCATCATCAATAAAAGGCCTACGTGAGTGCTTTGTGTGCTCGCTGAGCCAACACCTTAGGACCCAGTTGCGTTACCGTGCCCACCTTTTTCCTTCCAATTGGCTTTTACCTCCAAATTAGCGCATTGGGTATTTCTTATACCCCTTTTTGTTTATTTTGATTGGTTTTATGCCCGTTATTGCTTTCAGTAGGAGCGGGCTTGCCACAACTTTCTTTTAAATTTATTTCCTGTTTGGGTGGCGAAGAGTTTGAACTGGGGCGGGGAGTTCGACGCACAGTGTCACGAGCGCTCGTGACACTGTGCGGCTGCCTGTTTCTTCGGCTCCAGCTTCGATCTCGCAAAGGTCAGGTTTTTTGCATTTTCGCTCGGCATTCCCGTTAGTGGCATCTTTCTAAGCCATCAGGGAACACCCTGAGACCGTTTTTCGGCATTGAAATCGCAGGATTTCTTAATTTCTGCCACTTAATATCGGTTAGGCTTAGCTGCCTGTGCCTTGCCATGGCGGGTCCGCACCGCTGGCGAGATGAGCTCGGCAAGCCCAACTAACGCGGTGTCGCCCACGGGATTGAGTTCCCCCGACTTGAACGATGTTTCTGGCGCTTCGCCCGCATCCATTTCGTCCCCTGATAACGATTCATTGTCCAATTTGGTCAATGAAAATAGTCGGAAAGGACTAAACCTTTCGATGAGACCGATTCCCACTACAGGGAATAACAATGACAGGCACATACCCGCTATTCCGTCGGAGGACTATGATGCCGCATCCTCGGTATCGCAAACGACTACCGTACCTGTCTTGAGAACCAAACTCGGCACGCGCGTGCAAACGCGTGCACGGGACATCGAGGAAGAACTGCCGAGATACTGTGTGGAAACAGGCAATCGCATTCCTGTCAACGCCAGACATTTCATCATGGCTCGTGTCTTCGAACTCGTACAATTGTGTTCTGATTTACGAGCAGACGCTGCCTCAGAGCGTGGGGCAGTTCTCGCTTTACAGGGACAGCTCCTGGAGACCCGGCGAGAGACGGCGGACCTTCACAGGCGCGTGGCACTGGCCGAGGCACGGAGGACAACCGCGCCTTTCCGTCTGAGGCTGCGTCGTCCTATCAGACACGACCTGGTCCTGCTGCGGGCCTCCACGGGGGTCTCCTGTCGGGAGTTGCGACCCAACCTACCATGACCTACGCGGCGGCACTACAGGCGAGTGCTGTACCGCCTCCCGGACCTGACACCCTTCCTGCGAGACAGGCCCCGGCTCTTCACGAACACGTGGCCTTCGTCACGCCCATCACCCCTTCTGCGACGCCTGCCCGGGACTCTCGGAGGATACCAAAGGCCAACATCGATCCTGCGGCTCATGACATCCGTGACGTCACGCTCAGACACACCAGGTACGGCCTCACCGTTTTCGCTCGTTCACGCAACACACTACACAACATGCGACAAGCCATAGCAGATAACGCTATAACATGCGCAGCCCTCTCCATGAGGATCCCTGATAAGCGTCACCCTCACGTTCGGTTTTCGGGGGTGGACCCCGACATTGCCACAGAGGAATTCGTAGCTCGCGTAAACGATCGCAACCCGAAACTCCAGCTAAATCCAGACACGTGCAAAGTAAGGGCCTCGTTTAGAGAACGATCGGGGACTTCGGCAATCATTGTTGAAGTCGATCCCGATGCGTTTCAACACATTATGCGTCAACAGCGAATCTCGGTCGGCTGGACTTCGGTTCGTGTGACCGAGGACCTGCACATATCAACGTGCACGTTCTGTGCTACTTACGGGTACGGACAAAGTTCGTGCCCAGTTCGTAATCAACCGGAACGTGCAGTGTGCACTCGATGTGGCACAGAAGGCCATACAGGCACATCTTGTCAAGTGCGTTCTGGCGATCCGTCGGTATGCTGTGCAGAGTGCCGACGCGCCGGTCTCGAGGATACGGGACACCCTACCGGCTACCCTAGTGTCCGCTACTTGTAGATCGAGTAGCGCGCCTAAAGGCGAGAACCAATTATGGAGAACGTTAGTGGCAGTTCATCTGCCGCCAGGGGGGGTAACCGGGGTCCCGTCTGCGTCCACTTTTTACAATTGAATTTGGACCATGCTAAACGCGCGTTTTCGTTTTTGCCGGCGACCATGGAAGCGTGCAATATAAGCGTGCAATACGATGTCTACCCGATACGCGTCACAACGAACGTTGTGGCCATATATTGCGAGGCGCAAACTTTGTTTCGTGTTCGTATCCCTATATGCGCCACCGCACACATCCCTCGACCCGATATTAGAAGTCTTATCAGACAATCTAAGGTCGGCGCGGTCCCCGAATATCATTGTTGCTGGTGATTTTATTGCCAAGCACCGCATGTGGGGACCTACAGACACTGACGAGCGTGGTCTTCAGATTGCTCAGTTTCCTCTGGCAAACGACCTTGTCTTGCTCAACGACGACCAGTCCCTGCCGACATTTGAGACCTTATATGCGGCCAGCTGGATAGATTTGACGTTTGCTACACCTTCTGTTCTTGCGTCGGGCTTTCGGTGGACGGTGAGAGATGACACCACTTTTTCTGAACACCGCTTGGTACAGGTAACCGTGGGGGACTCTCCGCCGTCAGGGAAACGTTTGACAACGTATGCGCACTGTCAACTTTTGGACGCGCCCGAAGCTCTAGACCGCATACTTCTAGCGTTTCAAGCGCTATATGACAAAACGTACCAACGTCATCTAAGGCCGGTGCGAATGCGAACCACGAGCAAACCGTGGTTTACACCAGATTTGACTATAGAACGGTCGGCGGTTGCTGCCAAGCGTCGCCGCTTTCAAAGAACGCGTGACGTACAGATGCGGGCAATATTCCGAAAGGAATATACTTCGGCATTGGCTACGTATCGCAAGCACATTCGCGAGGCGCGCGACGTACATATTTGCGGATACGCCCTTTCTTGCGTACACGCGTATCTGTTCTCCAAGCCATTCAAAGAAGCCTTCGGACGACTCTGCCAATTCCGATGCCTCCCAGCTTTGGTCGGATCGGACGGGACAATAACGTCTATGCAACTGGAGTCGGCAGCTTTGCTGTTACGCACACACATAGCCGTCGATGATTACACTACCGATGAGCAAATGCACCTGCATACGCGGTCGCTCGCTTCGGCGCCTTACGTTTCCGCCTATCAGGACATTCCATTTACTCACTCGGAGGTAGTGGCTGTTTTGAGAAGCACACCGAACAAGTCAGCAGCCGGCCCTGATAACATCACGCCGGTAATCATGAAGGCGCTATTTGAATACCATCCGCGTTTCTTTATGATGGTTTTCAACGCTGCACTCGCGCTCGGCTACTTCCCTCGTTGTTGGAGAACTGCAAGAGTAACGTTTATTCATAAGCCGGGTCGACCAGCCGAACGCACGTCTTCATACCGGCCAATATGCGTTAGCTCAGTCTTTGGGAAAACGCTCGAGCGATTGTTGAATGGCCGCCTTCAACACTACCTCGAGGGACGCGGCCTCATACACCCAAGGCAGTACGGATTCACCCGAGGGCGTAGTTCCATCTTAGCGCTTCATGCCTTGAAGGAGACTCTCTTACGGCTTAAGGCGCAGCGATTGCCCGCCATTGTTATGTCCCTGGACTTTCACGGGGCATTGGATAGCGTATGGCACCCGTTGGTATTACGCTACTTCCCAGAGCGAGGCTTACCAAGTCGCCTTTACCATCTTCTTCGCACGTTCTTGGCCGACCGTTCGGTGTTTGTCCAATCAAACGCGGGACGTGTCGAGGCCCATCCGACGTTGGGCAGCCCCCAGGGCTCCCCCCTTTCGCCACTATTGTGGAATGTAGTCATAGACAGTCTTCTGTCTCTGCCGATGCCACCGGGAGTCGTTGTTCCAGCGTACGCTGACGACACAATCATTCTCGTGCCTGCGCCCTCGCGCGATGCCCTCGGTGCCTTGGCGTCGGACGTTCTTCCCCGTGTGATAGCGTGGTCCCTTGATGTCAAGGTGTCGCTCAACTGCGACACTTTCTGCGTTTATTCTCGCACGGAGTCGGGGGCATGGAGCGGGTTCATCCTACCGTACGCCTCGGTCCTAATGAACACAGCTTGACATTCAAGGATTCTTTGAGAGTCCTAGGCGTAATCTTCGACCGCCGCCTAGCGTTTTACCAACACGCTGATTATCTCCGGAACAAGGTCGCCACTCTCTCTGCCCGCGTCGCCCCGTTTTTCTCGATGCAGCGCGCGTTCGTTCGCCCGGCGCAAAAGGTACTTATGTACCGACAGGTTATACTTCCCGCCCTTACCTACGGGAGTCCGGTCTGGTTGGGAGAGAGTCACTTCGACTGCCGTCTTCAGGTACGCATCGTTACCATCAAGAGAGTCGCCCTATTGGCACTCACACGTGCGTATAGAACCACGAGCACGGCGGCCTTGCAAGTACTATTGCACGCGCCACCGATCGACCTCGAACTGGAGCGCATCAACGCCGAATTCCGATCGTTTACATTGCGTAGACACATCGCATTCGGCAGCCTCCGGTTTCGTCCCGACTGGGTAGCAAACCCTCACGGCACGGTCACTCTACATCAATCAATGCCGGCTGCCGTGCCCTTTGCCCGCCTCACCATGGTGCAGGCCCGTGCCGCTTTGCGGGCACAGGCCATTCACGTGCATACGGATGGCTCCTACACTACCATCTCGGCAGGTGCGGCGTACGTTGTTTTCGGTTGGCCCGACAGAGTATTGGGCGTAGGAAGGTTTAGACTCTTTCGCGCAACCTCTGCGTATTCCGCAGACGCAGTCGCCTTTCGGGAGGCCCTGCAACATCTCCTCGCGGCTCGTTTTTCGGAGCCTGTCGCCATTTATAATGATTGTCTGTCGCTGCTTCAGGCTTTAGCCTCACCGCGAAACCTTGAGCCGCACGTTCTCGACATACGCGCCTTGATACGAAAATTATCACGCAACGTCCGTGTGTACGTGTATCATGTACCCGGCCACTCCGGCGTTTTCGGAAACGAGGTCGCGGATTATATGGCCGAACGGGCGGCGCGAGCGGGTCTACAACGATCGTTGCCGCTTCCATTCAGGGCGGTGCGAAGCCAGCTGCGTCGCGAGGTCCTGGTTCTCTGGGCAATTCGGTGGCGCGAAGATAATACACACACGGAACTCTATCGCTGGACCACCGACATCTGTGCAATACCACCATACTTTCCACCCCCGCCGGCTCTCGTGACACTACTCACGGGACACGGACGATTCACGCAAGATTTTTATAGGTTTAATTTATTGCGGGAACCTAGATGTCCCTGTGGCGCATTGACGTTTGATATGACGCACGTTTTGCATACCTGTGCAATCACACGCCCATATACATCACGCATGCAGCCTCAGGAAGTGTATCTGGCCGCACGGTATTCGACAATACTCGACTGCCCTCGTAACAGGGCACTTCTGATATGTGCGGTAAGGTCCCTCAGCGACAAATTTCCACACGTCTCCTGACACATGACACAAATCAGGACGCGTTCTACAACCACCTCTCATACAACGAGATGCCTTGTGTGGACATGACCATCAAAGGGCCATTCTGGTCAGGCTTCCGGGTCTCTGATGCTCTTGGCCACATAAGCTCTCCAGCGTGTAGTTTAGGCGAGCGAAACGGTCGGGCCGTCCTGGCATGTCCCTCGCCAGCTCCTCGACTATTAGCCGCCAAGGATCACTGCAGGGGCCACCGACAACACCTGTGCACGCACCGTTCCGGTCTAGAAGCCGACATGGACGTTCAAGAGACGACGACCCCTGGTACAAGCGGCACTACTGGGCAACCTACTGGTCGACATCGCCAACCACGGAACTCTGACGCTTGATCCAGCGAGGGACAGCTCGCACATGCTTTGCTGTGTGATTTTTCTTTTTTTCCGTTTTTTTGTCATTTTATCCTTTTTTTACTAATGTTCATTGGGCACGTTTTGCCCCATCGTCTCAGCCTCATTCATTAAAAAAATGCCCGGTTTCTGTGCTCGTCGTCCCAACACCTTAGGACCAAAATGCGTTACCGTTTCCCACAATTTTCTTTTATCTAATTGGCTTTTCTACTAAATTTGCGCTTTGGGTTATATTAAAACCCCTTTTCATTTATATTCATTGGCTTTACGCCTGGTATGCTTCGGCAGGTAAAGGTTTTTCCCATGCCTTTATTTTTGCTTTTATTTTATCGCAACGATGGGAATGAATTTTACTGGGGCGGCACATCTTTCAGCCAAGCAGCTGCAGGAGCGTGTACAGTGTCGGACGGGGAGTTTGGAGGCCTGCCTGGTCGGTGCTCGGATCGTCCCTGCTTATTTTTCGGCATTTGGTGAGTTTTTGAGCTTTTACGCTTCTATTTATTGTTGGGAGGTATTTTTAAACGTTTCAGGAATTGATACGACGCGTGGGCAGCGATTAACAAGGGCTCTTCATTTTAATTTCCTTGATCTTAGCTGTTGGCTGTTGCCTGGGGAAGCCATTATGGCGGTTTTTATGGGTATGTGCCGCCGATAATTTTCGACTACTACATAGCGACACTATGTCTGTTGGAAATATTCCCAATTCGGGAAGCTCGCCAACCGCGCAGGACGTTGGCATTTCGCCGTGAGTTGATGAAGGTTTTCAAGATTTTACCACGGACGATGTTCTTAGTAATTTTGGAAACGATAATCAGACTCTTCAACAAGCGGTCGGTGCTGCAGAGGGCGTGTCTTCGGGTTCCATTTGCCAGTCCTCTGGCGTTCATATTACTCCCTTGCGGTTGTGGGCGCAGGTTATGATGGACCATTAAAAGAAGATCGAGACCATTCTCTTTGATGATAAGACCAAAGTTTCAAACAGTATTCGTGCGCAGGTGATTACCGAGTTGAATGCCATTGGTAAAACAAGTGCGGAGTTTCAGGCGGCTGCAGCGTGGCGTGGTGGCGTGGTTGAAGAACCTTGTCGTCAGCTTGATGACGCCAGGCGGGAGGCGGTGGACCTGAGGATGTGTTTGGCTGTTGGAGATTCTGGGGTTCCGGTCCTGTCCTCTGTGGCTGTTGGGGCGTCTGGTGTTGCTGCTGGTGCACCAGTCGCGGCTGCTTCGAACGTTTCGGATCGGGGTCTCGGGGCCTCCTACCCCTCTGTGTGGCCGGACCTTCTATTCAACCGGCGCCTCTGCATGACCACGTTGCCTATCTTACACCTGTGGGTGAGTCTTCTCCTGCTAATGACGTTTTATCGTTGCTTAAGAATAACATTGACCCTAGTGAAGCAAGTATTGGTCAGGTGACGTTGAGGTCGACAAGACTTGGAGTGACCGTACTGGCTAGCAGCAAAGTCTCTTTAGATAATTTGAAGACAGCTACAGAGCAACGTTCGGTAACCAAAAACACCTTGGTTATGCGAGTTCCACAAAAACGTCGACCACACGTAAAGTTGGTCGGAGTTGACCCAGATGTTGCGCCGGCTGGGCTGATAGAAGCTCAGGACTTCTTTCAAGGAGCGCGGAGGTAACTGTACTCATGTACTTAAGGTTTCTCCCCGCGACTTCAGGAATTTGATGAACA
The DNA here is from genome assembly GCF_013339695.2 of Rhipicephalus sanguineus. Classification (NCBI taxonomy): domain Eukaryota; kingdom Metazoa; phylum Arthropoda; class Arachnida; order Ixodida; family Ixodidae; genus Rhipicephalus; species Rhipicephalus sanguineus. The sequence goes on along the minus strand of NC_051178.1, from coordinate 20,739,034 downwards.
GGCAACATTTATGCGTCGGGTGGACATAAGTCAGGGTTTATGAAGACTTGCATGTCCCGTTATGTACTCATTGTGCGTCCTATGGACACACGCGACGGTTCTGCCCCCTTCGGGAAGATGCGTCTAGGGCTGTTTGTACGAAGTGTGCAGGTCAACAATCGGCTCAGGATTGTGCCACTCGATTGGGAGATCCGGGAGTCTGTTGTGCGCCATGCAGAGGCGTTGGTGGGGACGCAATAAGGTTCTTTTTTGGCGCGGCGTGGTTTCCTTTCCTTCTTTCATTTTCTTTTAGTTAGCGTAATCCGGTGGGTGGGTGTTGCGCCGGATTGCGCTATCGTCTCTCTCAATTTCTTTGCCTACTTTTCTTGTGTTATTTTCAATGTATTTTCAATAATCGCTGTTCGCCTTTCGTCTGTGCGCGTTATTGGGCACCCTTTTTGTTTGCAATTTCCATTGCCTTTTTATTTCGATGTCTACATTACTGGCACATACCTCTTTAATAGTGTTACCACAAAACGTAGTGGGTCTCTCCAGGTCGATGAGGTCTTCAACAACTGCCATCTATTACCAGCTTCACACATTGATTCAGTGGGTATGTGCCAATTCATTGCTAGAGGGCGCGATGATCCTTATGGTGCGGCAACTTTAAATTTCCGTTCAGCATTCGTATTAGGTTTTGCATTCGCCTCTTTCAATTTATTACGCGAACGATTCGGCACATTCATTTATTGCAATTCAAAATGGCTTCGAGACTAAACTCAACCTTTATTCAAACCAATTTGGACCATTCTAAATCGGCCACTGAGGCGTTCGTAGACTTTGTCATTAATGAAAAAGTTGCGCTAGCAATAGCTTGCGACCCTTATCTACGTAATAACAATACACCGGCGATACCGATTCGGTGCTTTAAATTTGCGGCATTGGAAAATCCCCGTGTTGTCATATTTGGCCAAGATTCTAACTATGATTGTTTTCCGCTATTGATTACATCGTTCGTCGTTGCCATAAGGGTTTCGTCGTCGTCTCTAGAGTTCGTTTTGATCGCTGTTTATGCACCGCCTCATCGCGACATCGACCAACATTTAGATGCAGTCACTAATTGCCTCTTGCGATCAGTTGTGGCTAAAGTGATTATAGCAGGGGACTTCAATGCTAAACATCCTAATTGGGGACAATGTATATCTGATGCTAGGGGAATGACTCTAATGCAATTCGTGTGCCAACACGATGTTCACATCCTGAATGATCCAGAATCTCAACCAACATACGAAACTGACTATGCAGCGAGCTGCATCGATGTCACCATGGCATCCAGAGATTTTGTATCGGCTGGATTTGCTTGGAGGGTAATTGACGACTTAATATTATCTCAACATCGATTAATTGACTTTGCCTTTTATGTCCCCAGCTGCCAACGCGTAATAAATTAACATTTGCCGGAAAAAACGACCTCATTGCTGCTCTCAGATCAGAAAATTCGTTTGAGCGCGTTCAGGGGGCACAACTATCTTCTGCACAGGGGCTCGACACGGTCATTGCTAAATTTTATGATGTCTTCAACACATATTACCACAATAATTTAAGACGGGTTAAGACTGGCCCGCATAAACCAAACGCTTGGTGGACGGCAGACTCAGATGCTCAGCGCACGCACGTACGAAAACTACTAAAGGCTTACCAAAGAATGCAAGACCCGGAAATGAGGGAGTCATTGAGACGGGTGTTTTCGTCTGCGCGTACCCAATACCGCAACAATATCAAAGCAGCTAAGGACGCAGCATTGAAAAGATACTGTACGGATTATACCAAGAAGGGGGTGTTTGGCCTTCCATTTAAAGAGGCTTGTCAGAAATTGCGACCTCCAGTGATGCTAAGGCCCATGCGGACTCCGGAGGACACGTGGACCGCTGGTGCGCTAGAATCAGCGCGACTTTTGCTGCGGACGCAGGTGTCTAAAGACGACCCAAATTTAGACAACGACGACCACAAGACGATACGGGAAATGGCTGCATTGCCGTCGGTATTGCAGACCGATGACAAGCCATTCTCCCAACAGGAAACAGGCCATGCGATAGCGTTTGCGAAATCTAGTTCTGCACCTGGATTGGATGTCATCACTATAGACCGGATTTTAGGCAAATGCCTATTTCGTTCCTTGCGCTCCTATTGCGCCATTTTGATACATGAGCATGAATTAGAGGTTAAGAAGGGCTTTTATAGTGGTTTTATAGTGCCTATAAATGCCTATTTTTGGCGTTCATGCCTAACTGCTTACAAATGCCTATTTTCAAAATTGGCGCTTATATGAAGGCTATTTAGCCTCAAGTTCCACTCCCGGGTGCTGTTTGAGACCATTATTCATGTTAGTGCGAAGGATTGACTGTTGGGAACTATGGGGTAAAACCTATAGTCCTCTAGTTCAACCAACGAGCAACCGCTAGCAGCAGTGAAGCGGGACACGCTGGCGAGCATTTGCCTCCGCGCTGGCATGGCCCGAGCGGTTGGCGAATATGAAACCGCGGAGAGCCCTCATCAGCGGAAAGGAGCTATAATAACAATAAAAATATTGGCCGCGTATCTGCGTGCTTCGCTGCAAATGTCGCCTAAAGACGATAGAAGAGGCGCTGCGTGAGATATGGACGCCATCTGGCAATACGTCGGGAACATGAGTGCTGTGTTGCGGACTGGTAGTCCCGGCGCAGCAGCAGGCGAAGACCGGCGGTGACCAACACGACCGGCGGGGACGCCAGCCAGCCCGAACACGCGGTTTGGCGCGAAGCGCTGAAGCAGAAGAAACGTCTGCACTCAACGAGTACTCTCCACACACTCTTTTATTTACACGTCGCCTTGCTAAAACAGGAATGCCAGAGCGGCACCCCATGGCATTCGGACAGTACAATACAGAACCGAAACCGAAACACAACAATCAGCTCGTGCAGATGGCGCGCAGGAAGTCAAGTTTAACGCGCAGCCGCATTTTCAGCGCAGCTTAAGAAACTAGGGTCTTTAGAATTACGTATGTATGCATTTTCTATTAAAGGAACACACCACCTAATACTTACCTAGTGATGTTGTGCGTCAGATATGCGTAATGTTTGCTTTTTGATCGACAGTGTGCTAAAGTATGGACCTAGTGAGCCGTTCAAGATGCCTGGCCCTTGGGCAAGTGGTTCGACTTTGACCGAGTGGCAGGGTTGCCGTTGGTGGCTACTTTGCGCCAAATTGGCTACTTTACGACCCAGTCTGGCGACAAAAATTTCAGGTTGGCGCCATGGCTACTTTCTGGCTACTTTAAGCCTCTATTTTAGCGCATTCAGTAGCCATTTTTTTCTCATTATCTGCAGATAAAATACCGAGTCAGCCTGACGGGTACTTGTTTCCAAGCTTTTCTGACGCGTCAGCCAGTGTATACGTGTGTCCTAGCCCCGCCACGAGTTTGGTGCCCATCGAGGCACCTGAACGCAACGCGCGGTGCGCCTGCCGAGACGGAATGATGAAGTTCTTGTTCGCCTAGTCAGTGTCTCACACTAACTATGGAGGATTGGCCAAGAATTCGGTGGTTTTCTTAATTTAAATAAAAATTAAGAAATTGGAAATATAATTTACAAATTAACGCTATACGAGCCAGTTTTGTAATGCTGATGCACAGCGTGTGTTCTCGATAGGAGGCGCTGGTTCTCGCGTGACCTTGACAAAAACAGAGATCCGATACAAAATGAAGCTGGACCGGCTATCTTCGAGCAGATATCACTTCTTGAAGCTGGTCGTGCCTGAAGTCGCAGACTTCAAGCACGACCTACTTTTACAATTAATGTTCCTACTGAATGATTGGCTGGAATGTTCCACTCTTATTCTGTCTCTGGCAATTACTCATCTATTCTATATAGACTGTATGCAGGTAATTGTTCATTTATTTGCAACTTGCTTATGGCTTGAAGACCAGGCAAGAGGAGAAAAAAAACTGTGCTCGTATGCTTTTTATTGCTGACACAAAACGGTATTATTTATTGTTCAATAATAAAAACTATTTTCATACTACCGCTTTTCTGCCATTTCGCTAAAAGTTTGGTTATAAGGTTAAAAGATGTGGCTACTTTGGCTACTTTTAGCTTGAATTCTGGCTCCTTTTCAAATCTACCCAACGGCAACCCTGCCGAGTGGCTGAATCGAGTGACGTGCCGACAAACAGAAAGACAGACCAAAATTTCTCCGTTTAAGTATCCCAAGAAAGACTATCGTCTTTAATGTCTGGGGTTCAACGTCCCAAAACCACGATATGATTATGAGAGACGCCGTAGTCGAGGGCTCCGGAAATTTCGACCACTTGGGGTTCTTTAACGTGCACCTAAATCTAAGTACACGGGCCTCAAGCATTTTCGCCGCCATCGAAAATGCAGCCGCCGCAGCTGGGATTCGATCCCGCGACCTTCGTGTCAGTAGTCGAGCGCCATAACCACTAGACCACCGTGCCGGGGCAGCGGAAAGGAGAGTGAAGAGAGAGCTACAACGCAAAGAAACGATAAAGATCGTAGGGTTATTATTCGACTCGCGATTAGAATTCAGGGAACACTTAGACTATGTCAGGGAAAAATTGGAAATTCTGACAGCGCCATAACCACTAGACCACCGTGCCGGGGCAGCGGAAAGGAGAGTGAAGAGAGAGCTACAACGCAAAGAAACGATAAAGATCTTAGGGTTATTATTCGACTCGCGATTAGGATTCAGGGAACACTTAGACTATGTCAGGGAAAAATTGGAAATTATGGCACCTAAAATAAAAGCTTACTTTAACATGCACTATTCGGCTACAGGGAATGCGGTGAAAATGATCTACCGACAGACATTCCTGCCTACAGTCGCCTATGCGGCGCCCGTTTGGTGGCCCTTCTACCCCGATTCCATACTGAGATTTAAGATGAATTCTATGCACAGGGTACCGTTGCTCGCTTTAACACGTGCGTATCGCACAACGAGAACGGCGACGGTGCAGGTGTTAGCGAAAGCTCTTCCTTTGGAGTTGGAGTTAGACCGTCTCTGTGCAGAATTCTCACTCTTTACTCTCAGACAGCCCACGTGTTATGGGCCGGAGTATTACCACCCTCACACAGTTGAATACGTCATGGACCCGTGGAATGTACACCCGTCCGAACGGTACCAGTGCACATTTCAAAAATTAACCGTCGGGGCCGTACAATTGCCGCGCTCGGCTGTGATTCCTGTCTCTACGGATGGCTCGTATACACAGACGTCAGCAGGCTCAGTGTTTGTTAATATGTCGCGGTCGCAGGCTATTGTCCGCGTTGGGAGATTTAAGGCGGTTAACGCTAGCTGTGCTTTCTGTACTGACTGAGGTGATCATAATGACCGAGGCGCTGGTATTCATCCACGACAAGAAATATTAACTACCAGTGAAGATCTACACGGACTGCCTGTCACTTTTGACGGCATTAGACGTGAAAATTGCTGATGGCCGCATTTTTAGAATTAACAGGCTACTTGGTGCACTCAATAGAAAATCTCCGGTCCGCTTGTATCACGTCCGCTGCCATTTCAATCTCTATGGAAATGATCTGGCAGATATGGCGATGCCGCCGCATCTAAATATGGCCTTTTAAGATACTCTAAATTATCAGTTCAGTCTATCCGTTCGAATTTATTTAAACAAATGCATCTACATTGGTAAAAACATTGACATAACTTTAATGGAGGCACGGAATTTTACAAATCCCATCCCCACCTTTTTTCACCGAACAAGTCGATAACCCACATTATTAGTGGTCACGGAAGATTTCCTTACTACCTTTTACGCTTCGGATTGGCTTCGGATAATGTCTGCTACTGTCGCATGCCATGCACGTCGTTCTTGCATTATTTAAACAATTTCCACATGACTGCGTACCTCGCCTCGGGTATCACGGGCGGTGCCAACGGAGCGCCTTATGAAGAATCACCATTACCCCACCCTATTGGCTGACAAGCGGACTCGGGCCATACTGATTCGCTTGGAGCGATTCGTCAGCCGAGCTCTGCTTGACTTTCACGCCGGTCCACAACGCGGATGGCGATTAGGCGCGACACTTAGTTTCGGGGATTACAAAGTCTCACTCCTCACTTGGCCTAACGCCTTTCACATGCCACGGTGGCATTGAAAGCCTGCCGACTACGCTCTCGCCAGTATACACCAACCGTGCACTGTCTCTTCTTGCATACTTGGGTACGCGCGTCCCATATGCGGATTGCTCTTAGAATAGCTAGAATACGCCAGTTGCCGTCGAACGCCGTGGCGGGCGCCTTCCGAGCATCTTGGGAGGCCAGGTTCTCTTCTGCCTTCATGCGATAGCATTACGTAATCTTTACTCTTGCTGTCTCCCTGGCCGGAAGCTGTGGCTGGCTTCAGTTCCAGCGGCTTGGAACGCGGCAGCAAGGGCACTCTGTCCGGCACTCTGACTGAGCGATTCAATCGCTATGGGAAGTGACTTTGGGGACATGCGGCTGGTGTTGCACATGGCCATATAGAGGCGTCTGGCCCAGCGCCTTTACGTCTCTGAGGCGTGGTGCCCTTTGGCAGGTACATGTGCTGCGCCAGGTTGTAGATGCCAAGGATCGTCGCTGTTAATCCTGCGCAGCACACTTAGGGGCGCGTATGTTTCCTAATGCTTGGCAGGTCATTGGCCGACTGAACCTCGTCTTACATTACAATATATTGTAATGACAAAAAGCGGGAACAGAACTTGGGCCCTCGCGCTCGGGCAGCGCAAAGTAGAGAAGGAAGACGAAGCAGTTAATAGAACAGCCAGTCCAGTGAACGGGTGTTGTGTCTATTTGTCTCTTCCTTGACAATGGTGCAGTCTACGACCATCGAACCGCAAGCGCGAATCTCGTTCATGGCACCATGCCAGCGTGCAGCAGCAGTAAGCACGACTTGAGGACGGCGTCCAGGCCTCCTCGGCACCTGCTCACCTGCCGCTGCTGCAGCCACCGTTCGGGGACGGCGTCTAGGCCTCCTGGGCGGCTCCACACCAATTCACCGACACCGTGACACCAGTTCACGACAAGGGACGCCGTCGACACGTCCTTAGCCATGGATACTACCACCATGAGCACCGGGTCCGCTGCATACTCCGCAGCCGCGATTCCTGGCTCGTCGGGCGCTCCCAACGACACCGGCCCGGGGCTCTTGCGTGTCCTGACGGAATTATCACGTCAGCTCAACCGCATCACGTCGTTGAGCTCCGGTTCCTCGCCTGCCGCTTCATCATCGTCGGCTATCTGGTCAGTACCGGAGTTCCGCGGCTTCTAGGTCGACGTTTTCCTGTGGATCGACACCATGAATTTTCTCGGCACCCTCCATGCCTGGCCGTACCATGGGAAATGGCTCGTGGTCATCGACCACTTTCGCGGTGAGGCCAAGGCGTGCCACGCTTACGAAGGCATCAGGCAACAAACCTGACCTGAATGGTGTGCCAGACTCACCAGTCCCTTTCGTCTTCTTTCCGACGCCTGTGACTGTCAGAATGACAGTCACGCCTGTGACAGTCACGCCTGTGACTGTCATAATGACAGTCACGCCTGTGACTGTCATACTAATGAGCTGTGCTTAGTTGTGCTGCCGAGCCCGAGGCTGGTGTGTTCAATGATTAGTGGTGCTGTATGCCTTGTCAAACTATTACTTCTTGCGCTGTTCAAATGAAGTCACAAAATTGCAAAAAATTGTGCAGTCGTTAGAACTAAACGTGGATGACCTGGAAAACCGTTCCAGAAGAAATAACTTGCTGATCTATGGTGTACAAGAGAGCGATGACGAAACTGGTCAACAGCTCGAGACATGTGTTAAAGATGAAATTCTGAGGAATATACTTAAGGTCGAGAATGTTACGATAGAAAGTATCCATAGGCTAGGAAAACCTAGTAAAAAGCCGAGGCCAATCATCCTCAAACTGCTTGACTCTCGCGACAAAGCCAGAGTCCTAAAGAACTGTTTTAAGCTAAAGGGTACGAATTATGGAATCGGCGAAGACTTCTCAGCTCGCGTACGTGATATTAGAAGTAAACTTTGGCACTTCGCTAAGGAACATAGGGCATCTGGAGCAAAGGTATCTCTGGTTGTTGACAAACTACGACTAAATGGAGAGCTTTACCGTTGGGACGATACTAAAACGATACAGTCCCTTTAAAGGACGAATGCAATCAGCAGCTCAACCAGCAAAACGTAGCATCGAAGCAGCGCCCACGACGGCAGAAATAAGCTTCATCAACCTAAACGCTCGCAACATTGTCAACAAAGTCGATGCCCTTGAATCGTTGCTACTGCGCCTCCAACCTGACTTCGTTGCAGTGACAGAGACGTGGCTGACGAGCGACGTTAGAGATGACGAGGTGACACCCCCTAATTATGCAATAATTCGTAAAGACCGACAATCACGTGGGGGAGGTGTAGCCATTCTTATAAACAAGAAAATAAAATTTCAGGTGCTCTCCGATGTCGTGGGTGCGGAAGCAATCTTCTGCAGGCTCCTTTTGGGTGCATGTACCGTCATTGTGGCTTGCGTCTATCGGAGCCCAGCCGCAGATGCTGACGTCATTAGATCGCTCCACAGCTTTTTGTTGCATCATGCGTCTAAGAGGAGGCTAATCTTGTTGGGCGATTTTAACATGCCTGATATTAACTGGCAAACGTTGCACTCTTCCTCGGTTTCTTCCGAACTTTTCCTTGATACTATGTTTAATCTTAATTTGTCCCAAATAGTAACTCAACCTACGCGTACATTCGGGGCTTCATCTAACATTCTAGATTAATTATTTCTTAGTGAATATTTCCCATCCGATCGAGCAAAAATTGACGTCATGGATGGTATAGCGGACCATAAACTTACCTTTTGTAGTACACCTATTCGCGGCACTATAGCTTACCTGAATATCCCAACTACTTATCACGATTTCTGTAGTGCCGACGACACCAGCATTCTTGATCACCTCATGGACCAATTTCCTACTTTTCTAGAACTATCCAATATCTTAAAAGGACAGACTGGTGGGCTAGTTGGTATTGCATAATTGTGAACAGTAGCGCAAAAAATTCACACAGACGACGACAGAGCAAGACGGGACACAGCGCTTACTAACAACTCAGTGTTTATTGCAAGTGATTGCATATATATGCACATGACACCGCGCGAAAGGAAAAGGAAAATGGGCGAGGGGGGCGAAGGAACACACAAGGCAATCAACCAAGCATATCACACAAGCGGCTGACGCGACAAAAATAGCATTTCCTTTCCTGATAGACGGATTGAAGGGCAGCTTACCGCGTCTCTACGTTTTATGTGAACAGCGCTGTGTCCCGTCTTGCTCTGTCGTCGTCTGTGTGAATTTTTTGCGCTACTGTTCACAACTATCCAATATCGCAACCTCAGACATTGAACAATTATGGCATAGATTCAAGGAAATTGTAATCTTTTGTTTAACGAATTTTGTACCTATGAAAACAAAGAAGGCAAGGAAAAACAATCCGTGGATTAATCGCGACGTCATTCATGCTAAACGTAAGGTAAAACGTTTGAGGAAGAAATGGAAAGCTAATCACGACAGCATATCTCGAGAAGTCATTTCCACTGCCATTCGTAACATGAAAAGTCAAATAAAGGCGTCTAAAGAGAATTACATTAACAATACCCTTTCCAACTTCCTAAAGGCTTCCCCTCAGAAGTTCTGGAATTATTTTAAACCTAAAAACCAAAGCGAACACCCAGCTTCCTCAGAAGACAACCTCTGTAGAGCGAATCTTTTTAATGAATATTTCCAATCAGTTTTTACCGTGGATGATGGAAACATTCCACACGTTCACCCAAGCAACCGAACACGCTTAGAAGCACCTGTTGTAACCGAACCTGGTCTGCTTAGACTCTTACTCAATATTGACACTAAAAAAGGACTGGGACCGGATAACCTACCTAATATATTCTTAAAGAGATATGCTGAATGGTTAGCCAAATACCTGTGCTTAATTTTTAACAAATCCTTATCAACCTGTACATTACCACAAGATGGGAAAGTCGCAAAAATCATTCCAGTACATAGGTCTGGTATCAAAGCGGAGGTCTCTAATTATAGGCCGATCTCCCTAACGAGCACAGTCAGTAAACTCCTCGAACACATACTACTTAAAAGCATAACAACATACCTCGAAGAAAATAACATCCTTTCACCTTACCAACACGGATTCCGAAAAGGTCTATCCACTGTCACCCAGCTTGTTGAGCTAATCCACGACATATCATTCAGCATCGATAACCGAAAACAAATAGATCTTCTCCTACTTGACTTTTCGAAAGCTTTCGATCGTGTCTCACACAATAAACTCATGACTAAAGTTGAATCAACTCTAGGAAACGGACCCATCATTTCCTGGATACAAGATTACCTTACCAACCGTCTACAGTTTGTAGAAATTAACCATCAGGCATCCTCTCTTTCTCCCGTCACATCTGGTGTGCCTCAGGGCTGTGTACTGGCTCCAATTCTTTTCCTAATTTTTATCAATGATCTGCCATCTAACATAGGCGTTAAAATTAGATTGTTTGCAGACGATTGTGTACTTTATCATGAAATTAACTCTGCCGAAGACCACGTAACTTTAAATGAAGCCCTGCACTCAGTTTCCAAATGGTGTACTGATTGGCAAATGACCCTTAAAGGAGCACTGACACAAAATTTCGAAGGCGAGATAATGAGTGAAATAGATGTATGTGGAGCCGTACACAACGTCTACGAAATATCAAGGGCCAATATAGCCTAGAACATATTTAAAATCAATTTTAAAGTGCATGCCGCGCGACTGAGCGAGATGCGAGCGCTTCGCGACGCCGACATCAACGCGGGGTGTGTGTAAACAAACCTACGTCACGAGTTTGTGTTGGCTGGTGGCTGGTTGTGCCGTGGTACCTGCCATTTCTTCCTCCGTGCCTGCGGCTTTGCGTGTTCTAGTAGTGTTCTCTTCCGCTGTTCGCTCGTCGTGCCCGTTGGCAGATGTTATGGCCCGCTCACGCTAGCGGCAAGCCTGCCGCAACGGCGCGGTGCCGCAGAACGTCGGCCGTCGCCGCACGCGCGAGAGCTGTCCAACTTGCACGGCAAGCTTCGCCGGCGAGGCATTCGCGCCTCCGAAAAACATGGCAGCACTGCCAAAAGCGGTTGTCGGCCACTTCGAATCTATCAAGTGGCCGCCGTGCGCTCTGTAACGTGTAAGTCCCGAACTGATGCTTCCATTTGCTTTAGATTCATGTCCTTAAGCTTCGACAGCAATGTATTCGTCCCGATTCGGCGCCGTTTTTGAGAGCCATAGTCAAATATTCCATGCTGTAAGCTTAGCGAGTCGAGATGGGCGCTTCCGAATGCTCGGAGGACATAGATTACGCGTTTGTTAGTTGTTTCTAATCCTCCATAGCTGGCGCCACTTGACCTGGTTCGGCGCCCACCGCATCCACGCTCGCGCGCCGCCTACGTCACAATTTTGCGTGTTCACGTGGCCAGCTGTGTTTTCCCGGACCCCGGAGGACGCTGCCTAGCTCGATGCTCTTTGAAACCGAAACTGCGACTGGGCGCTCTAAAAACGTCTCTAAATAAATGACCGTCGCGCACTCGCGCAAACGAGGATTGCAGCCGTGATAAGTGGATCATAAGCTATCTATTGCAACAAAAAAAACAAGGTGCAAAATTTTTGTGTCAGTGCTCCTTTAACGTTAAAAAATCAGCTGCCCTAACAATTACCAGAAAAAGGCACATATCTGAATTCGCATACACCGCAAATAACATTCAGCTAGCTCGAGTTCAAGAACACAAATATCTTGGTTTGTTACTTACACACGACCTTAGATGGGACTCGCACATTAACACCATTACATCAACTGCCTTAAAAAGCTCTTTTTCCTCAGAAGACACCTCCGCCTTGCGCCATCCGTCATCAAGCTTTTGGCATATAAAACTTTTATCCGAACAGTTCTCGAATATGCTAACATTGCATGGTTTCCGTACACGAAACATAACATTCATAGACTAGAAAAGATCCAAAGAAAGGTCGTTAGATTTGTATTTAACAAATATAAAATTTCAGACTCACCTACGGATTTACTAAAATGCGCTGGCCTTCTTACCCTTGAAAATAGAGCCAAAGTAGCGACCAGCTAAACATCGATACTACTACATATATTTCGATAAACACAGCAAGACCTACACGTAACAAACACTCAATAACGCTAACTGAATATACACACCAATCTAACTCCGTTAAATACTCTTACTTCCCGAGAGCGATAATAGACTGGAATGAACTTGACCCATCAATTGCTAACACTCTCTCACTAGACAGCTTCTCCACGACAATCGAGGAAGCTTTACTAGGATAGCACGGTTAAGTTACTTTATCACCTTACTTATTTTGTGATCACAACAATTTATCCACTAGTGTATTCTGCTTATCTCTTATGTTTCTATTGGAATAGCCGTTATATTGTATAATGTGTATTTAACTATGCTTGAATTTATGTATTTATTGCGTATTGCTGTACTACCTACTGTAATCTGTTGCTGTGTCTATGTATTGCTATTTAAGTTATCACTTTATGTCACTTTTTGAACGATTGTTAATGATTTCATTTTCTGATTGTTCCTGTTGCTGTAACCCCCCTTTCCCTGCCTTGATCTCATATGAGATTGGCAGTATTTCTAAATAAATAAAATAAATAAATAATATGTGCTGCGCGGACGCCAAACCTAAAACGACGATAGTGTGCCGTGCGGTGGCAAAGAGGATGTGATGTGTGCGTGTATGTGCCGTGCGGTGCCGACGAGGAAGACAACGGCAGCTCGTGAGGCGCGGGCTGGAGGGTGCGTGACCCGTGCCTTCGGCAGTGCGGGAGTTTCGTCGTCCGAGGCACGACTACCTCGCTGGACGTCTGGCCCATAGGTACGACCCCGGCCACGTCGCAACTTCCCACCAGCTGAATGGACAGCTCAGCCTCGGCTAGATGACCGGTCTAGGAGGGCTGGCGCCGGGTTCCTGAACCTTCCCCTGCCCCGCTGGTCCAGGAGGGCTGACATGGCTTCCGAGAGTACCGCTGGTGCTCAAGGGCACCACTCCCTGCCGCCAGAACCCCCGTGTCGTCGGCTCCAGTTCGTCGACGGTGACGCAGATCCATCGGAGTTCGTCGCGACGACCCTGCGGTCCCTGACTTCGTCAAGGCAGGTGATCGCGCTGCAGCCACGTCGACTTCGCTACTGAAAGGTGCCGACGGGGCATCAACGACGGCCCAGGCGACTACACCGAAGACGTGAACTGTAGGCCGGACGTTCTCTTTATTCCTTTAGTTTAGTCCGCGTGTAGTTTGTTAGAAATTTTCGTAATGTTTGTTGTCCATGCGTGAAGGCTGTAATAAAGTGGGACGTGTGTTCGTGCACTGGCGTACTGTCTGGTTCTTTCTCGCGCGGTCCATCCCCAATAACATCACAAACTGGCGAGCCTGCCAGGATCCGCTCGTTAAACCAGTGAAAGAAGACAGCTTCGCTCGAGGCACACATACGTACAGAGTGCACCATAGACTTGGAAAACTTCGCCGCTATAGGGTTCCAACTAGGATTCTCGGGTGCAGAGCTTACCAAGTGGAGTGAGGCCCAACAGGCTAAGCTAAGGGATGAGAAAGCTGCAGAACGAGAGGCAGCCAAAGAAGCTGACAAGAGGCAGCGGGAAATTCTGCAGCTAAAGCTAAAGCTTCAGGAAGGAGCTCAGAATATGCCCGTAGCAACAAATGACGCTTTGACTGCGCCCATCCCCTCCTCAACCCTCAATCCAAACAAGCTACTGCCTTTATTTGACGAGAAATGCAATGATTTGCACGTGTATCTACAGCGATTCGATCGCGTAGCCACAGGACAGGATTGACCGCAAGAAAAATGGGCTCTCGCTCTGAGCATGTGCCTAACGGGTGACGCGTTAACTGTGATAGGCCAAATGACTGCTGCCGATTTTCTGGACTACGAAAAAGTAAAGAAAGCTCTACTGCAAAGATTTCAGTTCACGGCTCAATGCTACCTAGAGAAGTTTAGGAAAGCACGAGCAGCAGATGGTGAAACTGGCAAGAATTGACAGCTATTTCGACAATTGGATAGACATAGCCAACGTATCCAAAACCTACGAAGATCTATGAGATGACGTAATTTTGAGCAATTCTTGCGTTGTTGCCATCCAAAGTTGGTTGTTCTCTTGAAGGACCGAGAGTGCAAGTCACTAGATGAGCTCGCTAATTTGACGGATCGCGTCCTTGAGGCGCAGAATTCCACTAGTCTAGGAAAAGGTGCTGACCCCGCGAAAGAGTCCGGTGGAAAGCCTACTGTGGTAAGAGGACGGTGAACGAGCGTCGGCGTCGTGTGGTGTTCGGCGTGCGGTGCCGAATTTGAAGTGCGCGGGCTCCCCGTGATGATGATCGGCGTGCGGGGCCGATGAAGAAAGGCGCGCGTGGTGCGCGGGCCACAAGAACGCAGCTCGAGCGACGAGGAAGAAGGGGCTGGCCTGGGAGGACTGAGGACGAACTCGACGAGAGCGCATGAAGTTCTGGCTCCGTTCCGGCTTCGCCATCGTCGCGGCCTCCTGAGCTGGGCCTCGCCCCGGCTCCTGTGACCGGCCTACCGTCCTTCTCGGGCTTCGTCCCGTGCAGATCTTCCTACCGGGTCCACACCCGGGTGCCGTCCACGAGCCTGGGCCACGCCCCGGTGCTCGTCTCCAACCTGGGAGCCTCGCCTGATGCTATTCAGGGTGCCTCCAGGGCTGTTCTTGAGCCGGGGCCACGACAGGCGCTGTTCCGACACCCTGGCTACGTCACCGTGCTGACGTGCTGCCGTGGCCGTGCCAAGGTTCGCCGCAAGCCCGACTGCGTCGATTTCTTGGGACCCACCGCCGCACCGCAAGACCGACGCCCGCAGACTGTGAGTGCGCGTGACTGAGGGCTTGTAAATAGGCTATATAGGATATGTTTATGTTCGCTGTGTACATGTTTGGTCTCACGCCCTGGTTCGTGTCATATTAAACTTCTCTGTGTCTGTTGGAGCGTGCGTCGTTCGTCTGGCCAACCTACGCCCACCTTCTGACCCCCACAATTTTGGCGAGCCTGCCAGGATCGGCTTTACCATCTTGCCGAGTGCCAGACGGGCGAGGCGCACCAATGGATATAGAGAGGCTACACGCGATCGGAAAGGACATGGGTCTAACAGGTTCCGCACTACAGGAATGGGTTGATGCGGAGCGCGTTATTGAAAGGGACCTTCGCGTGCAAGTCCGCAACGAGCAGCGAGAGAAGATAGAACTGTAGGAGAGACGGCTACAAGCCGAGAAGCGCGTTCTGCAGCTGAAGCTGAAGCTACAAGAGCAGGCGGCTAGTTCGAACGCGGGAGAAAGTGGCCGGCCGGTGAGTGACGACGCAGCGTCACCAGTTGTAATGGATAGCTGTAGCCCGCACAAGCTGTTGCCACCCTTCAACGAGATGCGAGATGACCTCGACGCATATCTGCAGCGTTTTGAGCGCGTCGCGGTGTCTCAGGAGTGGCCTCGAAGCAAATGGGCCTTATCGCTCAGCTTGTGCCTGACGGGGGAGGCTTTATCCGTCATTAGTCGACTTGACTCTGCTTCCGCCTCTGACTATGATCAGGTGAAGACAACACTGCTGTTAAGATTCCGGTATACCGCTGAAGGATACCGCGAGAAATTTCGTAAGGCGAGACCAGAGGACAAGGAGACGGGTCTGCAGTATGCTTCTCGCATAGCAGGTCATTTTGACCGTTGGATGGAGCTTGCAAATGTCGAGAAAACGTATGACGCTCTTCGCGACGTAATGACTAATGGCTCAAGAGCCAGAGTCTGTGTTTCCTGTGCAATAGGTCAGGACACCGAGCATCTGAATGTTGGTCTCGGACGAGAAATAACCAGTCAGCAACAGGCTGGTCGAGTGGCAAGAACGGTCCGCCTGCGGAGGCAACTAGAACCCAGGAAAGGCGACTGGCGTCATGCATGTTGTCGCCCAAAGAAGTAGGCGGCACTGCTGTACCGGAGAAACCAGAGGATGGGTACGTCGTGCTTCAGAATGGGGAGACTGTTCCAGTCGTGAATACCACGTCGACACCTACCCCAACTGCGGCTGACGTCGGAACTCTACCTGTGGCGAAAGGATTGCTCGACGGCAAGACAGTATGTGTTCTTCGAGATACGGGATGCAACACCGTAGTAGTACGAGAAAGACTGGTCCCGGAAGAAACGTTTACGGGCACCACAAGCCCTGTTTTCTTGCTCGATAGAACCGTGCACTACTTGCCAGAGGCAATAGTCTATCTGGACACGCCGTTCTTTACCGGTATCGTGCGAGCTAAATGCGTGAAGAACCCGCTGTATGATGTCGTGTTAGGCAACATCGAAGGTGTCCGGTATGCAGAGCAAGGATATTCGCACAATTCTCAGCAGCGTCGTGGGAGTCAGCAGGATAGCGTACCGGAGGTCGTCACCGAGCCCGCTAACTCGCCCGTGCACAGTATCGCGGACGATAAGCAAGGTGATGTCTGGAAGGGTTCACGGTACCTACCAGCGGCCGAAGAGACAACTTGCACGCCTCGTGGAGCCGAAGATCAAGATCCACTCGTTGACAGCGCTGCAGCAGCAGAAGGGACACGCGCCACATCCTGTCTGCCTGTTCTTAAAGCCACTGTCACAACCATGGACAAAATGACTCTCGAGGAATACCAAAGAAGTGACCCGTCATTACGGCGTTGTTACGAAAGCGTTCGTAAAAAGGTAATTGTAAATAATTGGGAAACACGCTACTTTCTTGCCGATGGAATATTATGTCGGAAGCACAAGCTACTGTCGGAGAAGGAACTCGAACAACTGGTTGTGCCGAGACAGCTGCGAGAGACGGTGCTCAAGCTCGCCCACGAAGGAACCCTCGCCGGTCATCAAGGGATCTCCCGAACAACTGACCGCATCCTTCCCGAATTTTACTGGCCAGGAGTTCAATCGGAAACCAAGAGGTTTGTGAAGTCCTGCGACATCTGTCAGCGGACTGTCCCGCGCCATTTAGTCGGTCGAGCTCCGCTTGGTACCATGCCAGTCATTGAGACTCCGTTTTCTCGCGTGGGCATCGACATCGTCGGCCCTTTGTCACCGACCTCGTCCAAGGGCAACAGGTACATCCTAACCATGGTGGACTTTGCGACGAGGTATCCAGACGCCATTGCACTGCCTTCAATGGAAAGCAAGATCGTGGCAGAAGGACTAATGGAAATGCTTTCTCGAGTGGGATTACCGCGCGAAATAGTAAATGACCGCGGGACAAGCCTCATGTCGTCGGTAATGAAGGAGTTCAGCCGCCTACTATCAATTAGGCAATTACCGACAACCCCATATCATCCGATGGCCAATGGGTTGGTGGAGCGATTCAACGGCACGTTGAAACGCATGCTCAGACGAATGTGTCAGGAGTGCCCGAAGAATTGGGACCGCTACCTCGGGCCCCTTCTCTTCGCTTATCGAGAGGTGCCACAAAAGAGTACTGGGTACTCGCCGTTCGAGTTACTCTACGGCCGGTACGTTCGTGGTCCCATGACGATTTTGAGAGACCTGTGGACGAACCCAAAGCTGGATGACGTGACCAAGTCGGCCTACGAATATATAATAGAATTGCGGGAACGACTCCAACAAACCTGCGAAATTGTGTCTCAGGACCTTGCGAAGGCACACGTTCGCCAGAAGAGCTATTATGATCGCAAGGCGAAGAAACGGGACTTATGCGTGGGGGACAAAGTTCTCGTGCTGCTGCCCGCGGATCACAACAAACTGATCCTCACATGGAAGGGCCTTTTACTGTGATAGAGAAGAAGAGCCCATTGGATTATGCTGTCGACCTTGGTCACAGAACCACTGTCTTCCACATCAACATGCTCAAAAGGTATGAGCTGCGGAAGGCCACTGACATGTCCACGACGACAGCTGCTGCTGTGACGTCAATCAACCAAATGGAAACTAACAACGCGGAGAATTCACTTCATGTCCCACTCGTGCCAACGCAGCATTGGCGAGACGTGACTGTAGGCTCTAACCTTACTAAAGACCAGCGGAAACAAGTAGAGGAGTTGCTTGAAACATATCGAGACATATTCTCTGATTTGCCAGGAAAAACCGATGTGCTACAGTGCCGCCTCAAGCTAACGACGGATCTACCCATCCACGTCAAGCAATATCCGATGCCATTCGCAGTTAAAGAAGCCGTGGAAAAAGAGATCCAAGAGATGTTGCGCTTAGGCATCATTGAAAAATCAACATCTGCTTATCAGGCACCGATTGTTGTCGTAAAGAAAAAGGACGGTACGATGCGCCTGTGCATTGACTTTCGACAGCTGAATAGTGTAGTCGTACCGGATTCGGAGCCGATACCGCGACCTGACATGATGTTCGCACAACTCACGGGACGTCAGTATTTTTCGAAATTCGACTTTACGAAAGGATACTGGCAGGTGCCGATGTCGAGCGCATCCAAAGAGTTTACAGCAATCGCATGCGATTCGGGCTTGTACCAGTTCCGATTCATGCCGTTCGGCATTAAGACTGCACCCGCCGTATTTAATCGGCTGATGAGAGAGGTTGTTGGCGCCATCCCTCACGTATACTACTATTTTGACGATGTTCTCGTCGCCACCAAAACATGGGAGGAACATCTGGCGACTTTACTTCAAATATTCGAGCGCGTACGAGCCGCCAATCTCACTGTAAAGCCCAAGAAAAGTAAGATAGGATTCCTGACGACAAGTTGCCTTGGCCACGTTGTAGGACAGGGCATGTTACAGCCAGTGAACGAAACATCGCAGAAAATTGCGTCTGCCAAGCTACCGGAAACTAAGAAAGAACTCCGTGCTTTTCTAGGCCTTACTGGCTATTATCGGGAGTTTGTACCAAACTATGCAGAGCTCGCCCATCCTCTCACAGAACTCACACGAAAAGGATGCCCGAATAAACTTGACTGGAGGGACATTCACCAGAATGCATTTGAAAGACTCAAGGGGATGCTAGCACAACACCCTATATTAAGAGCACCCGATCTCGAGAAACCCTTCGTATTGCGCACTGACGCATCGTCAAAAAGTCTGGGGGCCGTACTGCTGCAAGAGCACAACGGACACTTACATCCAGTGTCCTACGCCAGCAGGAAACTTCTACCACGCGAAGCGGCATATTCGACCATCGAACGCGAATGCCTCGCCATTGTGTGGGGTGTCCAGAAGTTCCATGTCTACCTCTATGGTCGGCCTTTCATCTTGCAGTCTGACCACCAACCGCTCAGATACATCAACTCGGCTCGACAAGTAAACACACGGTTACTCCGTTGGAGTTTAGCGTTGATGGACTATGACTTCCGCGTGCATTATATACGAGGCTCTGATAATGTCGGTGCAGACTATATGAGCCGAATGTCCACTGGTGTAGAGTAGTCTGTCCACATGCTGGACGAGTGGTGTAAAAGCGCATCGACTTTTCACTTATTTAGACACTTTGTTACGCTTTGTGAGTGTATCCGCCCTTGCCTTGTCTTGCCGCCTCGCTCATCTTGAACTGGGGGGAAGTGTGGTAAGAGGACGGTGAACGAGCGTCGGCGCCGTGTGGTGTTCGGCGTGCGGTGCCGAATTTGAAGTGCGCGGGCTCCCCGTGATGATGATCGGCGTGCGGGGCCGATGAAGAAAGGCGCGCGGGCCACAAAAACGCAGCTCGAGCGACGACGAAGAAGGGGCTGGCCTGGGAAGACTGAGGACGAACTCGACGAGAGCGCATGAAGTTCTGGCTCCGTTCCGGCTTCGCCATCGTCGCGGCCTCCTGAGCTGGGCCTCGCCCCGGCTCCTTGACCGGCCTACCGTCCTTGGCTCGGGCTTCGTCCCGTGCAGATCTTCCTACCGGGTCCACACCCGGGTGCCGTCCACAAGCCTGGCCCACGCCCCGGTGCTCGTCTCCAACCTGGGAGCCTCGCCTGAGATGCTATTCAGGGTGTCTCCAGGGCTGTTCTTGAGCCGGGGCCACGACCGGCGCTGTTCCGACACCCTGGCTACGTCACCGTGCCGACGTGCTGCCGTGGCCGTGCCAAGGTTCGCCGCAAGCCCGACTGCGTCGATTTCTTCGGACCCACCGCCGCACCGCAAGACCGACGCCCGCAGACTGAGTGCGCGTGACTGAGGGCTTGTAAATAGGCTATATAGGATATGTTTATGTTCGTTGTGTACATGTTTGGTCTCACGTCCTGGTTCGTGTCATATTAAACTTCCCTGTGTCTGTTGGAGCGTGCGTCGTTCGTCTGGCCAACCTGCGCCCACATTCTGACCCCCACACCTACCGAAGCGTCGCGGAAACTACAACTCAAGTGTAGCCTTTGTAATCGTTTCGGACATTTGGCTCCTGACTGCCGTAATCCACCTAAGCAGATGCTAAAGTGCAAGTTGTGCGGCAAAACGGGGCATGTAACGGTAACATGCCGATACCAGCATGGGGACAACAGACCGAGTTCTTCGTGCGCATTTACCGAATCTTACTCTGCCAGGGCTGGTGCTGGAAAAGCATCCAAACGTCCAGGAGGGAAGATTCCTTGCTCAAGTCACCACGACGACGAGAACTTGCAGAGTGCAGTACGTTTCCTGGCCGACGGGTCGAAGGTCTACTGCTAGGAAGAGAGGTTCAAGTAGTAACACGGCAATCATAACACGGTTCAAGATGCAACACGGCAATCGTCCGACGGAGCTCGTTCTTGATGTGTGCCTGACAGGGAAGAAAATCAGCGTCGTTCACCTAGACAGGTCAACTAGCCATCTCCCGGAATCTGTTGTACAAGTCACCACGCTGTACTTCACAGGGATGCTGAAAGTGGCTTGTATGGATCAACCCATCTATTACCTTCTGCGGGGAAATCTTCCACGCGTCAGAGGACCGAATGATCCGGATTCTGACTGGAAGCAGGCGGCTCGTACCCAGGTGGATGAGTTAACGGAGCAAGCACACCCGACCACGTCATCTGTCCCATCAACATCTGTTTCTTCAAGCGTGGCAAATGTCAAAGCCAAACAACAAGGCCAAGAAAAGATGAGGAGCAGCGAAAGGACCCGACACTAAAAGCCGTTTTTGCTAAAGTGAACAAAAGTTGAAATCGGGAAAGGGCCACAGTTACGAGTTCATTGAAGATAAAGGATTGCTTTATCGACGCTACCGCCTTGCCACTGGCAGAACCTTTGAACAGATGGTCACTCCGAAAGCGTTCCGGGTCGGTATACTGGACATTGCTCACGCAAGTATCATGACGGGACACCAAGGCATCAAAAGAACCACTGATCGTGTCCTGGAAGAATTTTATTGGCCTGATCTGAATGGAGACATAAAGCGCTTTGTCAAGTCTTGCGACAAGTGCCAGAGAACTACCCCTAAAGGAAAAGTTGGAGTCGCACCACTAGGCAACATGCCTCTTTCAGGACACCTTTTGAAAGGGTCGCGGTTGATTTCATCGGCCCATTTTCACCAAGATCGGACCGTGGGAACAATACGTTCTGAGACTAATCGATTTTGCGACTCGTTACCCTGACGCTGTATCATTGCCCGCAATCAATGCAGTTCACGTTGCGGAAGCACTCATCGAGTTTTTTTCCCGCATCGGCTTGCCAAAGGAAATGGTCACCGACCAAGGGGCAAGTTTTACCTCAGAATTAATGAAAGAGGTTAGCAGGCTTCTCTCCGTGAAGATGCTAAAGACGACCCCATATCATGCGATGGCAAACCGGCTCGTGGAGAAGTTTATGGCACCCTCAAGACAATGCTAAAGAGAATGTGTCAAGAGAGGCCTCGATGTTGAGATGGGTACCTTGCTCGACTGCTCTTTGCATATAGGCAAGTCCCACAGGGAAACCTCGGGTTCTCTCTGTTTCAACTCATTTACGGCCGCCACGTCCGAGGACCGCTAACCGCGCTAAGAGAACTGTGGAAAAATGAGGGTCTAGACGCAGAAACGCGGACGACTTACACCTACGTGTTTGATTTGCGAAATCGCCTAGAGGAGACTTGCAAGATAGCTCATGAACAGCTGGAGAAGGCTCGTGCGCAGCGAAAAAAAATTACATCATCTCCCGCTAAAGGGGACCATGAGGCGATGCGAAGCCGGAGCACTGGCACGATCGCGTTCCGTTGGCGTTCGCTGGGCATGCTACCGACCTCACGTCGTGGAACGCGAAGAGGAACACTACGCGCCTCGTGTCTTCCCTCCAGCGTGGCCGTTAATTCTCACAGGGCGAGCGGGGAACGCGGTCGACAGGTGCGCGAGAGAGAGGCAACGTAGGAGGGGAGAGGGGGGGGGGACACGCATGCGCTGGCCATGATCGCGGCGCCGCGCAGGAGAAAATTTCGGCATGCCGAGCCCGCATTTCAGAGGAGCCAACGGAGGCAAGCGCTGGACTGAACGCGCACAGCGCTCTACCACATGAAGGAGAGGAGATCAGAGGAGGAGAGTAGTGTATGCGCCGTAAGAGCAGAAGCGAGAACGCAGGAGAAGCGCAAGCAGGTGCTGTTAGAGAAGGAGGAGAGGGAAGGAGGAGAGTCGCACATGCGTAGTGTGAGTGCGGACTACAACGCTGCGTGTGTGTCACCACGCCGCGTTACATACCCCCAAGCAAGAGATACTTCGCATCTAAAACCTACTATGTCAGGAAAAGTCGCCCTAGAAAATTATGCCTAGGAAACAAGGTTTTAATTCTGCTGCCGAATGACTCCTACAAGCTGTTAATGCAGTGGAAAGGGCCGTTCCAGGTCATCGAACGAAACAATGATGTTGATTATGTGATGATGATATGTGGTGTTTAATGGCGCAAGGGCCAATTGATGGCCAAAGAGCGCCAGTTCATGAGACAAGGATGTGAACAATGGTTGCGGTAAGCAGCTGTATAGGGGCCTTAAAATTCCTCGCGATAAAGGCGGGTAAACCATATATATATATTAAAATCATGAGAGTGACGTGAAATATGTGCAGTGGAATTAATGACAAGTGGTCGCCAGAATAAAACTATGAAGATATGACATCAGCACCACTGCCTCGTCAATGCCCTTGAGTCCAAGGGCCGCGAGGCAAGTGCTATCTTTAACGTATTCACCGCAGCAGCGACCTCTGTTTAGAGGCCGTTCTACGGATCACCTTGATATATGACATGAAAACTCTGTACATCGTTTAAAAATGCAGACAATGACTGGTATGTAAAAAGCGGGTCCCTGCCGATGAACATTGAAGGATGAAGTGGAAATTGCTGTTGGTAGGGAAATGAAAAGTGCTTTTTTCTGATAGCGTCGAGTTCCTTGCACTGGATAAGGATGTGAAGGACAGTGAGTGGCTGGCCACATCTATCACACAAAGGTGGCTCGCCACCGGACAGAAGGTGTGTGTGTGTACTGTATGTGTGACCAATCCTAAGTCTGCAGAGTGTAACTTCTGTGTGGCGTGATTTCGATACTGGCGGCCAGATGCGGTTTGACAACGTGTAGCTTATTTCGTGTATGCGTATCCTATGTGGTCTGCCGAAAGGCTCTGAGCTTTCTTTTCAGGAAGTGTTTTAGGTCTAATGGGGGAATAGCTAAGGATGTATTGTGACTGTTTTCGTGGGTAGATGCTGCTAGCTGGTCCGCTAACACGTTGCCTTGAATCTCGCGGTGCCCTGGCACCCAGCACACTAAGACATGTTGTTCAAGTGCGTAGATCGTGCTTAAAAGAGAATACAGGGAGACAAAGATGGGGTTTTTGTGTCTTTTCAGAGTTTTTAAAGCTTTTACCACGCTTAGAGAATCTGTGTAAATAACTGCCTTTTGTAGTTTTAATTGATGAATGTGTTTAACGGCCGCAAGTATCGCGTAAGCTTCTGCCGTGAAGATACTTGATTCAGGGTGTAGAATACCGGAATCCGTAAAGGATGGCCCAACGGCTGCGTAAGACACAGAAGTATCGGACTTTGAGGCGTCTGTAAAGAATTCTGCACAAGTGTATTTGTGTTGTAGTTCAAGGAAGTATGTACGGATATGTGCAATAGGCGCGTGTTTCGTTACTTCCATGAAGGAAAGATCGCAGTCTATAAGCTGGCACCGCCACGGCGGTAGTTGTGCAGCGGGAGCCAATAGACAGTGTTCGTAAAGTGGCACACCCGTTTCCTCAGTTAAGCCCCTCACACGAAGTGAGTAGGGCTGTCGCACCGAGGGACGGTGGTCGAAAAGGGCAGAGCTAGATAAATCATTTATTGTGGGGTGTGAGGGGTGTTCCTTGTCTGCGTTCACTTTGAGATAGTATAGAAACGACATGTAGGATCGCTGCAGGTGGAGCGACCACTCGTTCGATTCGACGTAGAGGCTTTCCACGGGGCTGGTGCGAAAAGCACCCGTAGAAAGACGAATACCCGAGTGGTGGACAGGGTCAAGCATCTTCAACGCGCTCGGTGTCACAGACTGATATTTTATCGCCCCATAATCTAGGCGCGTGCGTATGAGGCTTTTATAAAGATTCATCAGACACTTCTTGTCACTACCCCACGTAGTGCGTGACAATACCTTTAAAATATTCATGGTTTTTAAGCACTTGTTCTTTATATACTTTATGTGTGATATGAAGTTTAGTTTCGTGTCTAGAATTACGCCGAGGAATTTATACTCCGTTTTCACAGGTAGCCGCTGACCATGCAGCTCAATGTCCGGATCGGGATGGAGGCCTCTCTTTCTTGAGAATAATACGCAAGTACTTTTTTGCGGGTTAAGGCTGAACCCGTTCTCGTCTGCCCATTTGGTTACCTTGTTCAAACCAAGTTGCACCTGCCGCTCGCACATTGAAAGGTTGCAAGATTTAAAACCGATCTGCACGTTGTCCACATAAGTACAATAAAACATATTCCGTGGAATACACAGACGTAGGGAATTCATTTTTATAATAAAAAGTGTGCAACTCAGGACACCACCTTGCGGCACTCCAGTTTCCTGGACAAATATTCGGGACAAGACATTACCCACTCGAACACGGAACGTGCGATTGGACAAATAGCTTTCGATTATGGTCAACATCTTTCCTCGGACACCTAAGTGGGATAGGTCTCTTAATATTCCAAAGCGCCATGTGGTGTCGTAGGCCTTTTCCATATCGAGGAACACCGAAAGGAAGAATTGCTTGTGAACAAAAGCGTCGCGAATTTGTGCCTCGATACGGATAAGGTGGTCAGAGGTAGATCTACCCTCTCGAAAACCGCACTGGTATGGGTCAAGTTATTTGTTTGCTTAGAGGAAATGTATCAGTCGGCGGTTTATCATCTTTTCAAAAAGTTTACACAGGCAGCTTGTCAGTGCAATGGGCCTGTAGCTCGCAACGGAGGATGGGTCCTTGCCCTGTTTTAGAATAGGAATAATAATGGCTTCTTTCCAGGCCGAGGGGATCTCACCGGAAAACCAAACAGCATTATATAGGGAAAGGAGGGTTTTTTGTGTTTCGGATGGCAGGTGTTTCAACATTTCATATACAACACGGTCGGAGCCTGGGGCGGAATTATTGCAGCAATTAAGCGATGCTTGTAGCTCAGCTATGCAGAAAGGTTCATTGTATGCTTCGTGTTTGGCGGATTTACGCTCTAGTTTCTCTTTTTCGATTCTTGTTTTGTATCGTTGGAAAGCTTCCGTGTAGTGTGACGAGCTCGACACCTGTTCGAAGTGTGCACCTAGGAAGTTCGCCTGGTCTTCCAAGCTGTCACCTTGTATGTTTACTAGGGGAAGTGAATGTGCTTGTCGGCCTGCTACCCTACTAACCATGTTCCAGACTTTAGCCTCCTGTGTATATGAGTTAATTCCCGATAAAAATTTCTGCCAACTTTGTCTTCTTGCCTGTCGGCGAGTTCTCCTGCCTTGTGACTTTATGCTTTTAAAACTGTCCAGATTCTCGGCTGTCGGCGAGTCCCGAAGCAGCCTCCATGCTTTATTTTGTTTCTTGCGCGCGTTTCGACACTCAGTGTTCCACCATGGCACACGTTGTTTGCCGGGCAGTCCAGCTGTTTGTGGGATACACTTCATTGCGGCATCAATCAATAAAGCTGTAAAGTAGTCTACAGCTTCATCTATGCTTAAAGCACGCATGTTGGTCCAACTTAAGAGAGCCACTTTACGAAACTGTTCCCAATCGGCTTTGTCAATTTGCCATTTGGGAACCTGCGGAGGACATCATTAACTATTGGGGTGCTCAGAACTATAGGAAAATGGTCACTTCCATAGGGATTATTAATGACTTTCCATGTTAGAAGGGGCAGAAGTGATGGAGATGTGATGCTGAGGTCTATGGACGAGTAGGTATTGTTCGCAAGGCTATAGTATGTTGGCTCTTTTTTATTCAAGAGACACGTGCCGGAGGAGAAAAGGAACTGTTCAATTAGACGACCTCGCGCATCGCAGCGGGAGTCACCCCATAGACAGCTATGCGCATTAAAATCCCCAAGTACAAGGTAAGGTTCAGGGAGCTCATCTATTAAAGACTGAAATTCATGTTTTTGCAGTTGGTAATGTGGAGGTATATAGAGAGAGCAAATGGTGACGAGTTTGTTCAAAAGAACCGCTCGAACAGCCACTGCCTCAAGGGAAGTTCGAAGTGGTAAATGTGTGCATGCTACTCCTTGATTAACTATAACGGCTACACCCCCGGATGGCGCGATGGCGTCATCCCGGTCCTTCCGGAAAATAATGTAGTTGCGTAGAAAATTCGTGTGTTTGGATTTTAAGTGTGTTTCTTGTACACACAGCACCTTTGGTGTATGTTTGTGTCAGAGTTCTTGGACATCGTCGAGATTTCTAAGCAGTCCTCTCACGTTCCATTGTATAATTTGTGCTTCCATATTGGATGTCAGGTAGTGCTGTGTGTACGAGAAGGAAATGGGTGTTGTTTAGGTCGAAATTTAGAGCCCAAGTAGCAGGGCCGTCGTCGGGCCCCATTATCGGCTTTTTGGTTTTCTTGGCGCGCTCCAGGGAGCTACGCCGCTCTTTCGGTACCAGAGGCACCGGAGTTGTGTCCATTGCCTCGTTTGAGGCACTGGACGCCCGCGTATGCGAGCTGCTGGCTTGTTTGTCCGACCTCGCCTGGCGAGGCGTGGTCGTGAGACCCGACGACCCTGGAGTCGCCGGGATCTCTGGCTTGGCAGGTGGGGACTTCGCCTGGTGTGACGAAGTCTTGGACGCCACCGAGCCGGAGGGCGATGTGCTCTCCTTGGCCTCTACGGTGCCGGAGCTTGTAGTGGCCGCCGGTGTGGTCAGATTCAGAGTAGGCGGGGCAGCCTTCGCTGCTCCCACCATGGGGGCGGGTGGCGTTTGCCTCGGCCCACTGCGAGTGGTCCGGGCAACCGCGATAGGCCGTTGTGGTGCTGCCCCCCGTCGCACCACTTCGGCAAAAGATGTTCTTGCTGGAAATGACGATGAAACTCGCTGTCGTGCTTCGCGGAACGTTATGTTTTCTTTTACTTTTATCGTGAGTATTTCTTTCTCTTTCTTCCAGGCCGGGCAGGCCCTGGAGTACGCAGGGTGATCACCTTCACAGTTCGCGCAGTGAGTCCCATCGCCAGCGCAGTCATCAACAGAATGACCCGTCGTTCCGCATTTTGCACAAGTGAGCTGCCCTCGGCAGCTTTGAGACGCGTGACCAAATCTTTGACATTTAAAGCATCGCCGCGGGTTTGGTATGAAAGGTCGTACAGCAAGCTTGACGTAGCCGGTTTCTATGGTCTCGGGTAGTGTGCTGGAGGCAAAAGTAAGTACCAAATGCTTGGTCAGTATTTATGTGTTGTCGCGCCTTATCTTGATCCTTTGGACATGAGTGACATTTGAATCTTTCCATCCATCTAGAAGTTCTACTTCGCTGAGGCCAATCAGGTCCTCATCGGACACTACACCTTTGACAGTGTTCATGGTCCTGTGCGCGCTCACAGAGACGGGGATATTTCCAAACGCGACTAGATGTGACAAATTAAGGTACTGGTCCTTGTCTTTTAATTCGAGGAGTAGGTCCCCGCTTGCCATCCTTGTGGCCTTATATCCCGTTCCTATGGTGTCTTTCAAGCACTTAGCAACAAGAAAAGGTGAAATGGCTCTGGCTTTTTCAGATGATTGTTCACAGTGAACCACGTGGTATTTCGGAAAAGTGTCGTTGTTTTTGGGCCAAAAAAATTCAGATGCATCGGTGCGTACCCTTTTTGGGGCACGATCTGTGGAAGAGGGGTTCGAGGGCCCCATGGAAAAAGTCGCTTGTTCGGCAACGGCGCCTACCACCCACCACGGAGCCCAACAGGGGGACGTGGCAGAACATGTAAAAGTCTGCGCAACGCCAGCAGTACGCCGTCACTATAACCTAATATGGTCTACCCAAGGTTGGGAGCCACACACGGTTAACCCTTGCCGCCAGGAAAAATCGGAAGTAACGAGAAGGGAGAAGTAGACAGGAAAGTTTAAAAGTGAGAGAGAAAGACGAAGATGAAGGGAGAGAGACAGGAAAAGGCGACTGCCGAATTCCCCTGGGTGGGTCAGCCCAGGGGTGCCGTCTACGTGAAGCCGGGGCCAAAGGGGTGTGTTGCCTCTGCCGGGGGGCCTTAAAGGTCCAATCACCCGGCGTCGGCTCAATCCCCAGGATCCCCTTTTCCCCGGACACGGCAATGCCACGCACGGCTAGGCGTGGGAGGGGGTCGAAACCCCCCCGTTAGCTCGGGTCCGTGGTGTCGCTACACACCAAACGCCTGCTTGCGCAGACGCCCCTGCGGGGGATGTTGATTATGTCATCAATGTGTCTTTGAAGAACAAGATTTTTCATAAAAACATGCTAAAAAAATACGAAGAACGCGAATCTCCAGAACCGCAACAGTTGTCAGTTGTTGCAGAGTGCCAGGAAAATCTCTCCGAAGAAGACGATCTCAAACAAATGCCCATACTGAGCTTGTAACGCACGCGGTTCACCACGGATGTGAAGCTATCACCAACCCTCACTGATGAAGAAGTTCAGAATGTGTAAGCACTTTTTCAAGAGTATGCGGATATTTTTTCTGACTTACCAGTGAAAACGGCACTTGTGGAGTGTTCGCTACGTCTGACCTCCAATAAGCCTGTGCATGTTCCGCAGTACCCCACCCCCATTGCCTTGCAAGAAAGCGTAGAAAAAGAAGCGCAAGAGATGCTGAAACTCGGTATTATGCGAAACTCGGTCCCACGTTCCCAAGAGTCGTGAAAAAACTGCTTTATCCAGCATGTCTGGACTCAATCACTTTACTCTACATGCCTTTTGGCATTAAAACGGCGCCAGCAGTATTCGTGCGCCTTATGAGATCACTACTGGGTGATGTCGACAACGTTCACCGTTATTTTGACGATGTCATCATTGCGACCGGTACTTGGCAAAACACATCGACACTCTCAGACAAGTTTTTGAACGAATTAATCAAGCTCACCTCACCATAAATTCAAGTAAATGTGAAATAGGAGAGCGGAGCGTTTCATTCTTGGGACATCAAATCGGGGAGACTACAGTTGAACCGCTTCTCAAAACGCTCGACAAGATTCTTGCTGCAAAACGACCTAGCAACAAGAAAGCAGTGCAGTCATTTCTTGGCTTGACCTAATTACGCCGAACTGACCAAGCCGCTGACGGACCTTACAAGAAAGGGATAAAACCACACTGTTTCATGGGGAGCAATTCAAGAAGAAGCGTTTACGGCACTCAAGAAGAAGCTCGGTAATGTTCCGATCCTCCTTGCTCCCGACCTCTCGAAGGAGTTCGTTCTTCGCACGGATGCCTCCAATACAAGCCTGGGCGCAGTATTGCTCCAGATGGGAAAGGACGCGGCGCTGCACCCAGTTGCTTACGCAAGTCGTAATTTATTGCCCCGAGAAACCCGTTATTCAGCAATCGAATGGGAATGCCTTGCACATGCTTTTGCCGTGCAAAAATATTGGGTCTTGTTGGTTATTATGCCAAATTTGTCTCACACTATGCTGATGTTGTTGAACCGCTGCGTACCTAACTTCGGCAAGGACAGCCTTTTTCCTTGTCAGCTGAAGCTGAGCAGAGTTTCATGCGAGTTAAGTCAATCCTGGCCTCGAAGCCAGCTGTTAGTATCTTCAATGAGAAGCTTCCCGTCGTCATCACGACGGATGCGTCCGATGTTGGGCTGGGAGCAGTGTTTCAACAACTCTGAGGTGATTAGCTGATCACTATCGCTTTTGCATCTGATACCTTGACCCTTGCTGAACGCAGGTATTCAGTGGGCGAGCGAGAAGCTCTTGCTTGTCGTTTTGCCTGCGAAAAGTGGCATGTTTATTTGTGGGGTCGGCACTTCACAATACGTACAGATCACCAAGCACTAGTTGCCCTTTTTTCTGCAGGATCCGAAGGCCGCCGCTCCATTCGCATTTCCCGCTGGTGTTCAAAGCTTATGTATTACAATTTCAGTGTTCAATATTACAAAGGTTCCAATAACCTGGTTGCTGATGCCCTGTCGCGACTTCCTCTTCAGATACCGGTTACGAAGAGCGAGATGAGGAAGTTGTTTTCTTAGTTACTGCATGCATCACTAAAGCTGAGCTTCAGGCAGCTACAGCTGCAGATTCTACTTTGCCTCAAGTTCTCAAATATTCAAGTGAAGGATGGCCTTCCAAAAGTGCTCTTGCTGCTGAATTCTTGCCTTACTTCGCAGTTCGACAGGAACGCTCTTGTGTAGAGAACTTACTTTTCCGCGATGAACGCGTGATTCCCCCTGCTTCTTTCCGTAACAAGCTCATACAGCTTGCACATGAGGCTCATCCAGGCATTGTTCGCACAAAACAGAACCTTTGAGACAGGAACTAGTGGCCAGCCTTAGACAAACAGGTTGAGCATGCAGTGTACAGCTGCCACATCTGTCAGGCAGCTGATAAGTCTGCCAAGCCTACATTCTCTCTGCTACAGCCAGTCGAATGGCCTGATCGGCCTTGGCAGAAACTAGCCATTGATATCATTGGTCGCTTGCATAATTTTCCGCAAAATGCTCGGTTCATTGTTTCTCTCATTGACTATCACTCCAAACGGCCAGAGATTTGTTTCACGCATACAGTTACTTCTGAGGTCATCATAGAATTTCTGTCTTCCGTTTTCAGCCGGCAAGGTTTCCCTGATGCTATAGTTACGGACAATGATCCACAGTTTCAGTCTCAACAGTTCGAGACTTTTCTTTCGCAACGAGGCATTCAGCACGTGAAGTCATCAGTATTCTAACCCCAATCAAATGGGCGAATGCAGCGCTTGAATCGCGTTCTGAAGGAACATATACAGATTGCCCAATTGGAACACCGTCCTCTCAAATAAGTTTTGACCGATGTTCAGCTTCATACAGGTTCACACCGCAAGGCACCACTGGAGTGTCTCCTGCTCAACTTCTTCATGGTAGGCAACCGCGAGTTGCTCTCGACATAGTGTCGTTGCATCGCAACACTGCAGCTCTCACGCCTAACCAACTTCGTAACAGCTTTTTCTCATCAACAAGCAATGAAGCAGTATAAGACAGCCGTCGAGGTGCTAAGCCATCCAAAGTTCGCGTTGGCGATTCAGTCAAACTTCGTGTGCCGGGCAAACACCCAAAGTATCGGGGCCCTTACAAAGTCATGGAACAGGTTACCCAGCTTCTTTTCGACTCAGGGATGGCAACATATGGAACGGTTCGCGCCTTGTTACGTTCCATACGGATGCGGCGTCAACACCTAAACCGCCCTTCCATCACTTTTCTTCCGCACCATTCAACTACGCATCAGACTACTTCATGTGGCCTCCGTGTACAGACAAGGGGGGAGGACTTAACAGCAGGTGTAGCCGGAACAATTACACCAAGTGAACTGCTCCATTTCGAACTTTTCAATACGGCTGAGGCCGTTGAACCGGACTCTGGCCCACAAAGTCACTTCGAAGCTCACGGGGCGAGCTCAGAGGATGAGGCCGCGAATGTAAACGTTCGTTTAGAGCCTTCACAATCATGTACTGCTCTTGATATGTCACATCAGAGCACAAGTGACCAAGGTGCAGAGTCTCCTGCTTCTACACCTCCACGGCGCCGCTCTAAGCGGAAGCGGCAGGAGCCGCGTCGTCATGAGGAATAGATATCATAACATTCTGTGCACTGTTCTGTGTAACATTCTGTGCAGTTCATTCTGTGCAGTGTTCAGCGCATATTCAACAAATGTGGACTGACTTATCCGTGTGCCTTGACAATGTGTATTGCTGCGTTCAGTGCCTCTTGGAACATGTATCCATGTCATTATAATAAGGTGAATTCTGTGTGCCGCATTCAAGGCGTATTGATACGCTTTAATCTTTGAACTTATTTGTCAAACTTTCTTTCGAGGAGGGGATGATGGGGTGTTGTGTTCTGGCGGTTTCGGTTTCGAAATACCATGTGCGGATGCCAGGGGGCGCCGCTCTGGTATCCGCATTCAACAGGCGACGTGTAAATAAATTCAGTGTGTGTAGAGTACTCCTTGAGTGCGGGCGTTTGCTTCTCTTCGGCGCATCGCGCCAGCCCGCGTGTTGGGGCTGGACGGCGTCCCCGCCGGCCGCGCTCGTCACCGCCGGTCTTCTTCGCCGGGAACACCAGCCCACAACACAGCAGAGCTGGCGCCGGGTTCCTGAACCTGCCTCTGCCCCGCTGGTCCAGGAGGGCTGACGTGGGCTTCCGAGAGTACCGCTGGTGCTCAAGGGCACCACTCCCTGCCGACAGAACCCGCGTGTCGTCGGCTCCAGTTCGTCGACGGTGGCGCAGAGCCACCAGAGTTCGACGTGGCGACCCTGCGGTTCCTGTCTTCGTCACGGCAGGTGACGGCGCTGCAGCCACGTCGACTTCGCTACTGAAAGGTGCCGCGGGGCATCAACGACGGCCCTGGCGACTACACCGAAGACCTGAACTGTAGGCCGGACGTTTTGTTTATTCCTTTTGTTTAGTCCGCGTGTAGTTTGTTACAAATTTTCGTAATGTTTGTTGTTCCTGCGTGAAGGGTGTAATAGAAGTCAGACGTCTGTTTGTGCACTGGCGTACTGTCTTGTTCTTTCTGGAGCGGTCCTGCCCCAATAACATCACAGTGACCCTATTTCTTCAGACACATTGTCTACCGCGGATGGGGGCTGTGAGGCACACCACCTCGACGGTGCAGATCGGGCTCGCGAGGCACAGCGCGCACCTGGTACAGCTGTCTCCTGTAGATGCTCCACAGAGAACTTCGAGGAATGCCCTGCTGCAGCCATCGACACTGGCCTCAAGGTGTACATCTCCCCACAGGTGTCAGACTCCGCGTCGATACATGCCCCACAACGACCCTTGACAGAGAACAAGACCGTCTCCAAGCCAAAGCAGCCGGCGAGCCGGCCTCCACGTTGGCCGCCGCTAGAATGCTCGGAGGCGTCGGGCTACTTTGTGACGACGGCACCCCCCTGACTACCAACCGGAGACGAAGCACTTGCCACACTTCCGGTTTGGCTCACAGTCAGGAGCCGCATCATCCGCGGACATCACCGCAGTCATTGGCCGAGTGTGCGACGCTCACAACTTGCAAGGCACCGTCACCCTAAAAGAAGCGCAAGTGACCATCCCGCCTGAGGCCGAAGACTAGCCTGTGCAGCCCATCTTCTCAGCTGATGAGACGGCTTCTGACGAGGACTGCTTGACTGCACGCGGCACTTTAATTGGTACCAGCTCGAGTACCAGCACATCACAAATACTGCAAGAGTATTACTTGACTATCAAGACAGTGCGTGAACTCGGCCCTGCGTTGCCGCAGATGTTTATGGAAACGGCCAGCCGCCCCTTGACGCATCGCGAACAGCGCAGACGTCCCCGATCAGTGGCCGTACTACATTTACAATGTTCTGCCTTGTCCTCCCTACTGCGACTGCATAGTCGTCACGACAACCTGCCAGCGATGCGTCCACTCCGCGTCAGCCAGTGGGACCTGCTCGCGCCATATTCTGCAGCTTACCACATTAACTCCCAGCGTGGACGAGACCTGCAATGACCACCCCGACACACCCAGAGTCGGCCACCTGAATGTTTGGCTTTTCAGCAGAACAAGTCACGGTGCACACATGACCGACCACCGCGGCACAGACGGTGCCGCCCTCCCGAGACAATTTCGGCAGCTACGCGTGCTCGCAGTAATGGCCGAGTGTAATGACAAAAAGCGGGAACAAAGCTTGGGCCCTCGCGTTTGGGCAGCGCGAAGTGGAGAAGGAAGACGAACGAGCCAGCTCGTAATAAGTTCACGTGCTACGTGACGCCAACAGGCAGAAAAAGAGTGTTCATGGCTACTGGCGGCGCTGACTGACGCTCCCACGTCTAAATACACATATATGCCCCATAAACTGGATGAGGGATGGCCGCCGCGGTAGCTCAGTTGCTAGAGAATCGGACGCGTTATTCGAAGGTCGCAGGTTTGGTCCCTGCCCACGGCAAGCTATCTTTTCGTCCAATTTTCTTTCTTCACATTTACATTACATTTGCTACTAATAACATCCCCTATACTTCCTTGGCATTATTGTCTGTTAGTGCTCAATAATAGTGAGTGGAAGAGTTCTTCGTACTTTAATACGGCGGTTGTCATGGCTACGGCGCATTAGCACGGATCATTGCTAGGCCTCACCCATTGCCTCACCATACCTGGATCATCTGCATCACCACGACGCCATTCTTGTCCTTCCCCGGCTTCAGCAGTACCCACTTTGACAGCCGTAACAGGAAATTGTAAGCATATCGAATTAATTTATGTTGCAATAAGCTTGCACAACTTGTCTCTAGGCCTCAGATATGTAGTGAAAAGCGTATTTTCAAACGCTATGCCATTGGGTTGAGGGAACTGAGCACAAGAGTTTCAGTGTGCAAGGGCGTCCCTGTCACACATAGAGCAATCCAAACAATCCACATATTTCGAACCAAGAAAACAGGTTTTATTGTGCAATAACACATAGAGCATGCTGAAAACTAGTTGAGTGGAAAGAAATGCTTGTTGTTAGCGCCGCCTGCTTACTACAAAGAATCATGCAACCATAACTTGTACGGGTCTCCAATGAAGCCATGCCATGTGACTGGCCCTAACCTGGTATATTAGCCCTAACATGGTTTTGTACGAAACACCAGCGCTTTTCGTACCAGAGATAAGCTCACCTGCAATTCATCAATGCTGCCCGACCCCCCTCTCATGAGTAGTTTGTGCGCACTGGCTACATATTTTTACCCAAGCGTGTGTGCAAAGAAGGGAGGTAACATGAACGGCATTCCACTTACTAACAGCAGTGTCGCCCTTGGCTAAAACGGTTGCCTCCTTCGGTGTGACAGCCACCAGGCTTCTACATAACATGCTACCTCTAAATCACAATAACATCGTTTGTGAAGCAAGTAAAGTGTACCTTCACCGAATGAAAATTATTAGTTCGTACCGGAATGACAGTCACAATTATAGCAGGTAGAGCTACGTGAGGAACATAACAAACAACGTAATGTAGCAGAAGATGCCACTACAAAGCGCAGCTAGAGTTCCGTGCGGTGGCCTCAGGCCAGGGAATAAGAGCATTGCAGAGAAATGGTGCCAGAGAAATGAATACATTCGCAAGAGTTTGCCGATCGCGGTGGATGCAAAATAGCTTTGCGCGCCTATAATAATCTCGAGGAAAGTCCCAACTACACGCGCATCACCTCAACACCACGGTGCTCACATACCTTAGAACCGAGAGTAAAGTTAGCGCAACGTCATAATGAAGAACCCTGAATCAGACCGCCGTTCACAAGCATTCCAGTAGAACGATTAGCCCAACGCGATGACTTGCTTACACCGTGCAAGCGAGCATGAAGCTAAAAAAAGCGAGAAGAATGCAACACTGACGAAGGATGAAAGCAGCCAACCGAATAAGCGAGCAGTTTTGAAATAGTGTGCAAATACAGCTGGAGCTTCAATGCCCAGATACCCACCCACCCCCTCCCCCCGAGGTGACACAAAGCTGCACGGCATCCTTCACATTCCCGTATCCCTCAATCTTGCGTAGACGCAAGTGACGGGGTCGTGGGTGGCAAGAATTCATCATAGAGCAGGTAGCGCAAAAATTACGGGGACACAAGAAAGCAACATAAACACGAGACGAGCGCTACTGACGAGACGTTATATTGCGTCCGTCGGCGGGTCACTCAAAAAGATTCTGCCGTCTTTTGAAAGCTGAGTTGTGGCACCAAGTAGCGCTCGTCTCGTGTTTATGTTGATTTCTTGTGTCTACGTAATTTTTGCGCTACCTGCTCTATGATGAATTCTTACAAATTCGCCCAGATTTCCGTTCTGGCAAGAGTTGTTCCTCGAAAGCATTTCGATCCCCACCACCCCCTCCCGCCATGAGGTTGTGCGCGGCGCGCAGATTCCTAACGCCTTCTGGACAGCAACTATTCGACAGCCTCAGTCTAATTTTTTTTCAAGACACGTATTATTTGGCTTCGGTACTGGCGTATGCGTTAATTTCTGTTTATTTCAGGGAATACCTTTTTCAAAACCCGGTAGGCTCTTCGTGGTTCTTCTATAACCACCGATGCCACTACACTGATCCAAGAAGTGCGGGGTGCCTTATGAGCGCTTGCTCGTAGTAGATGTGCTGGTTAACTGTTGTGCTACACAGAATACATAGCGTAGAATACGAACGCAGGACAAGAGGGCACTGCTCTGTTCACTGTCAAATGGCGCAGGGCTAAGTATCCGCACTGCAACGAATATACGCATTCAAGCGTCTGTGCATTACTTAAAGCATAAAGCTTCCTACGAGAGTTCTCTCGTTTTGCTTATGGAAACAGTCGTTGTCGTCGGTTATTTGTTCATACTTTTCAGAGACGCCAATTGGGACGATTCTGAAAGCTGCACAACGTCACCCGCAATGGGGAATCAAGGTTCGTACATGGTATTTAAAATATTTCTTGCGAAAACAAACAGGGTAAAATAAAAAAAGCGCGCATAGATTGCTGCAGTAAAGATGAACTGGCGAATATTGGTTGTTTGGCACAGTAGGTCACTAAATATTCCACGTTTACTTTCAAAGAAGTTATGGCGAATAATACGCCACATATAATGAACAAGCGACTTCTTTAAGGCCGAAACCATGAGGCCATGAACATGCGGATGAAGTATGAAACCATGAACATGCAGATGCAAATTGTTTATAGAATTCAGTGAGCATAAGGTGCCTGCGGAACCCGGGCACTTTAAGAATATATTTTTTAACGCAGGAGCATGATGTTTGTACGAAGCTCCATGTTTATTACACTTCGTCTTCCCCCTTCCCCACTACTGCACCACACCTTGCATTGCGAGGAACCCACTACGCTATAAATCATTGTAATTTTACTGAGACCCCGAGGAAATGGATCATGCGCTTATGGACTTCCTTGGCAACCAATACAAGTGCACTTGCGAGGAACCCACTACACTATAAATCATTGCACTTGCGAGGAACCCACTACGCTATAAATCATTGTAATTTTAGATGTGAAGCATCTTATAGCGGACTTCAATCCGGTGGTGGTGGTGTGCGGCGTGACCACCCTGACTGCGCATGCGCAACCCTTCTCCACTTCCCCTCCGCCTCTCCACATCAACTCTCCCCCTCCCTTTCTTTTCCCCTCCCATTTCCCCTTCCCACACCTCCTCTCCCCTCCCCTTCCCACACCTCCTCTCCCCTTCCCTTTCCCCTCCCCTCTCCTTCCCCCCCTCTCCCCTTTCCCCCTCACCAGTCCACCTCTGAAACGCGGGCTCTACATGCCAAAACTGCTTCGCATCGCCTCATGGTCTCCTTTTGCGGGAGATGGTGATTTTTTGAGAAGTAGGGCAGCAGGCACTGTGCCATTTTTCGTCATTTCACGGAGAGGCGTAGTACCTGCTAAACGCATGTAAGGCATTATGCGCACTTTGTTGATGCTGTGCCTGATGACGACGAAGAATTACGGCAGAGCCCTTTCTAATGGGTTGGAAGCATTCAACAACCTACTCGTTGCGCAATTCGCATTGTGTGACGCCTGGTTACAGAATTCGCGTTGTGCGACGCTTGGTGCTTATTTTCCTCTTCTACCACGCTATATTGCATATGCTAATGTGGTTCCCTCCAGACATCAAGCCTCTATAGGACCTTTTTGCAAAGCAGTTTCAAGCACCGGCATGGCTGAGAGGATAAATACTGGGCTCCCACGCAGAGGACCCAGGTTCGAACCTCGTTCCATCCTGGATTTTTTTTTCTTGTTGTTTTTTTTCTTATTTCGAGCGGTACTGGTTACGGATGCCGGTGGCGGCAGCGGACAACTACGGCGCCAAAAACGGCCGGTGAAATGATCTCATAACAGCTTTCGCTGTGAAAATGCGTTTCCGCTAATAAATAGTTCAATGTCTTTACCACCAGACTGTGATTTCGATTTCTTTTTCAGGCTGAGTAATACATGACTTGTGCCTTAATTATAAATAAACGAACTCCGTTATGCGGCTTTTAAT
This sequence comes from Rhipicephalus sanguineus, assembly GCF_013339695.2. Taxonomy (NCBI): domain Eukaryota; kingdom Metazoa; phylum Arthropoda; class Arachnida; order Ixodida; family Ixodidae; genus Rhipicephalus; species Rhipicephalus sanguineus. Next base: position 20,700,441 of record NC_051178.1, on the reverse strand, counting down.
GACACAAACACAGCGAACGTGTGCTCTGTCTGTGTTCCTTTACAATGGCGCCGTCGTCGGAAACGAAGCCCTAAACCGCCTTTGCTCGTGCCTATTTGGCGTTTCGGACCCGCCGTCCAAGGGAAGCCGTTCACGCTTCATCCGACATGGAACCCGCCTACCTGTCACCGCACCAAGAGAGTTCGGGGACGGCGCCTATGTCTCCTCGGCACTTCATAACATCCCGGTGCTGCGAATACCGTCCGGGGACGGCGTCCAGACCTCCTCGGCCGCTCGACTTTCCTTCACGCGCGCCGCAAAGACAGCGCACGGACTCCTGTTTCCCGGGAACGCCGTTCGCGCTTCACGTGGCGACACCGTCTCACTCAGAACTCCATCGGCACATGAGCTGCTTTGGGATGCTGTACAAGCTCCCTCAGACAAGCATCCTGCCGCCGTGAGTTCCGGAGCCGCTGCATCCTCCGCAGATACCGGCCCTGTTTCTCCATGCAATCAGCTGACAGCGCCGCGGAGCTGCTGCATACCATCGCGCAACTCCGCCTTGATAGCGTGAAGCTTCAAACAGACCGCTACCGCCTTGCCAACATTGTGCGCCATCACTGCCCTGTTGGCGGCGGCCGCCGCACGAAAACTTGAGGCCAGCTCACCCGAGAACCACACCGAGCTACGGCCTTCCCTCACGCAGCTCTCAGAGAAATTGGGCTGCTTGCCGTGGGCACACTACGTATTTTCGCCCGCCGTCCCACCATCGCCGGCTGCCTGGGAACTGCCGGTGTTCCGCGGTTTTCAGGACGACGCCGAAAATTGGGTGGCGACTATCAACGCTTTCGGAGCTCACGAGGCCTGGACGGACCAGCTGAAATGGTGGGTGGCCGTCGACCTCCTTCGCGATGCCGCGAAGGCATGTCACGCCTACGAAGGCATCAGGCTAAGATCCTGGTCTGAGTGGTGTGCCAGGTCGACAAGCCTTATTCGGCCGCTTTCTCATGCCTGCCGTGCGAGCCTCTACCACGCAAGAAATTTGCGAACCACACCACATCGAAGGCGCAGCTCGGGCGTCCACCAACCTGTCCTTCCTCGGAGATCAAGCTGATATGGGGCACCGCTTTGATGGTAGTTCTTGGCTGCCCCCGAGTCCCTGGACAGGGAGCCTCTCTGGCTGCACTACAAAAGACGTCGAAAGCAGCTGCTACACTCCGCTGCTGGACTCGTGCTCGGCGCCGCTTTCTGACGCCAATACAACACTGAGCGAGGCCGAGACCACCCCTCATCAAGCGCGGTTGGAGGAGGGGATCCCAGAGTCGCCTTCGCTGGGACACGAGCAAGTACCAGCTCCTGTCGTGCATGACAAGCCACCGGCAAAGAAACTCGACAACCCTAAGGCAAACATCACCGCTCTTGAAGCCCGTAAGGCTGACCTGATAATAGACCTCCTACCACAGCCCAACTCTACCGAGGGTTCGAATAGTGACCTTGACTCCCCTGACCTGGGCAGCTCTGCCACGCTTAACGTTCGGGCAAATATAAACCCAATGTTGCAGCTAAACCATGCCAATGAGCTGACGGTTGCTGAACTCATCTTCCCTCAACTTGACATTTCACGGCCTCCCACCATACGGTGTAAAAGACCTCCGATAGGAAGTTCAGAACTGCGACGGGACAATCGTCGGAGGCACCTTCGACCCGCACCGAATATTCAGTGCTATCCGCTAGCTGCGCCTACTGCAGAACACGTTAAGTCGCAGCGTGGCCGAGGCCTGCAGCCACAACGAGGCAGCCAATGTCGGCCACCTGAGCCTTCGGCACTTCAGCAAGACGCGTCGTGCAGTGCAAAAGAACGACAACCGCGACACAGCTTGGCCAGAAAAGCTGCGACAAGCACAACCACAGCAGACACACGACCGACCCCCGCCACACAGTCGTTGCCGACCGCCAGAGGCATCGTTGGCACTTCATCACACTAAGTCGCTGCGTGTCCAAGAGCGACAGACACGCAACAGTCAGTGCCGCCCTCGAGAGGCGATTTCGCAGCTCACCTCATGTCGCAGCGTGGCCAAGTGTAAGGAAGTCAGAGCGGCGCTCGGGCACGGGCGCGAGATCGGGCAGCGCGACAAGGAGAACGACGAAGCTGGGGAGAATAATACAGCCGGCCTGCAGCAAGGGTGCTGTCTCTGTCTCTCTTCTTTTACAATATATATATATTGTCACGCACAGTTTAAGAAAACACTTTTAATTCGGGCGATCTTGTGCCCTGCAAACAAGTAGTTACAACGAGAATGTCTCTATATAGAACACCGTTTTTCTACCAGAGTCTCACACTTCTTCTTCTTCTCGAGTCCCGTCCGTTCGCACGCGCCTGTGTTGTCAGAGCCCATGGCATCCACCGGTAATCCTCTTTCTCTTTCCGTGGACAACTAGAGAGGTTGTAGGAAACGTCCGGCGCGCGTACTTTGAATGTAGGTTGCGTCATTACCCCCTTTCTGAGAATGCATCGTCCCGATGCTTGCTGTGAGGTAGTTTCCAGGATAGCATTCATGATGCTGTTGACGAATGTAGACATCGTCCAGCAGTGGTGTCTGATTGATCACTGTCTGTCGTAGTACGGCTTCATTCGGACGACATGCACAATTTCGGTGCGATGCCGCCGCCTCGATGATGCTACTTGCTCTTCTGGGACAACTTCGTAGTTGAGAGGACCCGTAGTTGAGAGGACAACTTCGTAGTTGAGAGCTGGCGAAGTACTTTATAGGGGCCAAAATAACGTCTGAGTAGTTTTTCGGAGAGCCCACGTACACGTACTGGAGTCCACACCCATACTTTGTCTCCAGGAGCATACTTGACGTCTCTTCGTCGTAAATTGTAACGACGGGCGTCGGCTTCTTGTTGCTGCTGGATACGATGTCGCGCAAGCTGTCTTGCTTCTTCGGCTCTTTGCGTGAAGTCCCTGGTATTTTGGTCGTTGTCAGAATTTTGATCAACAGGCAGCATTGCATCTAGGGGCGTGGTAACAGTTCTGCCAAAAACAAGTTGAAACGGTGTCATGCGAGTCGTCTCCTGTACAGCGGTATTGTACGCGAACGTTGCATACGCTAATATTTTATCCCAAGTTCGATGCTCTATCTCCACGTACATCGACAACATATCAGTCAACGTTCTGTTGAGCCGTTCGGTCAGTCCATTTGCTTGGGGATGATACGCTGTTTTTCTGTGACTGGTGCGCGTCAATCTCATAATGGAGTTTGTCAAATCAGCCGTGAATGCGGTTCCTCGGTCTGTTATCAGCACTGTAGGAGCGCCATGCCGCAGTACGATGTTCGTCACGAAGAATTCGGCTACTTCAGCAGCAGTTCCCCTCACAAGAGAGGCTGTCTCGGCATATCGAGTTAAATAGTCCGTTGCGACGATGATCCATCGCTTCCCTGACGTCGACGTAGGAAATGGGCCGAGTAAGTCCATTCCCACTTGTGCAAATGGGGCTTCAGGTGGCTCTATAGGTTGGAGGAGACCAGCTGGTTTCAGCGGTGGTGTTTTACGCCTTTGGCAATCCCGGCAAGTTCTTACATAGTGCTCCACAGAATTCAACAATTTCGGCCAGTAATATTTCGTGCGAATGCGTGCTAATGTTCTGGTCACTCCTAAGTGTCCTGCTGATGGGTCATCGTGGTACGCTTCCAAGATCTCGGGTCGTAACACTGAAGGGACGACAAGCAGGAATGTCTCTGTATTGTGCTCAAAGTTTCGTTTGTACAAGACGTCATTTCTGATGACGAATGACGACAAGCCACGGGAAAAAACACGTGGAACATCAACAGGTTGTCCCTCTAAGTATTTCATTAGCATAACTAACTCAGGGTCAGATTGCTGATGTTTTGCCATCTGCGACGAAGTCACAGCTCCCAAAAAAGGGAAGTCTTGTTCGTTTTCCGTGGAAGTAGGGCCACTAGACTCAATCGGTGCGCGCGACAAACAGTCAGCATCACTGTGCTTGTGCCCGGACTTGTATACGACCGTGATATCATACTCTTGCAGCCGTAGGCTCCATCTGGCTAGACGTCCAGACGGGTCTTTGAGATTCGCCAGCCAACACAGTGAATAGTGGTCCCTAATGGCTCGAAAAGGTCTGCCATATAAGTATGGCCGAAATTTACTGATGGCCCACACTACCGCAAGACATTCTTTTTCTGTCGTCGAGTAGTTTATCTCAGCCTTCGATAGTGTGCGACTAGCGTATGCAATGACCCGTTCTACTCCTTCCTGCCATTGAATGAGGACGGCCCCGAGACCCAAGTTGCTTGCGTCTGTGTGAATATCCGTTTCAGCTTCCTCATCAAAATGTGCAAGAACTGGATGACTCTGAAGACGCTGTCGCAGTTCATTGAAGGCATCCTCTTGTTCCTTCTGCCAAATGAAAGGGGTGTCTTCCTTCGTCAGCCGCGTTAGTGGTTCCGCAATCTTCGAGAAATTTTGAACAAAGCGTCTGTAATAAGCGCAGAGGCCCAGGAACCGTCTAACTGCCTTTTTGTCCGTTGGTTTTGGAAATTTTTCTACTGCGGCTGTCTTCTCAGGATCCGGGCGAATGCCTTCAGCACTAATGACATGTCCGAGGAAAAGGAGCTCGTGGAAGCCGAAATGACATTTCTGTGGCTTTATCGTCAGATCTGCTGAACTGATAGCTTTCAGCACAGCTCGCAGTCGTTCCATATGCTGATCGAACGTAGCAGAAAAAACCACAACATCATCAAGATAAACGAGACAGGACTGCCACTTCAGTCCGGACAGCACGCTGTCCATCATCCGCTGGAACGTTGCGGGAGCTGAACAAAGGCCGAATGGAAGCACCTTGAATTCATATAGCCCGTCAGGTGTCACGAATGCCGTCTTCTCGCGATCTCGTTTGTCCACTTCTATCTGCCAGTACCCACTTTTTAGGTCTAGGGAGGAAAAGAACTTCGCATCTCGTAGCCTATCCAAAGTGTCGTCAATTCTCGGAAGTGGATAAACATCGCGCTTAGTGACGGAGTTCAGCCTTCGGTAATCTATACAGAAGCGCAACGACTGGTCTTTTTTCTTTACAAGCACCACAGGCGACGCCCATGGACTCGCCGATGGCTGAATTACGTCGTCTCTGAGCATTTCCCTGACTTGATTCCCGATGGCTTCTCTCTCTTTTTGTGACACCCTGTGAGGGTGCTGGTGTATTGGCCTGACTGATTCGTCCACAATGATACGATGTTTGGTAACAGGCGTACGTCGGACCGTAGATGACATAGAAAAGCATGCGGCGAATTCTCTTACAAGGTTCTCTATCTGTTCCCTCTGGCTTGGTAGTAGTCCTGGCTCGATGTCAATGGATCCTAGGACAGAATCCACATCTTGGAAACCAGGTGATGAGTCCTCGGAAGTGCTGAGGTCCGTAACGTGGGTGTAGTCATGGATGCTCGCAATGACGGTTCCTTTCGCAAGGTGTCGTACTTCATTCCCAAAGTTGCTGAGCAAAACGTTAGCACATCCGCCACTAAGCTCGACAAGGCCTCTCGCCATGCAGATACCTTTTTCGACTATGAGTCCGGTATTGCTGTCTGCAAGCCCTTTATAGTCACTGAACGCATTGCTCCTTACTGTGACAGCTATGCTGGACCTTGGAGGTATCACCACGTCGTCGTCCGCGATACAGAGGTCGTTGACTTTTTCTTCGGTGTTGTACGTTGCGATGGCGTGCCTTGTTGAGAATGAGACGCATGCTTCCGGCAAGTTAATCACAGCGCCGTTAGCCTGCAGGAAGTCCATACCAATGATCAAGTCTCTAGAGCATTCACGCAGTACAATGAAACTTGCGACGTATGTGAAACCTCTTATGCCGATTCTAGCAGTGCACACTCCCTTCGGGTCGATGAGGTGTCCCCCTGCGGTGCGAACTTGCGGTCTATTCCAAGGAGTTAGTACCTTATTCAGTGTTCTGGCAAGCTCGCTACTGATTACTGAGTAATCTGCACCTGTATCCACTAGTGCATTCACTTCGTAGCCGTCAACAAATACACCCAAGTCGGAAGCGACATCACAGATACTGTAGCGGCTTTTTAGTCCGTCGTCGTCGTTCGGAGTCAGCGATGGAGGTTCTTCTGTTTTAGCGTCGGCAGCGGCCTTACCTCCAGAGGTCGCTGACTCTAGTTTTCCCGACGCGGGCTTTGTGAACGGCGCCTTGGAGTGGGAGAGACGGATGACCGACGGGGGCTCGGCGACCGATATCTCAAAGGCACTGTGGAACGAGGGTGATGTTGCTGAAGGTCATGCTGGCTTTGACGAGTTGACAAATACTGTTCTATTTCGAAGGGACGCTCACCGTTCCGAGGACGAGGTGCATTTGCCGCGAAACCACGAAGCCCTGCTTGGCGATATTGGCACATTCGATAGAGGTGACCCGCCTCTCCGCAGTGGTAGCAAAGAGGTACTCTGTCAGGAGTGCGCCATATATCAGTCTTCCTTGGTCTCCTATCGGGTGGCGGGAGCGTGTTCGGAGGCGTAGTGCTGTACACAGAAGTGGCTGCGACGTCCATACGCACCGGAGGTCCTTGCAGTAGTGCATCGGCGTATGAGACTCTCTGCGGTCGTTGTGGTGGCGCGTCTGGCTGGGCATAGTGCTGAGGTTCCCGAATGGGCTGGGGATCTCGAACCGCCAGTCTGACTTCCTCGCGCACCACGTCGGCCAGTGACGATACAGCTGGAGCGCGATGGCCGAGCCGCTGCCTCTGGAGCTCCTCTCGCACTACAGATCGCACCAGTTCACGTAAGAACTCCACGCTGTTTCCGAATACAGTCGGCACCGCGTCTACGGAGGCAATGCCCAGATCCCGATTGTACATCCTCGCTCGTTGTTGAAGTGTTCTTTCCATTGTGGCCGCCTCAGAACGGAACTCAGCGACGGTGGACGGTGGACTCCGAACCAAACCGGCAAAGAGTTCCTGTTTCACGCCTCTCATCAGATGACGAAGCTTTTTGTCCTCGCTCATGTTGGGATCTCCTCGGTGGAAAAGACGGGACATGTCCTCGACATACATGGCCACACTTTCATTATTCCGCTGGTTTCTTGCTTGGAGAGCGGCTTCGGCTCTCTCCCTGCGATCTGTACTTGGGTACGTAGCAAGCAGCTCCCGTCGGAAGTCATCCCAGGACAAGATGGCTGTCTCGTGATTTTCGAACCACGTTCTGGCAGAATCTTCCAACGCGAAGTAAACACGTCGTAGCTTGCGTTCCTCATCCCAGCCGTTGACCCTCGCGACGCGCTCATAGCGTCCGAGCCAGTCATCTGCGTCTTCGTATGCGTCACCGTGGAAAGGTTCGGGCGTCATCGGCGGATCCACTACAATCTGCGCTGGCATCGCCTGAGAAGCCATCTCGGTAGCTTCTCCGTGAACAGCTGCTGCTGTTCTTGTAGAATCCAAAGGAGAAAACTCGGGGTCCTCACCACGTAGGCGACGACTGCTGCGCTGGTGAACAGGAGTCAGCTCGATGGATCCGAGTCTCCTTGGCTCCGGGTTGCTTCCTCCAACATCAGAAGAGCTTGGGTTCATACCCCGCACCTCCACCAGATTTGTCACGCACAGTTTAAGAAAACACTTTTAATTCGGGCGAACTTGTGCCCTGCAAACAAGTAAAGTAGTTACAACGAGAATGTCTCTATATAGAACACCGTTTTTCTACCAGAGTCTCACACCTCTTCTTCTTCTCGAGTCCTCTCCGTTCGCACGCGCCTGTGTTGTCAGAGCCCATGGCATCCACCGGTAATCCTCTTTCTCTTTCCGTGGACAACTAGAAAGGTTGTAGGAAACGTCCGGCGCGCGTACTTTGAATGTAGGTTGCGTCAATATATAGTATGGGGACGCTCGGCGGCTGTGAGTGCTCGTAGAAGACGAGGACGATGGCCTGTGCGCTCGTGTCACGCGGCATCCGCTGGCAGCGGGTAGTTGCGGCCAAGACTTGGACCAGTAAAGATGTGTCTCTTTGGGTCTCGGCCTCATCTCTAAAGGGTTCAGGGCTCGATGCCGCCGCAAAACCCTACATCTGGTGCCCAACGGGAAGGACCCCGCCCCGACATGTTCTGCCCGATGAACGTACGCCGGATCCCACCAGCCCCTGACTTCGGCCCCATGCACGGCGATATCGCCTTCGAGGAGCGCCCATAGCTTGCTCCTCCTACATCAGCCAGTCGAGACACTCATGCGCCTCTGCCTTTCCGGGAGAATGACCTCCGACGTGAAGCGGCGTGCCATCATCGCCCTCGAGCACCTTGGTGCTTACCTCGGCGTCCCGCTGCCCGCGCAGGCTATGGAGGCTGTAGCACGCTCGTACGGCGAGGCGGCACCTGGAGCCGACGACGAAGGCGGCGACGATGCGTGCGCTGACGAGGTCGGCGTCGATGCTCGTGCGGGCTCAGCCTCGCACCGCAGGACGACAAGCGACGCGGTGGCGACGCATCGTCCGACAACGACGGCAAAAAGAACGTGATAGCCGAGGTGTATGCATTGATGGTTGAGATCACCGAGAAAGAGGCCGCAAACTCCCAGGACGGCGAAAGAGTGTGGGACGGCGGAAACCTCGAGGTCGGCGTCAAAGAGAACGCGCACGGCGCGTCCACTTCTGAGGGAGCGTGTCACGACACGGCACCGAAGGCGGACGAGGAGATTGACGCTGACGGAGACCAGCAAACTGACAAGCTGGACGCTGGTTACTTGTAGCTGGATTTCCGGAACGACGACGATGGCGTGAGGGAACTCGACGGTGCGGAGGAGGATGTTGGAGGGCACGACAAACAGCATGGAGGCGTGGAGAGGCCGAAGAAGAAGAAAAAGGAAAAGAACAAAAAGAAAGGCCATGGCGAACGGCGCGGGGATATGGAGGCTGCGGAGAACGTAAGCGACGAGAAATACGCGGACGTGGACGAGACGATCGTTCGGGACGCCGATGGTGACTGTCAGGACGGTGAAGAAGGGAACGGCGAGTCTCACCACTACGAAGAGCAGGTCGGGAAGTCGCAGCCTGTTGACGCAAAGGTCGAGGAGTCCCGGGATAATAAAGCTGCGGCGGTGAAGGAAGACAAGACGAGCAACAATAGGACGAAACAGAAGCAAAACGAACACAGGGAAAAACGGCCAGGTGGGACGGACGCGTAGGGCGAAGAGAAGGAGCCGAAGAAGCCCTGCACGGCCGAGGAGACCAGGATCCTTTGTCCGATTTGCCGGGTCCCAGAAATTTCCCGCCGCGCCCATCAGGACGGCTCCCCTCCACCGCAGCCGCCTCCTTGCGGCAACAATCCGGGACATCATCCCTCGACCACCGCAACCGCCGCCAGCTCCAACAACCGTCGAGGCCGCCGTCGCTCTCCTTCGCTCGGCTCGTCCGGACCTCCTGGCGCAGGGTGCCCTTCCAGCCCCCACCTCGGTGCCACCCCACACCCTGCCACCACAGCCACCAGTCGATGACCTGCTCGACTTTGACGAATGAGCCCCTGCTCATCGAGGGGGAAGGGGTAGTGTGGGTATTGCCCTTCGCTCTGGCTTAAGGAAGACGATACGTAGCTCGGGCTCGTGCCCTCACGGCGGAACGGCGGCCGGCATTCAAGCCCAGGACTCCGTCCAGTAAAGGTGAATTTCCTTGCTTTGCCTCGGTGTAGTTTCTGAGGGCTTCAGCCGACCCTTAGCCCTGAGCCTACAATATTACTTTCTTCACATTTATATTCTAAATACTACATATAACACCCCCTAAACTTTCCTTGGCGTTATTGTCTGTTAGTTCTCATTAATATTGTGTCTAACAAAGAAAATGAGCACTTAAGAGTCATCTTCTTTCCTTTATTCATAGCAAGGGTCTCCTTCTGGCAGACTTGATGCCTTCAGGTAGTATGCGAGAGATTATTGGTCAGCTGCCAGCTCGTAAAAAGATCACGTGCTACGTGACGCCAAGAAAGGCAGAAAAAATGTGTTCCACACTCGCCGCCATGGCTCCGAATGGCGTTGACTAATACTCCAAGGTTTAAATGCACATATATACCCCATAAAGTGGACGGAGGATGACCGCCGCCGTAGCTCAGTGGTAGAGGATCGGACGCGTTATTCGAAGGTCGCAGGTTCGGTCCCTGCCGGCGGCAAGTTATCTTTTCGTCCACTTTACTTTCTTCACATTTATATTCTAAATACTACAGATTACACCCCCTAAACTTTCCTGGGCGTTATTGTCTGTTAGTTCTCATTAATATTGTGTCTAACAAAGAAAATGAGCCCTTAAGAGTCATCTTCTTTCCTTCATTCATAGCAAGGGTCTCGTTCTGGCAGACTTGATGCCTTCAGGTAGTATGCAAGGGATTATTGGTCAGCTGCCAGCTCGTAAAGAGATCACGTGCTACGTGACGCCAAGATAGGCAGAAAAAGTGTGTTCCACACTCGCCGCCATGGCTGCGAATGGCTCCAAGGTTTAAATGCACATATATACTCCATAAAGTGGACGGGAGGATGACCGCTGCCGTAGCTCAGTGGTAGAGGATCGGACGCGTTATTCGAAGGTCGCAGGTTCGGTCCCTGCCGGCGGCAAGTTATCTTTTCGTCCACTTTACTTTCTTCACATTTATATTCTAAATACTACAGATAACACCCCCTAAACTTTCCTGGGCGTTATTGTCTGTTAGTTCTCATTATTATTGTGTCTAACAAAGAAAATGAGCCATTAAGAGTCATCTTCTTTCCTTCAATATATATATATATATATATATATATATATATATATATATATATATATATATATATATATATATAAATGATGAGATACCTGTGTCCTGCATAGAATCGCCATACAAACGATACACGGTAAAACTATTTTGCTAGTGAGCTACAAATATATTTTTCAAATGTATCTCTGAAATACTATCGCGCGATACTGCCCAGCCCTGTCTGGGACGAACTAGTCCAGGAAGTAGTGGAGCCTATGCAAAAGGCCACAAGATGTACCCAGAAAACCCAAAACATCCCGTGGATCTCCCGGAAAAATCCCATCGTGCAAGCCCATTGCGGAACGTGCTGAGGACGTCGACAGAGCCATGCCCACAACACATTTTAAACAAAAGAACCAGTGATGCTTCACCTAACTCCAGCCAACCAACCTACTGCTGTGCCGGCGGCAACAGCAGTAGGTCAGTGTGGAGGGACACGGGGGCTCGGCCTGCGGACAAATGGCCGATTAGTGTAGTGTATGCGCGTGTGTGTGTGTGCGTGTGTGTGTGTGTGCGCGCGTCTGTGTGTGTGTATGGTTATGTGGATTGTATATCGTTTACGAATTCTTCGGCTGGAGCATATGACTAGCCCGCTCTATGCAACATGGCTTAGCAGCAGTGCATAATTGCCATAGTCGTTGTCTGGTTGTGGAAGAAGCGCGATGTTTCTGCTGACGCGTCCCCGTTGCGTAACAGCGTGTTCTACTCTCGGGGAGACACAATTGCGACGCCTTCACGTAGGCGCCGCTTCAAAATTGCGCCATGCAAGAAATGCGCGACGGCGTTGGCGTCGCTATGCTATGGAGTGGCGGCGTGTTCAAAATTAGGCTGTAGCGTTCAGTTGCAAAATAAAATGCTTTCCAGGAGAAGCACTAAAAATATATGGCCGGAGTGTGATGTCAGAGGGGCATTCATCCTAAGGAAGAGAAATACCAATTGAAGTAATTAGAGCTTGGCAAACCTACTTAAAACAACAACACAGTACGTGGACCGTAATTTGCAGTCTACTACAAGAAGTTGTAAATAAAATGCAATGCGGGAAAATGTTATACTGGCGGGAAAACCTGAGGAGGCGCCGCAACCACCACACCCGAATTTAAGCTAGCAAACCTGCGTGTCATCTTCTTTACATCTCGTCGCTGCTGTGCTCCATGCTTTACCCGGAACACAATACTTAATCGTGGCATGTCAGATTGTATCTGGAAAAAACTGCGTACGTTATTTTAGACTTTTGCTGTAGCGCGAAAGGAAACACGGACACGAGAAGGCACATAGGAACACCACACAGCACACAGGAACACCACCAAAAGCCTTTCATATGAGTAACCAAGAAGCCCACATTGCAACCCTCATCGGTTATTTTAGAGCCTTTCCATTACGTATTCTTCATCACGCCCAGCCAACTGACTGCAGTAAGCGACGGAAACTCAGAATATTGAGTAGTGGACAGCATTCCCACCTGAGATTTAACACTGTGCACTTGGGCCGCTCGGTATAATTGAACTTTACATAACGGCACGGTAAAATGCCAGCGCGGAGTTATTGTGCAGCGTGCCATACTCCGCGATTGACGCGTACTAGGTGAGCGACTCTTGGTCCGGCAGTATCGTCGCCTCATTAGTCATCTATGAACACTAACTCAGGTATGTTGACGCAAAGTAACTGAGACTAACAAAATGGTATCAGCTCGTTGCGGCGGATGTTATGTAATCCGCTTTGAAAGAAAGCTTTGCAATATAAAAAGGTGGTCGTTCACGACAAAATGCGGCTTTTTGTGACCTCTGAATGTTCATTTGTCTAAGCCGTTAGTGTATGAATGTTTTAAAATCTATAATTGGATTTCAGTTTCGCCTTTCGTACATCTCCTAATTTCTAAGTAGTAGACGCGGCACATCTTACTACCGTACTAATTAGCAATACATATGTATAATTCCATAACAGTGAGCTCCGTGCAGTGTCACATTGCACAATGCAACTTTTTCATTCAATAGGAGTCCAACTCATGACCGTGTTTGCGGTAAGAATAGGGCCGCAGCAGATTAAACTATGTGTGAATTCTGCTTTGTTTATTTGACCTGATTGACACACTTAGAGAGAAAAATCAGTTGCACCATAAGGCTAATGAGGGCTTCCACAATTATAATGACTGCAGTTCCTGTCTTGAAAGACTGCACGACTCTTACGTCTGAGCTAAGTGTAAGAGGCATCAAGCCATTGAGCCGCGCTGTTGCAACAGACGGGAGAAAGCTGTTTGCCTTAAAGCAAACAAACGTCTCTGTTGGCTGAAGTTTAATTTGGTCATTGTGAAGTGACTAGGTAATTCGAAGATTCCTCTGGCTCTGCTTTAAGTTATCATGAGTATTATTATTACGTGAAGAGGCGTCTGTGCAATTAATGATATTTGTGTTTGAAGGGTTTTTAGGGGCGAGGCTCCCTAGGGTGTGGGTCGTTCCCTCCTCTGTACTAGTAGTATGTATGTAGCCAGCTCTAGTTTAATGGATTGCTCACTAGATGGCGTTTCATGTATTTCTTAAGGCTCTAGTTTAATGAATTGCTCACTAGATGGCCTTTCATGTATTTTTTAGAGTTGCTGTTTAAAGATGACAGATGGCGCTTGCATAATCCGAATGGCGCATGTCATTGGATGCCTGCGATCGTAAAAAGGCGCTCGCTCTTGGCGCGCTTTCCCTTTCGCTCGCAGTAGCCGGATGGAGGCAGACAAGGCGCTCGCTCTTCGGGCGTTTTCTCTTTCGGTCGTAAACCAACAGTGCAATAAAAGCTTGGTGTTTAATATGACACGGTGTTTCACGCTCTTTATATGATGTACTGGGCGAATTTCACGGAAGAGTTTCACGGTTTACCGATGATTTCCTCCGGAGCTTCGCCCCACTCATCATTATTCACCCAGTGGATATGCTGCGATTTTTATATATGTTATAACACGGTTCTCTAAGCTAATTACGGGTTACCGAAGTTTCAAAAGCACTGAGCCACTGAGATGGAAATGCATTTATCACTCTGCAGGTGCTGCTCAACACTGCCAATGTAGAGCCACGGGAGATGAAACACTTGCAGCTTTTGTTATAGCAGCGTTTGTTGGCACCATATTTTAAACAACTGGGGCATCCCTGGGATGTCGATTTCTTGTGAGCTCACTGCCGATACTGCCGAACCAAAGGAATATTCCTTTGGTTCGTACTATGTGATATGTGTGCGTATGTATGTCCGTGCTACCAAACAGCAGCCGTATGTTCCTAACTTTTATTCGGGCTATCAGCCCGCATGGTTACCACGCTGTATGTTTGTCAGCAATTTCTATTTATCGTTACCTCAATCTCCCGAAGTGACGCCACAGACACGGACCTCTTCACGTCCGGCACCTTGGACAGCAACGTCCAGGACACCCTGGTCGGTCTCGCGACCTCCTGCATCCTGGGACACCAGTTATGTCGGCTCAATATCGGCGACCGATTATACTACGAGCACGAGCGATAGGCCGGATCCTTCGCGCCAGGAGGAGGACGCTCTCTCGTTGGTGCGGACGCTGGAGGGGTATCTAGCAAAGTCAAAGTGCGAAATGTATTACGATCGTTGGGTACATTCCGAACGAGGACTTTGAAAAGGGGTGAAAAAATGAAACACGCCTTGACAAGATTGAAGAACGGAAAAAATTGATAGGATCTCGGAAAGGAAGATTTATTGGAACTTATAGAGAACAGTGGCAAACACAGTTCGTTTCAGTGCATTCTATTAGATATGTTTAATATGTCTTGCAACTTCCTTGTGCTGGTATATTTGGAAAATATACGTTTTGTAGTAGAAACACCTTCTGCTTCGTGAAACTGTGATGCTGCATAAGCAGTTTTGCAATAGTGGTTTATGTCACAGTCACGTGACACCAGCTATCTAACTCAAGCAGCCACCGGTGAAACGGTATCGGTGTGTGAACAAATGATTTTAGTTTGTGCGGGCGCGAGATCTCAATTAAACATCCCGAAAGCAGACTACATTTCTGTACACTATATCAGCACAAATGGTTCAGCAAGGTCACGAACATCAATGCGCTAGAAAGACGGTGAGCGTGCTCAGTGAGATGCGTAATAAATGCTTGAGGATGAATCGAGGAAAATTTTCTTGACAATCTAATCGAAAAAACGCCAGGCCTGCGCGGAAAGCGCAGCACAGTCACAGCGAAAGCTGGAAGAGCGGCATTTCAAGAGCCCGTTGTAAACTCTCTTGGGGCTACTAATACAAGTACACTAACAAGGTACCCACTACGCTATAAATCACAATATTTGTGAAGTTGGGAAGCACCTACAACGCCATTATTCATCAGTGTGCGCAGAAGCGAGGTTCCAGCTACACATCTGTAAGGCATTATGTGCACTTTGTTTACGTGACGACTGATGACGATGAAGAATTGTTGCTCAGCCCTTGTAATGGGTTGGAAGCTTTAAACGGCTCACCAGTTACGTAATTCGCATTATGTGAAGCCCGGTCGGTATTTCCCTCTCCCACCATGCAATATAACATACGTTGACGTGAGAAAGGGAGACAGAGAGAGGAGGGAAGAACTTTATTGAGACCCTGAGGAAATGGATGATGGGCTTATGGGCTTCCTTGACAACCAATGCAAGTGCACTTGCGAGGAACCCACTACGCTATAACTCATCATAATTTCTGTGCAGTAGGGAAACAACCACTATGCCATTTTTCGTCATTCAACGGAGAGCCGTGGTACCCGTTAAAAACATGTAAGGCATTATGCGCACATTGTTGGTGTTATGCCTGATGACGATGAAGAATTATTGCAGAGCCGCTTGAAATGGGTTGGAAGCATCCAAGAGCCCTCTCGTTGCGCCATTCGCATTGTGTGACGCCTGGTTACAGAATTCGCGTTGTGTGGTTCCTTCTGGACATGAAGCCTGTATAGCGTCTTCTTGCAAGGCAGTTCCAAGCACCGGCATGGTTCTGAGGTACAACACTGGGCTCCCACGCAGAGGGCCCAGGTTCGAACCCCGTTCAGTCCTGGAATTTTTTCCTTATTTCGTTTTTTTTTTCTTATTTTGAGCGATACTAGTTACGGACAGCGGCGGCGGCGGCGGCGGCGGACAACTACGGCGCCAAAACGGCCGTTGAAATGATCACATAACAGCTTTCGCTGTAAAACTCAATCGTTCATGAACCTAGAGTGCAACCACAGCGTTTCTACGCATCTATTGCCTATCACATTTCTGCTACATTAATGCAGGAAAGAGCGCAAGCGAGGCGGCAGTTGCGCATGCTTCCATTGGATCACGTTGAGCATATTAGGCAGAACAGGGGAGCCATCAACAAAAAAAAACACACAGGGGCTTTTTTTCTCCTGATACGCACTGATGCGCGCCTCAGAGAGTTGCCACATCATGCTGGTCAAGATATGGATGACGACCTTGCACGACGGAGATCTTCATTGGCTCCCTTATGTGAGCATACTGTCCGTGTACAGGCTCCACCGAAATATCCGGGATGTCGCACTGATAGCTACACATATCAAACAGCTACGCTTCTAGAACAAGGCTAACGTCGTTTCATCGTCTTGGAGATGCACCACGTACCCAGCTGTCCCATGAAGCAGGCGTATCCGTGTCTCCGCCATCTTCAAGTGGGCTGCCTGTGCGTCATCCATCCACCAAACTGTCTTCGCGCGAGCATTCACCCACAACAGCTTCATTTCCATTCATAAATCAAAAAGAAGCCTGCGCTCGATGCGAAAAAGGCCTGACAATATTCCTTCAACTCGCCAGTATCCTTTAACAACAGCTGCACCTTCTCAGCATGATCTAATAACCACATAATCCGAAAGTCCTTAGAGCAGTGGATTCACAGAGTTTAGCAAACGTCTCCTAACAACTGCACGCGTCTACGCTACAACCACACTTGACTTCCGCAACTATACCTGGCTTCCAATAAACTTGCTGCTTCGAAAATGTCACGACCAAACTCGAAAAAGAAAATGATACTTTAATGGACGCTTAAGTAAGCCCTAGGCGTAATAAACATCTTGTTTCCCGTGCAATAAATTAAGTACGAAATCTTGGATATTACGGACTTCGGCGGTCATGCCATATTTGGCACGCAGCTGTAAGCGCCGTCCTCCCCTTGCTAAAATGCGCACTGCAGGAAGTAAACAGGTAGATACGCTGGAATCTTACAGTCGACAATTAAACTGAGCGCGGGTAAATAAAAAAACAAAACTTCAGATTAATTCCGGCAACATCGAGTCATAATATATGCTCAGCAGGACGGAAATGGAAAATAGTATATAAATCATTACGAAATTGAAACTGTATATAAAGTACTCCAGTTTTGAGCCATTTTCAATTATTGGTTACCGCATAGTATTTAGCACTAATATTCTCACACCTTTATCAATTTTCCTTTTATATATTTCATGCCTTCCGTGTGAGCCCTCTTGGCTGTATATCTGGATATGAAATCGGGAATCTAACAATATACGATGCTATATACCATGTAACTAAATGGCCGGAACGCGTGGTCTTAATAAATGGGTGGTGCGTTCTACTGCCGCATCAACGGAGGGATCCTCCACCCAGGCCCGTAGCCAGAGGGGGTGCCCAGGGCCCCCCCCCCCCGAAATTTTGATGACACATGGTCTTTTATGGAAAAATAGATCATGAAATTAGGCGTTTTTCTCATATAGTCAAGGCTTTCAGCAAGTGCGCCCCCCCCCCCGAAAAAAATTCCTGGCTACGGGGCTGCGTCCACCATAGTTGGCTTATCATAAGACCCGCCAAGCAGGACGCCGACCAAAGAAAATATTGTAGCGGACAAAGCAAGGTACAGTAATAACCAAGTTTTGTCAAGAAATGTTCAAGAGAAATTGCGCCGTCCCTTCAAATTAAATCGGGCCATAAGAACGACACGCCCTAATACAGACAAAACACGCGTGACACACGGAGTAATCTGTTAGGCTGATCTCTATTTTAGTACAATGCAGCGTAATGTAACAGTCTATTTCTCGCAATTTCGTCGTCACCTCGGCCTGTACACGGACATTATGCTTGTCTGCGCGTGGAAGCGCCTGTGTCGGCTGTGTGGTATGAGCGGCGTAAAAGTCATTCTTTTCACGTTACCGGTTTCCATTCGCCAGCATGGTGAAAAGAGAGATTTCAGGATGAACGCTTTACACAAATGACGGAGGCCGACCGCCGCAATCCCACATTGTTTATCAGTTGCAGGAGCGCCGAGTACCGCGTTAACCTAAAAGCAAATTAACGGTCAGGAAATTCAATTAATATTAATTCAATGAGTTCATTGAACGTGCAGGCAGACAACGAACTGGCCAAAGATCTTTCTTTTTAACAGTTCAGATCATTGCGGCAGCTGGCGGAGCAGGTCTGAACTGCGTGGTTCGTTTTATGGGCCCTCTCAGATTCACATCGGCAAACACAGAGTTAAGACGAACTTATCCAAAAAATTACGCCACTGCACACAAACGCCCACGTGAGAGTGCCGCTACCAGACACCAAAGTCAAGGATTGGGGTCACCTGAAGTATTTTTTTCTTTTCTCCTGTATGGCAAACGAGGCTGCAACGAAAAGCGAAAAGTGGCTCCTCAGAGGCAGCTCTGAATGGCCGCAAGAAAGGGTACTGTACTCAAGTATTCTTCCTTGCCGGTTTCAGGAACAGACAGAGGAGAAACACACAAGCGCTGTGCCTGCGAACGCTTTTCTTTGCATTTAGCGCATCAAAGAGGCGCACACCCCATCAGCGCCAAGCAACAAGGCTCACACGCACGAACGAATTCAAGCGCAATCTCCCTCCATCGCGCTTCGCGGACGACATTCGGAACAAACACGCTTCCGCCGCGCGACTATGCTTACGCGGCCTTATGCTGTGAGCAAGCATCCTAGTGCCGTGTCTGTGTATTTCCAACACCAAACTACAGGCGAACACGAATAGTCAGTCAGTAGAGTTCGGGAAGTTTTGCGATCTCAATTTGCGCCTGCTGATTTGCGGGATGCCCGATTCGCGCGTCTCAACTGCTTCAACAGCCAGCTAAAGGGTGACCACACCAAGACTAAAAGTTCGGAAGTATACGGGAAACGCACTTAGCGCGTCTGCAATCTTCGAAGAACGAGGAAATTGCGACCACATTACGTCCAAAAGTGCGAAAATGTACGGGAAAGAAACACACTTACCGCGTCCGAACTCATCCAAGAACAAACAGCAACTGGCGACCACGCCACTTTCAACCGCGCTCGAATATATGAGGAACGCGTTCCGAGCTCCTTAGCGCTTCGGAGTGCGGGCATAGCGCAATCACACAACATCAAACCACCCGTGCATCCACGATAAAGACGCTTGATGCGTCCGAACTCTTCTAACATGCAGCACATGGCGATAACACCACGTTCAGCCGCACCCGAGTGCATAGGAAACGCGCTCAGCGCGTCTTAGCTGCGCGAAGAGCAACGAGGAACTATCTGACCCTTCACGTGGCGCAGCAAACGCAACCGCGCGTAGCGCGTCTTCTGAATTATTCGCATACGAGCAGACGACAACGCCACGTTCAATAATCCACCGATCTCCCGGATACGCGCTTGGATCGTCTTAGCAGCAAGTTCCTAGCAGATCGGACCACACACAATCAACCGGTCGAGAACCTACCAGAAACGCGCCAGTCGCGTCTGCGCACGCTGAAGAACGAACGTCAACTGGCGAGCGGCCCACTCGACGCACCAGAGCCCAATGTTGCCCGAGCGAGTGGTTGCAAAAATTTGGAAGCGATCGTAGCGCCGTCTGCAGTCGGCAGGTAGTCGCACCTATACAGGACAATCTATATAATTTTCAGAAGAAACGAAGGTTACAGTAGAAGTAATAAAATTTTACATTTCGTCTAAAACTGCGCTGTATAATAATGGCAATTTGAGGCGGTGGAGCAAGTAAGAATTCATTGCTCGAATGATTTTGCAGGCTCCAGCGATCAGCGTCTGTTCGCCAGTCGCACCGGAGCGCACCAGAAAATAATGGAACACGGCTGCTCGCATTCGGCAGCCTATCTAGCCTATCAATAGCGGGTGCGGGGGCGAGATGGGGAGGGGGGGGGGGTTGAGAGGAGGGCTCGCAGAGCGTTCTAGATAACGGGCTTGTAACAGTTTTCATTACCTGTGTTTTCTTGAACTTCACTTCGAACTTTTTCTCCGTGCAGTGAGTGAGAGTTTTGTAGGGCGTCGTAGTTGCGCGATCACTCGACGAGAACATCCCAAATTGAGGATACACAAAATCATTTATTAAAGCAACATTTCCATGGTACGAATATATATACGGGATGTATTTGGTAGACAACACAGATTTTTTATGAAAATGCTATCACAGTAAGGCACCTGTGGTTTTCACACACGAACTGCACGTCGAGGCAGAAATGCTTTGCAGCAGTTAAAATGGCATTGTTGCGAATAATTCGCAAAAACTCGTTAGTTAATTTTTTAACTTTTCACTTGAGGGCAGGTGTTTCTATTACAAAGTTGTACTGCGTGCCAATTTATGACATACCTATTTTTTTAGAAATCACGAAAGTTGCACCTACTTCGAGATCTTCCTCATCGAATTTCGAGAGCGAAATCGAAACATATCCGCAAGGCACGCACGAATGCGACCGTTTTCCTACGTCAGACCATAACTACCCATGACGAGGGAATGACGGTATTTGAATGAAGGCGCGCCGCTGCCTCACTTTTCCGCGTAATGCCTGATGCTTATCCGTTTCTTTCGAACTGTGCACAAGAAACCCGCAATATCAATCTTTTCTATGTCTGGGAAGCATAACTCGCAGGGGCAGCCACGGCGGCGCTTTTTCTTGCAGACAGGTGAAGTAGTTTTTCGCGCCTCTTTATAGTTTAAGAAAGAAACACATAAGCACCAGCCATCGGACACAAACATTAAAAGACCCCTGACACCGAATTTGGAAACGCGAGATGCGTGTGTTGTTTCATAGTCCTGCATGCGGGGGCACTTCTCACCGATTATGAGTGACGAGCGTTGCATTTAAGATATTTTAAGTTGGTTTTAAAGTAAGCCTGAGTGCTCATCTGAACTTTGAACTCCTATCAACATAACCACTAGTATGACGTAGACGTAGGCCCCTTGTGACGTAGCAGAGGTAAAGCGAGTATTGTGGACGTCACAGAAATACGCGCGGTGCACTGTGGTTATAGTGAACTATAGTCGGTGACAGCCTAAGAATAAATATAAGCTCCGTCCACGAGGCCGCATTGCTCATATTTTTCATGCCTCCGCGCTACAAACGAAGCAGTTCCTAAACCATGGCAATAATTTTCACGCATACAAACCTTATTTTGCAATACTGCACTGATACTGAATTAAAGAAAGCAAAGCTAGATAAAATTAATTGTGAAGGCACGGAGTTCGGCGTCAGTGTAACAATATAGCTGTTGTTTAAATCGCACGTCCCGCCACGGTCATGTCGGAGTCTATACGAAGATCATCTCAAAGGTGATGTTTCTGAGCAGTACCTATTTTGGTATTAAAACAAAGAATGCCAGATTTACATAAAGCTTAAAATAAATGAATCGTTAATTTACAGTTTTACAGAACAAAACACGGACATTAATCGCATTTAATAAGGTCCTTTTGTAATTTTTTTTTGCGAAACTTTCGCCGCCAGTTTTTTTCGCTGTCTGCTGTAACTATGACAACTGTGACTCAAAGGGAAGTATGGTTAAGTGGTCTGAGATTGCGTTCGTGAATTTCGACTCTTGTGTTGCCGCTAATACCGCATTTGCGTCTCTAGTCGCCGTGCTTGTCATCGTGTTTGAGGAAAATGCCAAGGCTTCATTTGACGTCTTGTTTCAACGAAATAAAAGCGTGTAGCACACATGGCGTTTAACTGTGGGGGTCATTGCATGCGTTACCGTTACTTTCACGCCAAGGAGATGTACGCGGCTAAATTGGCATTGACTAAAAGCTTTACGTGGGATTGTTTCTCGCTTCGACAACTAGCACTGGCACTTCCACAACTAGCAAGTTTTTAATTATTTTATTATTTATTTATTACATACCTGCGTCGCCCCAGTCGGCATTACATCAGGGGGGCCCACTTTTACTGGAAGAGCCCCCCCCCCCCCCACCATATACATATGTGTGTCTGGGCGAATATATGTATACACTGAGGCTGCCATCGGTTGCCGTAAGACATATAGGAAAAGGATAGACGCTTCTGAAAAGACAGTTTATTTGTCAATGTTTTCATCGGAGACCGATCTTTATCAAGGCAAAATTTACGAGGTTTCGATGCGCTTTTATAGCATCGTCCTCCGTGCAGGTAGAGCGAGGAAAAAAATAAACAATAAAAAATGTAGAAATGAAAAAATCAGCAGCCAAAAGACCACACATATACACTCAGACATACAAAAAACACGCGCATCTTCGAAGAAAAAAAAAGGAAAACATATAGATATCTATGTACATAATATCGGTGGACACAATCAGTAAGTACATCGGTTTCGTACATAGTCAAGGTCCACCTCTGCGCCCCCCTGTTCATTTGTTCGTGAAGCATAGTGAAGGGGTGAGGCTTCACAAGAAGGGATAAGCGCTTAAAAAAGGGTCTAGGCACTATAAGCTTCCCGAGTTTAATATAAACAAATTATCACTGGGTAATACATGCACACAATACACGCCAAATGCAAAAAAGAGCACGTTAGACGAAAACAAGATTTCTAAATATGATATCCTGAAGTATGATGCAACGCCATTAAAAACAAAAGCTTCTTTTTTAAATGCGAAGCATTTCTTAGCGAACTTCTGCGAGTTTGAGCGTATCTAGCCGCCTACGACTTTCGTTCATAGGATGTATACCAAAATTGGTATCAAATAACATGACCGCATTACGAACATAAATGACAAGTCATCACATGGAAATCATGACATGCAGGTAATGAACAGCATGATTTACATTCCATGGCCTTAGGGCTCTCGCGGCCATTCCGTTAATTTAATATATACCAAAACTGGTATGACGTGACAAGAGTTCATGGCGAACATAATGACAGGTCCTGACGTGCAAATCATGACACGCATGTCATGTGCGGCATGATTTGCATCACATGGTCTCGGGGCGCTCGCGGCCTTTTAAATGAATGGATATATACGAAAACTGGTATCACGAAACATTTCGACATGACTAACATAACTGACACTTGGTAACATGAAAATTATGACACGCGTGTCATGCACGTCATGATTTACATGCCATGCTCATGACGCACTCGCGGCCGTTTCGCTAGGTTGATATACACCAAAATTTTTATTGCGCGATGTGACTGTATGAAGAACATGAATAACAGGTGGTAACATGAAAACTATGACATGCATGTCATGTATGTCATGATTTACATGCCACGCTCATACGCACACGCGGCCGTTTTGCTAGGTTGATACACACCAAAATTGGTATTACGCGTAGTGACTGTATGAAGAACATGAATAACAGGAGGTAACATGAAAACCATGATATGCATGTCATGTATGTCATGATTTACATGCCACGCTCATGGTGCATTCGCGGCCGTTTCGCGGGCCTGATTTACACCAAAATTGGTATTGCACGACGCGACTGTATGGCGAACGTAAATTAGAGGTGGAAACATGAAAATCATGACATGCGTGTCATGTACGACATGATTTACATGCCACGCTCATGACGCACTCGCGGCCGTTTCGCTAGGTTGATATACACCAAAGTTGGTATTGAGCGAGGTCACTGTATGAAGAACATGAATAACACGTGGTAGCATGAAAACGATGACGTGCATGTCATGTATGTCATGATTTACATGCCATGCTCATGGTGCATTCGCGGACGTTTCGCGGGCTTGATATACACCAAAATTCGTATTGCGCGATGTGACTGTATGAAGAACATGAATAACAGGTGGTAACATGAAAACCATGACATGCATGTCATGATTTACATGCCACGCTCATAGTGCATTCGCGGCCGTTTCGCGGGCTTGATATACACCGAAATTAGTATTGCACGACGCGACTGTATGGCGAACGTAAATTAGAGGTGGTGACATGAAAATCATGACATGCGTGTCATGTACGACATGATTTACATGGCACGCTCATGGTGCGCTCGCGGCCGTTTCGCTAGATTGATATGCACCAAAATTGGTATTGCGCAATGCGACTGTATCAATAACATGAAGAACAGGTGGTAACATGAAAACCATGAGATGCATGTCATGATTTACATGCCAAGCTCATGGTGCATTCGCAGACGTTTCACTAGCTTGATATACGACAAAATTGGAATTGCGTGACGCGCCTGCATGACGAACATAAATGAGAGGTGGTAACATGAAAATCGTGAGAGGGAAGTCATGTGCGACATGATATACTTGCCACGCTCATGATGCGCTCGCATGCCCTTTCGCTCGCTTGATATACACCAAAATTGGTATTGCGCAACGTGACTGTATGACAAACATATGTGACAGGTGGTAACTTGAAAATTATGATATGCATATAATTTACGGCATGATTTACATGCCACGCTTATTGTCCGATCGCGGCCGTTTCGCTAGCTTGATATACACCAAAATTGGCATTCCGTGACGCGAATGTATGACGAACATAAATGACAGGTGGTAACATGAAAACCATGACATGGATGTCATGTATGGCATGATTTACATGCGACGCTCATGGTGGACACGCGGCCATTTCGCTCGTTTGATATACACCAAAATTGGTATTGTTCGATGTGACTGTATGGCGAACATAAAAGACAGGTCCTAACATGCGAATTATGTTATGCATGTCATGTACGGTATGATTTACATGACACTGTTATGGTGCGCTTTCGGCCGTTTAGATAACTGGATATATACCGAAATTGGTATGGCATGACTGGAGTGCGTGATGAACAAATATGACCGGTCATGCAGTGTATATACAAGAATATACGTTTCATTGGCATGGTATATACCATATTCTGCATGCACGCCGGCATGACAAACATGCGATATATGGTGAACTAGATGCCATGGCATGAATGATTTCATTTGGCTAAAAATAAACAAAGCGATGTATGCAGCTCTTTGCTGGCTGCTTCGCTTTACATCGATTCCCACAGTGCGTGGGATCTGCCGGATTTTTCTTTCACTCAATTGTAGTTTTAGCGGCGTTACTTCAGTTACGATCACGATGCATGCAATCGATGTGTCACAGCGAGCGCATCATTTCACGGTTTGTAGACAACGATTACCTCGCACGGCGTTTCTCATTGCAAGAGGTCCGTGCATCGAGCGCGAGACTTACGCGACGGGCACTTCAACCTAGCACATCATTCTGGGCTGGTGGAACTGAATTCCGTTAAGACGACGCAACTGCGCCAATATAGGCACACGTCACATAATGAAACACGCACCAGATGACCACAATTATCTTCTTATAATGCACACACCACTGCATATTCTCCACACCAGGTTTGTTTACTTTCGCACTGTGTTGCGCTAACGGGCTACGTTGGTCGCTTTCTTTCTCTCACGCTTCGTCCGCACATACGTCACTTATATAGGCGCACAGCACGGCGCATATCACAGTAGACCACCAAGATTCCAACGTTGCGAGCTCCAAGTAATACACACACACACGCACACGCACTTGTGGCAACGTTAATGCCATGGCTTTTGCGGGCGGTAAACCGTACACAGACGCGCACATTCCGACTTCACTTTCACCTCACTGCACACGAATGAACGCGACGACAATCGTCGATGTGGTGACCCTCAGGCGATATGCTTGGTGTATCCGAGCGATGGCGGGAACACACGCCGCGTTGCAACTTGAAGCTGCCGAAACGACGGAACGCGCTAAAGCGTTGTAAAACACTCCGAGCTGCTGCCGCTTCGGTGAACTCCAAACGCGGCAGTCACAAGCTTCTACTGCATCGGATGATGACCGGCGAGGATGATGCTGGGTACGTGCGGATAACAGTAGGAAACAGCTTCTTCTGGAACAAACACATCAGGAAATTCGAATTGACGGATCTCAGTATCGGTGCAGCGGTACCTCGCCTCTCGTCGCGAACGGCGTCATATTGCATTTTTCATTGGTTCGTCTTAACCGTTACGTCATGGTAAAGGGCGGCCGTAGTTGGACGCGCATAACACAAATGGACAGCGGTAGAGTTTACTTTTTATTCTTAGCTTGTCACCGACTATAGAACCAACTTCCTTGTGGCGCGAACGGGAGGGTTCAGGCGTTCCTCTTGCCCAAGAAAAATCTAGGTGGCGCCAGTGCAACGTTTTCTAGTCGCACCGCCCCTTCTGGTGTAGGCGCTTGCGCGCGTTTCTTGTGTGCATTCATGGCCTCCGAGATTAGCCGGCGGCGCGCCGCCGGCTAATCTCGGAGGCCATGGTGCATTTATCCACGTTCCGCGTCGTTGTAGCGGTGTCATGCATTTATAGACAGTTTCCTTTGAGCGCCGACTACATATATGTGGACGCAGCCTGTCATTGGGAATGGCTGGCAGGCTGCGTCCGCAGAGCTGCTGCGGATGCCCAAATAAAAGTGTGTAACGCATTTAACAGAGAACGTGTATGCCGTTCGCTTCGACTAACTTCCAATGAATATCGTACTCGGCTGTTTCAGGAGGTTGAAACAACTTACACACATCATTGTACCCGCGATTGAGAATAATTTCATTCTAATTTTAAGCAACTTGCACGCGGCGAGTGCGTGAGATCGAACAGTGGACCATACGCTGGGGATGATAATTTTCGTCCTTATTATTTGCATGTCAACACATTAGAGAGAGAGAGAGAAAAAAGCTTTATTTTTAAAATCAGTCAATTACGTCAGGCATTGCCCGTCGCCCCTAGCCGTCGGCCGGAATCCCTTGAGACACGGCAGCAGCAAGGGCTTGACTGATGAGGTCCCGCTGGACGTTGGGGTCTGGGTTGCGGAGCAGGGCCTCCCAGGATTCTAGTTTGTGGGAACCATCGTTCTGACTCGGGCATGTCCACACCATGTGGACTAAATTCGCTGCCTCATCACAAAATTTGCACTGGGACCGGACAACTTCTGGGTGCCACTTGCTGTAAAGTACGTGGTTTGGAAAAACCCCCGTCTGCAACTTTCGCCACATAACCTCGCCTTTCTTATTGAGCGATCTATCCGCACCTGGGTATACTTGCCGATTCAGCCTGTACTGTGTTACTATTTCATGATATGCGAGCATATCCTCACTTCTTTTTCTAAGTTCGGTAACTTGTGAGGTTCCGAGGGTCGACCGGTAAGTGAGACCTCGGGCGACCGAATGAGCCTCCTCGTTCCCTCTAAGTCCCTGGTGAGCTGGTGCCCAGACGAGCAGAATAATCTCTCTGGGTCCTCCTAACGTGTTTAATATACGGACGGCAGTCTCCGTCACCCTTCCCGATTCATAATTCCTCTCGGCGTTTTTGGAGTCGCTGATGACCACCCTGACCCCCTTTTGGCTGATGGCCAAGGCTATGGCCACTTCCTCGGCCTCTACAGTCTCAACACCACTGACTGTGCAGCACGCCATCAGGGCGCCGTTATCCCTGACTGCCACTGCCGTGTGTGCCGCTTTGTTCGCATATTCCGCAGCGTCTGTATACAGGACGTCCTGTCGACCGGTGTACTTGGCTTGTAATGCCTCTGCCCTGGCTCTGCCCTTCGTGAAAGGCAGGGTTCATGTTTCTGGGTAGCGGAGGTATCTTTATTGTGTCCCTGATTTGTCCTGGTATGTCTTTTGAGCGCACTTGCTCACGCTTAGGCTCATAACCCAATCTCTCTAATATTGCTCGCCCCGTTTTAGATCTGAGTAGCCTTTGATGCTGTGCGGTAACAGTAGCCTCAATGAGCTCATTGAGTGTATTCGATACGCCTAATTTCATGAGTCTGTCAGTGGACGTGTTCGGGGGAAGTCCGAGCGCGACTTTCACACTTTTTCTGATAATGGTATCGAGCTTGTTCCGTTCCGCTTGGTTTAGTTTGAGGTAAGGTGCCACGTACACTATCCTACTTATTATGAAGGTTTGCACGAGCCTAAGAAGGTTCGCCTCCTTCATCCCAGCGTGCCTGTTCGCTATTCGTCTGATGAGACGACATGTCTGATTTGAACTGGCTTCTAACCTGGCAAGCATTTCATGATTCTTCCGGTTCGCCTGAATCCTCAGCCCGAGGACACGGATACTGTCGACCGCGGGGATCTCTGCGCCATTAATATACAAGTGGATGTCCACTTCAGGCTGCATGTGGAGCCGCCGTTGTCCGGGGGGCATGAGGAACAGTGCTTCCGACTTTTCGGCTGAACATTTAAGTCCTTTGGGCTTCAGGTACTCTACGAGTTGATCAATGGCGTTTTGCAGGGAACTTTCAATTTGCCCGCCACTGCCCTTGTTAATCCATAATGTTAAGTCGTCCGCATAAATGGTGTGATTTAGATTCTCAATGTCTCTTAACTGTTCAGGCAGTTTCAACATCACAATGTTGGAAAGGGTTGGTGATAACACCGAGCCCCGCGGCATCCCCCTGTTGCCTAATTTAATGTCCTCGATGGATTCTCCCCCAATCTTTAAGGTGGCTTTCCTGTTCGAAAGGAAGTCCTTGATGTAGTGGTAAACTCTCTTCCCGACGTTCAGTGAGGTCAGATTCTCTAAGATCGACACGTGCCTCACGTTGTCAAATGCCTTTGCCACATCTAACCCCACGATCACTTTTGTGTCTCGCGTTGGCTTCTAATTTGGTCCTTGACCTGTAGCATGACGTCACATGCCGATAGTTTTGGTAGAAAACTGATCATGGTGTCAGGATACAAACAATTTTCTTCCATGTACCTATTGAGCCGCGTCTGAACGACATGCTCCATAAGCTTACCCACGCAAGACGTCAGCGATATCGGTCTGAGGTTGTCGAAACTCAGTTTTTTACCCGGCTTGGGAATGAAAATGACGTTTGCGAGTTTCCACTCCTGCGGTATCGTCCCCTTTTCCCAACACTCCTGCATGTACGTTGCGAGGTTAGCGATGGACCTATCGTCTAAATTACGGAGCATTTTGTTGGTCACTCTGTCCGGTCCTGCCGCTGATTTAGTCCTGAGCCGATTAATCTCCGCTCTCACCTCAGCCAGGGAGATAGGGGCGTCTAGGGCGGAGTTTTCTCTCCCTCCATAATCCGGGAGTGGTTCAGATCCGGCGGGGTTGATGTAACGCTTCCGAACTTCTTCTAAGAGTTCCTTCTTAATGCCGTCAAATTGGTGCGCCATCCTTTCCAATTGCTGTTTAGACGCTGCCTTTGTGCTATCCGGATCTAAGAGGTGGCGAAGAAGTCGCCACGTTCCGGCGGTGCTAATATTCCTATCCATCTCCTGACAGACGTTCCCCCAAATTTGCTTCGTGAGCGTGATGGCGTGCTCTTCAATTTGCCTGTTTAAAGCCGCTATTTGTTTCCGGATATTCCGATCCCATCTCCTCCGTTGAAGTCGGTTCTCTAACCCTTTCTTTTTCCTCCAGAGATTTACTAATCTCCTGTCTACCACTTCGTTGTCCCCTTCGGTTTCCACCTCTTCGGTGGCTGCCTTAACAGTCCGTAGCACCCCATCACACCACTCGGCAATGTCACAGATAGGAGCCGGGTCGTTCCTGAGGTCCCTGAAAAGAGTCCCAATTTACGGCCTCTAACCTCCGTTTCCGAGGTGTTGCCGGGCCTCCCTCCCTCTACCACCACTTCTATGATCTTGTGATCGCTGCCTAGGTCCTCGTTCGTGTTGCACCATGTGGCACTAGTGCCGCTACCCGTCAAAGTGAGGTCGGGAGATGTGTCAATCGCGACACTATTTCCCTTCCTCGTGGGCTTCATCGGGTCGGTTATTAGATCCAGATTATGAGTTTGTATGTCGTCCCACAATTTCCTACCCTTAATTGAAGCCTGCTTATATCCCCATCTCGTGTGGTGAGCGTTAAAGTCCCCGACGATCAGCAACGGGTTGTTCCTAGTCTTCCGTCGCGTTGTCGCGAAGAGATCCCCAAAGTCGCATCGCCGTTGTCTGGGAGAGCTGTATATATTTAATATGAACAAGCTACCGTCTTTCTTTTTTCGTGGTATCAGTTCTATGAGAACGTGATCGACGTGTGCATTCCCGATGTCATGCTGCACCGCCGTAACATTTCGCCTGACCAGGGTGGCCACCTGCGTGCTTGCGCCTTCGCTTACGTAGGATTTATAGCCCGGCAATGTCGCCTTTTTCCCGCATTCCTGTAATGCTATTACCTCCGGTCGATCCCCTTTCCTCAGGAATTCCTGCAGGACCGCACGCTTGCGCGTGAAGCCTCTACAGTTCCATTGCCAAACGGTGGTTTTACTGGATCTGTGAGCCATGATTGTCATTAAGGTTATTCATCGGCCTGCCTAATACTTGTTGGCCTGCCTAATACTGAGCTGTCCATACGCACGGTCCCTTTTCGCAAATTCTTTTCATGAGATTAGGGCCATCGCTGAAGAAGCAAAGCCTTGTCTTGGTAGCTCAGATAGTGGATCCTCTATGCACTCCACGATTATATCTGCAGTGGCCCTGCCAAGGTTAAAAGAAATGAGGTGCTCAACGACTATCTGCTGCCGGCTCTCGGAGAAATATCTTACCAGCAAATCCAACTGCTGGACGTGCTCCTCGTGTTTTGGAGTTTGGTCGATCATAAGGGAGAAAAAAAACATTTGGCCGAGACAACTCGTCAAGAAGCTTCGACTTCAAGTAAGGTCCCAGACCATCCTATATGACGTAAGAAAGCTTGGCCTTTCCACAGCTGAAATTCTTGGCTACATTACTATGTGGAAACATTTTCTCATACATGTTTGTAGCAGTGTCGCCCCAGGTATAGGGAATGCCCTTTGAAACAAGAGACATTGCAAATATGGCCTCAGCCTCACACACTTGATCCTGCAACGTAACACGAGGCATCCCCTGTGAAAAATCTAGTGTGGCTTGCACAGTCTTGGGCACTTTTAGCACACCACTTGAGTCCCTCAGCTTTGCCGCTGCCTCCAGATGCTTCTTCCAGATGGCGCTTAACAACAGCTATATCATGCTGGAGGTAGGAAATAGTCGCACTGCAAATGATGCAAAAAGCATCCGTATCCTTTACACCTGGCCTGCACCAGCGGCTGATCACGTCATTGTTGCAATCCACTTCATTCAGCACCGATGCACTGAATTTTGTATTCCGCCCTGTTAAGAAGATCTATGAGGAGAAAGCCCATTTTAAAAGAGCCACCATATGTAAATATAGTTCAATAGAAAACTTTAAGTCCGGTGTGTGGAATTCCATGCAACGTGTAAGACAAACCAGGAAATAAGTGAAATCTTCGTAAGTGCGCCGCCCCCCCTTAACAACTTTATATATATATATATATATAAAGATAGAGAGAGAGAGAGCTATGCACAGAAAACATCAGCATCAGCATCAGCCTCTCGCCGCGTAGAGCCGGATCCTTGCTAGTTTCGTGCAGCGCGTCACCAACACAGCTGATGCCGTCACTGCCGGGTCGGTCAGCTTTTCCCGAGGAGTATTTCTACCCGGTCCGCTCATGACCGCATGTAGGGATACGGCAAAGATCTCGTTGAGTAAACGCAGCAATGGTGAGCTGCTTTCGTTTCTGCAAGCGACACGCAATCTGTCTCCGCACGGGAGGCGGCAGCGTACGACATGTTTGGGTACGTCGCCTATAAGATGTGTGTAATGTATTGACAGTAGTACCAAAAGCGCTATGCCGCACGCGCTACCGACCAGATATAAAGATGCTGATCGCGATAAGGTTGCCTGCGATAACTCGCACTGGCGTGCTCGTTGGTACCTGCCATCAAATATTCGCGCCAGGAAAGCAGTGACCGCACTCGCGTCAAAGTCAAAATGATTAGTCGACCAGTGTCCACATTTCCCAAAAAGCGGAAGGCCTTCTTCGGCGCATTGTGGTGTCGGGCTCACCGCGAGTTTGCGGGAGCAAGTACCTTGACGAACTCGTTCGGCTAAGGTGGTCAGGGTTTTCGTGTGGAGTACTTCTCTAACCATCATTTTACTCGTCAGTACATTTAAAAAGACTTTACTGTATATACAACCCGCGCATTCGAGCACGTGAGCACTGCTAGGTAAGCAAAGGTAGCGTAGAACTGGACGCCACCAATCAATAACGACATCCCCACAAAGATTTGCAGCACGTGTCAAGCGGCACGTTTGTCAGATAATTATCTTTACGCGGCGCTTCCACATTAAATGGGCGCTCACATTTGCTCATGTTATATGACCCTGTACAGCAGCGTTTGAACCAGCAGTAAAAACTTCATTTAGGCCCACCGGCCCACCAGGAAACACGCCAGAACAGATTAACGTCATGGTTAAGTCAAGCGCCACTGGATTCGATTGGATTGGAGGAGGGTGCCCCTCCCAACTGTAGGTCGCCAATGTGGGCTTCGTTCCCCGCTAAAACTAGCGCAACTGAAAAAATTTGCGGTTACCTAGGGCGTTTTGGCGCATCGTGGCGCAATTTCGACAAATATTGCGGTTTTGGCGCAGCTCGGCGCAGAAATACAAAATTGCATCAAAATGGCGCAATTAGCGCAGCTGTTGCATCCCTGCTAATTCTATTGTCCGCTATGTCCGACCAGACAGCATCAACGACTGCTACAACGGCATTTATAGAATTTCTCAAGAGTACAGGACTTGACAATATACTTTAAGCAGACCACTGCGCTAAGTGGTTGATGTACATACGAATTACCTCTTCCTCTCCCCATCATCATCTTCATTACTCTTTTTCCCCTTTCCCCTTTTCCCCTGTGCAGAGTAGCAGCAACGCCACCTAGACAAACTTCGTCAAGGCCGGGAAGCTAAACTCCATTTGTCGCGTGTCGTCAGAGGTAGTGGACTGACTTCTTTCAGTGGGCCGCTCTTGCTCGGCGGACACTAGCACCCATGCATCACTACAGGGCTGCGACGCTGGTTGCGTTGTGCGCTGTGCTTGGTGGCGGATCGTCGCCTACGCCCGCGTTCGGCGGCGCGTTCGCATCGGCGTTTTGGTCACTTCAGCATTACTAGTGTTAAAAGCTGGACGTGCATCGAATCTCTCACGCGCTGGCTGCCATCCGATGCCGAGTTAAGTTGAAAGCAGTGGGAGAAACGCTAATGCTGCGTTGCTTTGAGTGCCGTCGGTTCCTTCGAAGCTGTGATGTGTGCTGCTTGTGTTTGTGCGCGTGTTGGTCGTTGAGTGGCTAGGCTGTGATGCCAGGGAAGTGTTGTGTTCTACATTGTTGTGGCAACTACGACTCGAGGCCCAAGGTACACGTATTTGGATTTCCAACCGATGAAGACACGCGGAAGGCATGGATACGTGCTAACCCAAAGGACGATTTCAGCCCGACAAAGCATTCAAAGGTAAATACACACCTTCTCTTTTGATTTTCGTGTATTCCGTCTCATGTAGTATGATGGTATTACGTTTCGTTTTTGTCACGTGCGTGCGTTTCGCAGTATGTTAGGGTGAACTGCAGAAACGCGAATCGTAAAGTCGTCACTCTCTTGTCACTTGCAGGTGTGCGAAAAACACTTCAGTCCGGACGATATTCTACGAGAAGTTTGCAATAAACAAGGCACAAAAGCGGAACGAGATGTGTATGCTTATTTATGTACTTTGAAGCATGCGTTGTTTTTCATTATTAGAAGATTTGGCACGCAAATAACGGGGGTTCCAATCGAATGTAAAAGTCGCCACATGTCACGCACTGTGGGAGTTGATGTAATGAGTAGCAGTCAGCAAGGATCTGCATATATCGCATATTTGTCTGTGAGTCAAATGAAGGCCTTCATGTCATAACAACGGGTTCACTATTGAATGTTTGTCGTGCATTCATGCATGTACATTTCGTTAAATACCATGCTATAGAGCTTACATTCTCGTGTATACAATACATGGCTGCTCATTTATATTCGTCACGCACTTATTTCACGTCCTACCGCTTTTGGTGTAAATCCGGTTAGCGAAACAGCCGGAAGTTTACTTTGACAGTGTCATATAATTCACGCCTTACTTGACAAACAAGTCATGATTTGCATGCCAAGACCTGTCACTTATGCTCCTCATACAGTCACGTCACGGCATACCAGTTTTGATACACATCTTGCTAGCCAAACGGTTTCGAGACCACCATGAGCGTCGCATGCAAGTAATGCCGCACGTGGCATGAAATGTCATGATTTTTAGGTTACAACCTGTCATTTATGTTCGTCATACAACCATGTAACGCTATGCCAATTTTGGTATACATGTATTTAATGAAACAGCAGCGAGCGCTCCAAGAGTGTGTCATGTAAATCAAGCCCTACATGACATGCATGTCATAATTTACATGTTCCAGCCTATGAGTCCTGTTTGTCATACACTCCTGTTCCGCCATACCAATTTCGATGTATATTAAATGAACTAAACGGCCGCTAAAGCACGAATACTGTAGCTCACGCAGGTCGAGCGTCAGCCCACTAGTGACACGTCACTCGAACAGCTTCCAGGCCTTGACGAAGTTTGTCTAGGTGGCGTTGGTAGCAGGCGCTCAAGCTCAGGCCGACCTCTCTGCCTTCTAATAAATTCGCTCTATCTAACTTCTCGAACTACGTGCGACTTTGTGGTTTCTAAAAGATGGGTATGCCATAAATCATGCACTACAAGTTCGTAATATAAATAATGGCCCCAAAGTTAATAATTAAGAAGGTAATTAGCGAGTTTTTGTTATTTGTCGCGTCAACCTCATTTTAGCTCCGAGAAAGTATTTCGGCCTCGACAAAGAGTTCATGTGTGAAAACGAAAGGACCCTCACTCTCAGATAATTTTTAAGATCGTAAGAGCGAAAACAGACGATGCATCGTCTGTTTTGTAGCATCGTAGTTTGTAAGATCGAAAACAAGACGATGCATCGACGAAACCGGTCAGACAGAAAAGTCGCTGAGCGTCTTTCCTGTCTGACTTCGGTTTCGTCGATGTGGTGGCATCATCTAGTTTTTGCTCTTACAAACCAAAATGTGTTTCACCAACTAGCCCAACAGTTCACGCGTCTAACATGGCAGCGGTGAAATAGGTTGTGCCCTCAGCATTTTACCGCCGTAGCGTCCGCAAAAGTAGGAGCAAAGAGAAAAAGAAAACGCGCACCGTGATGAAAACGCCGATCGAATTGTGCAATCACCCCCCCCCCCCCTTTAGTTCTTTACCAAAACGCAAGTCTGAATGAGCCCGTGTGGGTGAGTTCAAGTTGGAATACTTATAGGTTGGCCTCCGAGCTCGGTAATCCACGGCACAGCACACACATTCAAATTACGGAAGGCTGCTCATACCCCAAGATCCACGTTCGTCTTCCTTGATTCATTCCACTGAGAACGGGTCAGAATTCATAGCAGGTTCCATACTGCCCGATAAAATAACGACTGCAGGCACCTCCTTGTGCGGCCAGAACAAGCATACGAAAGCAGGAACAGACCATTCAAGATGGCCGATGAAAAAGTGGACGCGCATTACCACATCTCACAGTGCACTCCACACGGTTCTCTCGCGGAAACAGCATAGCGAAGCGGGCGATGCAGAGCGCAGAAGTAGCCACCGAGTAAATCAAGTTTTTTGCTCGTCGGGCCGCGACCACACGAGACAAAAGCACCGCGCTTCTGCTAACCGCTCACACAACCGAGCAAACTAGCCGACACCGCCGACGCTCAGTGGGGTTCAAGCAAGCCCAGGAGATCCCAACGGCCGCGGCGTGTGTTGTAACTGGCCGCAGGACCGTGCGAAATTGTGGCGTGATATGTAACAGCCAATAGATGACAACGTGACTTCCTCCTCCTATTTCCTCCTCTGTGCTGCGTAGGCAAACAAACAGGGTGAGGGGGGGGAGAGGCGCACAGCTAAGAAGCCTCCTAAAACATCAAAATACTTTAAAGCAGCGAGACTTTTCACTCCGCGGCGCTTTCACGCACTCTTAAGGCTCGTTCACACTGGAGGCGGAGCGGCAAAGCGGCCAAGCGGCCAAGCGGGGAAAACCTCCTCTCCAGGCGGCGAAAGCGGGCTGAAAACAAGGCGGCTAGTCCGATCACCCCTGGACCGATTTTTTTCCGCCCGCCCAAGCTCGCCGCTTTGCCGCAGCCAATGAAAACGCACTGCGGCGGTGGCGCTGATGTATATCCTTGACGGACACATCCGGTTGAAAGAATGCAAATGGCGTCCATCATGTCTGAGCAAACGGCTGTGTTCTGTGCGGAGCTTTTATTAGATGCGCTTAAGCAGTACCCGACGCTTTACGACAAGTCGCTGCCTCGCTACAAGGAAGCATAGTACAAAAAGGGGCTATGGATGAAGATTGCAACGGATTTGGGTGTGACTGGTAAGTGCGCAACATCTCGTTGATAGCATTTTAGCAGGGCATCTACGTTCCGCACCGGTGAGACCGTCTAATGCTAGCGATTTACACATAAACGCGTAGAAGGAGCTCTAGTGCGCGTGACTCAACACACAAACACGCAGAACTGCAGTGTGCGTGCGCAGAACGATCGTGCGAGCGGCGGAACGTGAACACATTTCGGGCTCCGCACTTGAAGCCAACTGACCGGCGCTTGAAGTTGCGTACACTTGGTTCCGCCGTCGTTTTGCAGCCAAGCTCACCGTGTCTCGGCAAGACGCGCTCGTCAAGAACACGAAATCTATGCAGTTCCATGCACTCTCTCGGGACGCTACATCTGCGAGCGGCTGTTACGTAAGCTACGCTCAGCTAATAGAGCCTATTTCTTTTGGCTCGTCGTAGCGTGTGTTTCAACGGCCAGTGCGAGATATTTCGGCTTATGACATGTATGCGCAAAACCTCTCTATGAAGTCCGACAGTCTTGTGGAGTTGCGCGTTTCCTAGGACAACCACTGCGCTTTCGCTATATAACAGTATTCAAAAACCGGCAAAGTTCGGCGCGCTCGCCGTATCAGGCGGTTTGCCCGCAGCGTCGGCCCACACACACAACAGGAGACGGCACGACTCGCTCCAGCCTTGTGTTATCTTAAGTCTCCATATGACACCGAACAACGCTAAATCTGCCGAACCCCTTTCTGCAATTTCTGACAGCTCAGCGGTCGGTGCAACACTCGCACACGTGAATGCAAACAGATGTATTAAGTGTCGTTTTTTTCCGTTTTGCGTCTAATTGCAGAGCGAATATGGCGTGCTTAATGTTTATTTTTTTACTTTGGTTGAGTGTGTTGTCGAATCACTACAGTTTATGTGCGAAAAAAACAGAGCTATATATTGGTTTGACTTGTGCTTCAAAAATGGGAGATGTATCGCTTCACATTGAGTTTAACAGCTGTGCAACATTGTACTGTGTTGTGAAAATGTTTTTCTTCATTTGCAGCTGCAACTTGCCAGACAAAGTTTAAAAACCTCAAAGACACCTTTACAAAACTGAAAACCAAAATCAGGGACAAAAGCAAAAGTGGGGCCGGAGCCAAGGACATTCCCACCGTTAAGTGGAAGCATTTTGAGGCGATGCTCCCAATAATGGAGAAAGTGTACGAGGAACCCATGTAAGTTTCCTTACACCAATTTCTTAGTTTGCACATGGTTGTGCCAATTTATTGTCGTTTATAGTTCGTAGTGTCAAATGCTACGACACCAAATATGTTGACTTCTGCCTTGTGAAATCACAGCATTTTGTGGATGAGTACACTCATTTTGTGTTTTCAAACTGTTCTTACAGCGTATAGTGTATCCGTCGTTGAAAAATTTTTTAAGTATGTGATGTCATACTGTACCCGTGTAATTTGAGAGACTAGTTGCTTTCTCCTGCTTTGTAAGACTTACAGTCGCGCTCAATATGAGCTGAAACACGTTGTCCACGGTTGAAGGGGCCCCAAGCCTGGAGGGTTATGCTGCTAAACGTTAAATTGGTTTTGAGAATACCAGTAGCAGAAACAGTGTATGCTTCAGCAAATATTGCTATGTTGGCGCTGCTTTGCGGTGCTGACCTCACTTTGAGCTTTGACTCATTGGGCTGCAACTGTACACATGTGGCAAGAGTAATTAGGACATTGTTGGAGTTCACATGGAAAAGGAATTTATGCCTGATACGGGTCAGAATGTCACTCTGAGGAACTTGCCACAAGCCAAGATGAAGTCGAGGACGAGTGTTTGTGCAACGACATCTTTTAGGACAATGCAGTGGACCTGGAGATGTGTGGCAGCAGCTCATCCGAGAGAAGTGGTCGTCAAGCTGCAACGACTGATAGTTCTGAAATGTAATGGTTTTACATTTTCTATTGGTTAACTTATGCAATCAAAGCACTCAGTATTTTCACATAAGTTTGTGAAGCGCTACACAGTTGATAATTTCGGCAATTGCTCATGCAGGCCACCAGAGACTGATACAGTTGAAACAGAAGTGGAGGAGGCGAACAAAAGGCAAGGACAGTATTGTTGTTGCTGCACATGGTGTGTTGAAACAATGGGAAATGCATTGATTAATTTAAGTTTTTCAACAGTGCATCAAGGTCACAGAAGTCACGTCGAACATCAAGAAACCGAAAGACGTAAGTTGTGACCCATTTCTGTGCAGGACATTATGAAAAGACACATCTTTTTATTTGCAGACCTTCTGAACAAACACCAACATCTATGGACGTGGCAGCCGAATGTCTGAGCCACCTTAAAACGTAGCGGGAAAATCGAGATCAACAAAAAGATGTCCTCTACCATTTTGGACTTACCATAGTTGCAATGCTCCGTACATTGTCTTTAGACGACCAGTTCGATACAATGAATGCAGTACAAAATTTAGTGTACAATAAGGTGAAGGAGGCCAGGCAGCGAGAAAATTCAGAATGACTGGACTGCCAATAATGCCAAAATGTTCCTTGTTTCAACAGAAGTTGTGTTTTCATAATAAAAATTCGTGTTGGTTGACACGACTTCGGATGGTTTCGCCTGTTTGTTTTTGCTTATATTTGTGTCGAAAATACAATGTTTGCATGTTTGTATACAGATATGCATAGTTCGAACCGAATTTCCATTTGGTACGTAATTATTAAGTATAGGCAGCGGAAAGGCAATGTTAGAAAATAGCTTGGTAATTTGTATCACGCTGTTTACACTTCTTTGGTAGTACTTTCGTACCGTGATATTGTCCAAGCTGTGGAAATAAAGCGTAAACTTACTTCTCTGACTACCATCTGCAGTCTTTCACATGTTTCACCTGCCATGGCAGCCTGTCCTCTGTTATGAAATGTCTGCACAGCTTATCGCGAATGGCATAAGCAAGCCTGTAAAAAGATATTTCGAGACAATCGTGATATTGAGGCAAAACAATTTCCCAATGTGGTTTGGGATATGGCTATACCTTAGATGCATGCAAAAGAAACTTCTACTAAGCCGTGCTTACCTTGCCGAGTTGCATCCTGTGCCGGGTAATGTAGCCAGTGCGCCGTTGACTGCACCATCGCTTCTCCAGCTCCCATCTGTTCGGTTGCCTTGCCAGTCTTCACTGTCTGTGGTGCCTCGAGGACAGTACATAGTTCGCGAAGCAGGCGACTCCTTCAGAAGGAAGTTATGCAAAGCCACACAGGCAGACACAATTTTTCTGATGTTTTCTTCTTTAGCTTTAAAGGGGCGACGAAGAATTCGCCATTTCTTAGCCAGTATACCGAAAGCATTTTCGACTAATCTACGAGCCCTGCTCAACCTATAATTAAATATCCTCTTTTGGTGCAGCTCCTCAAATTGGCTGGTTGCACTGCTTCGTGTAGTGGAGGATTGGGCTGTGGAAGCTGTGGTGCTCCCAGTGAGAACAGGATGAAGACCTGTAAGAAAGCATATGTCTTGCAATGAAGCTGACTTCCCAAAAATACGATGCACCACACGCGTCTACCCATATGACATAATTTGTTGTGTACAATCACTTGTACGTTTTCTCTTAACACTGATATCTTCAATTCACAATCAAGTGCATAGTTCCTCTGATGCTTTCTATGATATTACCTCAACCAAAGAAACATTAGAGCTGTGCAGAAATCCTTCGTCAAAACAAACGTTCTTTTGGCGCTAACATGCAAATCAATTGTCAGTACTTGTACTCTAAATTGTCAGTAGTGCTGGTACATACAGCAAAAGACACTAATTTCTTATGTCTTTTTACGCTGTATACCACAAGTTCACTTGCGCATTTCTTGACAAAATGAATACTTAGTAAATACGCAACATGAAGCAAAGCAATTTTATCAAGTGATCAATGGTATGCTGAACTGCATTATTGGTTTAACAATGGCAAGGTCATGGCTCTAATATAAACAAATGTGCATTTATAATATCTCTACTTACACTTCTTAGAATATGGCCGCATCAGGTAGGTCTTTAGAGGAAATGTCTCGTCACCAACAAAAAATACGGGACGTTGCCAGTTGTTCCAAGGCTTGTGTCTGGCGGAACTCCAAGAGTGCCATCAACCACCATGGGTTGCAGTTTGCTTCTACTGAATATGCCACCAT
This sequence comes from Rhipicephalus sanguineus, assembly GCF_013339695.2. NCBI lineage: Eukaryota > Metazoa > Arthropoda > Arachnida > Ixodida > Ixodidae > Rhipicephalus > Rhipicephalus sanguineus. The sequence continues at coordinate 20,660,084 of NC_051178.1, read as the reverse complement.
CTGACTCGCTTCCGTTGTGGCCAACCTCAACATACAGGAAGCTACAATGTAAAAAAATCATTCTAATGTTAGCATTGATGTTTGACAGGCACCGTTTATCAGGATTTCAGTGGTGTGAATTTAAACAAATTGATAAGCAATATCGGTTAATGCGATAAACACTCGTTAGAACATTAGTGGTTTCAAAGAATCTATCCAATTTAAGCATAATAATTAGCATACAACTATGGTACAGCAAAACTGATTTTTCTTGACCGTTATTTTTTCATTACTGCCAAACTATGTGTACTTTTGCATGAGTGGGATCTATGAGTTTTCATATTGATTTTTAGGCTAACTATTTATGTTTTCACGAATGACTCATCTTCAGCAAGTACAGTTTGATTACTGTATTGTGGGAAACGAAATAAGTAAATGTGCCTTGATACAAGCAGTACACGTGGAATACAATTTGTCGGTAAGATAGCATAGAACCATGCCGACCGGTGGCTGAGCCTCCATTTGGAAATGCACACAGCATTCGCTATAAACTGGGCCGCCTACTCAAACTATAATTACTCACATACAAAGCCACATCAGTTGACACCTACCTGTAGTTTGCATCACTAATTGCCATCACCGATTTGCTGAATGAACCCTTGTAGTTCCTGTCTCGGCTTCCCGAGTTTGCTGGGCACTCCACGTTCACATGTTTGCCGTCTATGGCACCCAGGCAGTGTGGCATATCCCACTTCTCTTCGAAGTCTCTCGCAACCTGCAATTGAGGTCATACAAAGCAACGAATTGTAATGCTTAAAGAATTTTAAAGAGAGATGTTGCATATGAAACTATAATAGTGAGGTTTCATTCATACTGATGAGAACTAAACAGTGGCGAACATATTGCTGTACAATGTAAATAGTACAGGCCAACATTTGTAAGAGACAGTTACCACATAAAGCATGAACTGACAGGTTACCTTTGACCATCCATTCTGAGTTGACGGAAGTGCCACGTGTAAGGGTCCAAGTATGTCCCAAATCGCCTGGCATACTTCAGAGACGATGACACAGGCCGTCGATCTGCCCGACAGAAAATTAAACGACGACGAGTGTAGCGCCTCCCCTGCCGCCAAGAACCTGAAACAACAGACATCGCTAAATTAAAAACTGCTCGGGAACAGCCCTGTTAAGTCGCTTTGCACGATGACGATAAAACAATCATTTTTATGAATGACGTAAAAATACAAGCACTTAAACGCGCAAAATGTGTCTGATACGAGCCACCCTTGCCTGACTGCTAGAGCTAGCCGGTGTTCTGCAGGGATTGTCTTTCAGTAGTTCGTGTCACTCTTCTTGATCCTTGGCCCGAGCATTTCCAACAGAGTGTGGAAGCAGTTCGGTGACATCCTCAAATAGCTGCAGAATAAACACATGTGCCAGACACCATGAAGAACACGTACAACTTATTATTTACAGTTGCACACATCACTAAAACACTACGTGAACTCTCATTAGTTCATGATGGGTACTCACTCTCTGTAGTACTCTATGTCGCGAGACCGAAGGTGCGGCAACAAAACGCCCGCATGGCCCATTGCAGCTCGCTGTTGCAGGGCGGGACGGACCCACCAGCGACGTTGGCGGCGTGTATTTTCTTGCGCTTCCAGCCGTTCATGGTGCGCAGGCAAGGACGCGACCGTTAAAAGGCCGAGCATATCCTCTTCGTCTGAACTCATCACAGGTATCACAGGCGTCAGCACGTGAAGCAGCAGTCAGATATGGCGCGATATCTCCGCAGCCGGCTCGAGTACACTGACGCTCTGGTGGCGAGGGTAGAGACAGAGGGTGCCACGAGATGGCGACACGCGCGCGCAAAATCGCGAGATGCCCCGCCTCTTCGGCCGCGCGGGCAGCCAAGAGAGCCGTGCAGTCTGAACAGGTACGCGCGGTTGCCGCCTCGCTGCTTTGAAAAGCCCGCTTGGCCGCTTTGCGGCTCCGCCTCCGGTGTGAACGAGCTTTTAATCATCCTCGGGAATACAAACCGAACGCGTAGACAACGTTTATCCTCCCTCTCCTCGATTCGGCTTCCGCAGCGGCTGCGCGCGTTGCGCACGGCAGGATTTCTCTCCTTGGCGTCCGCCGACTGGCCATAGCATTCTTTGGTGGCGCGTAATAATCTAACGCGATAGCCTTAAGGAGCGTGTTTCGCAGAAATTCCGGTGTCGGCGTCGTTGATTGTGAGCGAAAAATCAACGTTGTCCGTGACCGGGAAATTGAGAAAGATGCAGATAAAATAAATAATAAAACTCTTTGGTTCGAGTGAGAATCTGACCCCGGCTTTTTGCGTGGCAGAGCGTCCTACCACAAAGCCACGCCATGGCTGGAAACTGCTCAGGAAAAAAATTCGGCAGATCCCACGTAGCGTGGGAGTCGATGTTCTGCGAAGCATGTGGCGGGTAGGTGACTGTGGCGTAACTTTTTTACTGAGCGACACGTTACAAAATGACGCTAAAGCTTTGTATAAATTTTATACGCACACATATATATGTTGAAGAGCCGCATATATGTTCTATAACCAGCTGTTTATGGTTGGGTAACGCTGCCAATGGCAACGTGGGTATTACCAACACCAGAAGCGGTATGCTGATATGTAGTGCTTATACGTGTCCCGAGAACGCACGCATGTTTCACGAACGCGTGTTCAAGTGTGCAAGAAGTTCTTTACAGTTCTTGAACAAGGGCATCATCACCGTGATCAGCGAGCACCAGCAGGTGGTCATGACTTGTTATAGGATCCGGTCGTGATCGTGGTGACGAGGGGTCCATCTGTAGTGAAGTATGTGGTATAGTAGAGCTGATGGAATTCGTGGATGCATCGGTCATTTCGTACACAAATTGTCTGTCGATAGTGCCGGCGACATGTCGGAACCTGAAGCCACCCTTCTTGTTGGTGAGTTATGGGCCGTCGAGGCTGGTAGGCCTGGATAGTGCTACGTAGACCAACATCAGTGGCTGGTGTTTGTCGTATTCGTAGACTACCTGGACGTATGTGGCCTACGTAGCCTAGTCTACAAAGCGGCTGGCAATTAATCTCGCGTCATCCTCGGTCAGCATGAGGCGATCGCCCAGGCTCGTAACAAATGAAGAGGACACTGCGTCGTTCTGGTGGACGAAGTGCACTTTACAGTGCGGCGATGTGGATATCATATGTAACTTTCGTGAATGTATTCCTCCGGGGTGGAGCAATGCTTCAATATAGTTTGCTGAATCATAGGAATACAAATGTAATGTTTATTATACTGCTATAAAAGCGGCGCCAACACTGCAACTACAGACGTTCATCTTATATGACGCCTGTATCGTAAGAGTACACATCGTAGGAGTATCATGTAGTGTTTATTGCTTTCTTGTAAAATTAGATAGCCAGCACCACAACCACAATTGACGTTGCACCGATAGTACGCCTGCGTAGGCTGTTTTTTTTAAACCAGTTTATAGACCTGGCGCGGCTCAGTGGCAGAATACCTGATTGCCACGCAGAATGCTTGGGTTCGATTCCGGCTGGGATCCTAATTTTCATTCATTCCATTCATTGAGTCAACGCTGTCGATGTTGGTTTTCCTTAACGCTCTAGCATTTAAGTTACCAATGTCTGTTCTCGCCGTTCCTGGGTAGATATAAACTGTCAATCACTTGTGGCACATACCCGTACACCGCGGCCCGTGGTAAACGGGTATGTGCCACACGTGTCTAGTGGAAATGGTTTAACGACGTACGCGACAGGATTTTAACGCTATTCATCTCACGACCCGGCAATCATATTCGTCAAATACTCTTACTCTCCCATGGAAATTTTGGTCTACAAAAATTTAAGGAGGCGACCATGGGACCACCCAGACATAGGCGGCTAGACAGATAGATAGATAGATAGATAGATAGATAGATAGATAGATAGATAGATAGATAGATAGATAGACAGACAGATAGAAGCGCTCAGAGTGCCAGAGGTTTGCTAAGAAATGCTTCGCATTTAAAACGCTATTTGAATGTCATGCATTGGGAGGAGTCTCCCTAACGCATGTAATATTGCGTGGCAGAAGCGCTGAATTGCGCCAGGCGTCAAAACATGTGAATTGCGCAACAGTGGGTGTTTTATAGGCCCACCCAGCGCTCAGACATATTTATTCATCATCAGCAGCAAAAGCATCAACCTAGTGAGCAGCTGAGTAGGTTCGCGTGTTTCGTGACGGATGCATCGCAGGCTCTTCGCTGATTCGCAAAAGGAATAACTATGGCGTAGTGGGCACTTAGCTGTACTTGCAGTAGCTATTCTAGGATAACCTAAAACGGCTATGTTACGCGCACAGTCGTTAGTTTCCTTACGGCATGGTTGAGGCATGCACCGAGAATAGCTAGGCTAGCAATTGAGAAGGCGAAGTGCACGGGGCCCGATCACGCTATTGTGTTCTGCCCTTGAAGGCGAAGCTCGAGCGTCCTCCAAGTTTTTTAGCCCTTCTGGGTCAGCTGTAGCGGAGTGTAGCTGCGCTTAAGTGGAACTGTTTGAAATGCTTTGGTGCTGGAGGCGCGCCATGTTAGGGGAAATAAAATCGAAGGGGAAAGTGCAGGTAACTGGAGGCAGCTACTTTTACTTTGGTGCATTTTGCTACCTTGGCCCTTGCTGTGTGGCTGTTCCCATTGACAACAACAAAAAATAACTAGTGCGATTGAGATATCCGACAAAAGGCAAAAAATTAGTGAATCAACTGGACAGAAACACGTGTACTGAGCTCGTCCTTTGAAACACGCTGTACGGGTGCTCCAGTCATGGTGTTGTGCGTCGCAATGAACAGTTTCATAAACATGAAGCTTTACGAATTGCTCACGTGCAAAGTTTCTAGCAGTATTATACGACCTGCCCGTGAACAAGCACAAAAGCATGTTGGGTCGCCATGGTCTTGAGATAAGTCTTCTTTGGTAACTATATATGATCAGGACAACGGCACCCTTTGTTTCACTGTGCTTGTCAGGTAGAACAGAAGCGTGAGCGACAAGCACGCATTGTGTGTCAGGGCTGGGCAGTATCGCGATACATGAGTATCGCGATAGTATTTCAGAAATACTTTTGAGTATCTGTATTTCTGTATCGAGATACATTTGAAAAATGTATTTGTATCTCAGTAGTGAAATACTTTTACGATGTATCGCTTGTATCGCGATACAATGCAGGACATGAGTATCTCGTTACATTTTCGTTTTGTCGGAAATGAGTTTACGCGTGTTTCCAAGGGGGTATGACGGTTTTTCTCATTTGTTTTTGTGCCAAGACAAGCAAAGGCGCGCTGCCGGTCGTCGACAGAAAGGGCGGCGATGGTTTTCCCTCAAGCACAGAATGGCCCATGTGGTAAAGCGCGCGACGCCGCAGACGGCAGAATCGCGGAGGCAATGCTGTCGGCCTCTGCCGAAGAAAGTGGATGTCTCTCAACGCCAGTGCAGCTCGCCTAGTTTTTTTCGGGTGGCAAGCCATTACTTCGTCACCCCCCGCGCGGATACCGCCTTTGAACAAAGGCTTTGCAATGCTTCGCGAGCGTTCAGTTCTCAAAGCGCCGGCACTTCTAAGAGCAGTTCCCGTAGTCGCGGCGGAAGTGACTAGAAGATGGTTATCTTTGTCGCGCTTTCAGCCACCTCTCCAGCGTGTGAGGGTGCGTTCCTAAGTGATCACAAGCGTGAAACGATCTTTTGTGGTACCTGGCTCCCCCACCGCCGGAGGCGACTTCGCCTGTTGCGGCTTGCTGAAATGAGTGCTGGTAGCGTCGGTGGTGGTGACACCTTTATTGAAGAGTGACCCTTTCGGCCTATAGTGCTTGCTGTAGTTTCTGATGGGGCGTTCTGAGCAGGTGTCCGTTTATACGTCTGTTTAGAGAGCTTGCAGGAGCGACTTGGGAGGGCTTTCACCCTCTCAGCCCCAAAGAACGTGATTTTAGGAAGCCAATTTTTCAATTGTGCAGTTTCGACATATTGGGCTCCATTGCGCGTATGTAATTATGACCGGCCTATATGGGAATCGGAATCCTGAGCCGTCTGACCCGGCGCCGACCGGGCCAGACGGCTCAGGATTCCGAAGATGGGGACCGACGTGGGCATCTGAGCGGTCAGAAGAACCCACGTGAGGGAGGAAGTGTTTCGGTATCTAGATGGCCCGAGAATAGATGTCGCCGCGCTCCAGGGATATCCGGCTATGAATGCGGTATTTATTGACTCTAACACGAATTTATGCCCGTCTGCAGCGCTAGATAGACTTTTTTCTTTCGCGAGTTTGTGCTGAGGCCGAATCGACGCTGTCTAGAAGACAGGTTGCTTGAGAAGCTCACACAGCAACCTACTCAGCAAAGCAGATCTTATGTGCAAAGTAAATGCATACTTTTTCTCAAGTCACTGGTGTTCATTATATAGTGATTCGAGTGATTTGCTTAAACTATGCTATTTCTAGTATAGCTCATTTAGTTGTCACCAATCATGTCGATTTCGGTGTCCAATGCTTGTTACTGTTGCTGTGAAATAGTGTACTTTTTTATTGCGATTGATATGTGTAATTATGTCATTATTACTAATTATGTACTTGGTAAGCCTCCCTCCTCCCCTCTGTGATGTCTTATTGGCGCTGAGGGTACTGTAATAAATAAATAAACTGAAAGTTTCAATGCACTGCAACTTTATTTACACCATTATACTGCACTTATAAATGTCCTTTGCGAAGTACGAGCATCCTTGAAATAAAAAAGAAGTATTCTAGTATCTGTACTGCTGTATCTGTATACCGGAATACTATTGTCGTCATATTGCAAAAGTATCTTCGAAATATCCCGTTACGCTAAAGGCAAATGTATCTCAGTATCTGTATTTTAGGCTTCCGGTCCCCGTATTTCGATATCTGTATTCCGGAATACTTTTCCGAGTATCTTTGCCCAGGCCTGTTGTGTGTGTTGCCATGCATAAATTCGCGTGTATATTAACTGTCTATACTTCTTCCATTCAACAGGTATGCGCCATCAAGATCAGCAATGTCCTACTGCTGCGTTGTATGGTGCAATAATAGAAAGACCTCCAAGAATACCGGCGTCAAGTTCTTCCGCAAGGTACTTGATGTTATTGTCTTGCCGCGAAGCCTTTTTGTTTCGTTCGTCGAATTCCATGAATAATGGGTTGTGAATAAGTAACCTCGACTTCGATATTCTGCGAGTTTCGCGTTGAAAACACTCGAAATTCGGATGTAGCGTCATTTATTTCGTATTTTCATTTCTAATACCGCCCACAGGTTCGCAGGATTCCGAGAAAGTACTCGTAATAATTCCTTGTAAGTGCAGCGAAAAGTGTACAAAACGAACGTGACAGTGCTACAATGCAAAATACGAATACAAAGCGAGAGACAATAGTGAAGAAAATTCCAGCCCTAATTTGAGGCCCCCTTGTAAGGAACTTCACGTTTAAGGTTTTGCCGTTATTTAGGTCCGTGCTCACCGCATTTACGTTGACAATAGAGTTTACAGGTCGCAGGTCTGGGTCCGCTACGCTAAACGCCCCGAACTTGCTGGTAAAATTGGGGACAAGTTAAATAAGGGCTACCGAGTGTGCAGTGCACATTTCAGCCCTGACAGTTTCTTGGAGCCCCAACAAACCAGGCTTTCCAAGACAGCCGTGCCTACCGCTCGTCCTCAGAAATGGAGAGCGCGTGGCATGTCTAAAGGTAAACATTCAGCTTGCGCCACGTAAGCGACACAAGTACTTAGCGAGTTATTTTTTACAGGCAGTGCCAGCTCCCCAGCAGTACCGGCAGCCAGTGAAGCATCAGCGCTTCTTGTAGACAGCGCATGTGGTATGTCATGTCGGCTTCTCGTCACACAATTATTTATTTTATTTTATTTTGCCTTTGCGGACTTTAGTTGCTTAGTATGGTCAATAACGGACGCTATAGGCGATGTGCAAAGCGCCGACGACGTCATCTGCCGCCACGGCTCCGAAGTGCTGATGGGTCCCGGCGAGCAGTTCCCACTAGCGTCTACGCGAGTGCATGGATGGATGTGTTTTCATCGTCATTTAACGACTCTGTCGGGCCTCGGCGATGTCGAGAAACAACTGCTGCGTTCTCGGCTGCTCGAACACACAGAAAAAATCGCCAGGAACGCACTTTTACAGGTTTCCGGTGCCATTTCATGAGCGAGAGCGACGGCGGCGGTGGATTGCGGCTGTACGCCGTAGAAAGTAAGCAATCGCGCTTTGTTTACGGCAGTGTTGGAACTATTACCGTGTTTTAAGTGCGAATGCACTTTATAAGCGACCCTGAATCCGCCGTCCCATAGCAACGGCGCGAGGAGAGGAGAGGAGCGTCTGTAGCAACGGCGCAGCGACGTCACGCCCCACGTGACTGCGCGCGCTCCGCCCTCCGCTCCGTGGCTGCGCGCGCCCCGCGCATTGCCTGTGGTGATGAAGGCCGGCGGCGAGACGCCGAACGAAAGCGTGCGAAGCGAGCCGAGCACCCCGAAGCCGATCTGGCGCGGGGACGCGCGATGCGTGAGCGAGCGCGGGCCCTCGAATTCGATCGGCCGGACGCGCGCTTCAAGCGAGACTTCCTGGACCGCAGCTTCGGATATAGCTGCGCGGTGTGCGATCGACTGTGGTTCGACAACAACCTGAGCCCCATCTCGGGCGTGCGCAACGCCGCCAACAAGTTGAACGCGTTGCGGGTTCTTTGGAACGAGTTCGGAAGACAGATCATCATCATCAGTAAAAGTGCTTTGCACTTAAAAACGGCCAGACCTCCGTGGGTCGGCTGGCGCGTGCTCTCTCGCTGCCGTCTCCTTCGCTCGGCTCTGCAGTTTAGTCGCGCGCGTCCCCTCATAGCATCACCCTGTGCTTCGCACTTCCTCATACTCCCCTTCGGGGAAATGCGGGTTTTTTATTTCTCCATTTATGTCGCTACGTCTTCAGCGAACGCTACTACGTTTACACTTGGTCGCCTCGCCTGCAATGTAGACGCTACAATGCACATGAGGTTGTTATTACTGATAGGACACGAAGGCTCTCTTGAAAAACGAATCGCGCGAAGCGCAGTGCAAGAGAATGTGGGGCAGGTGACAGCTCCTTTATAAAAGCGCCGTGGAATCACGCGTGTGCTACACGAAATCGGCTGCCTTCTACCCAGAGGCGTAGCCAGAAATATTTTTCGGGGTGGGGGGGGGGGATTCAAGCATACTTTATGTATGTTCGTGCGTGCGTTTTTATGTGTGCGTGTATATATACGGAAGCGAAACAGAAAAATTTCTGGGGGGGGGTTCAACCCCCCTCCCCCTTGGCTACGCCCCTGATTTTACCTAATGATGGCATTGGAATGCGATCACCGGTATCCTCTCAGCGCCATGGGATCCACTGAGAGGATCCAATGGCACGTCGGTAACGTGATAACGCAGACTCTGCGTGGCGGCACAAGCGGCGCTTCTGCAGCCCGACCGCGCTCGCCCGCTCCCTAAAAAAAAGGAAAAAAAGAACGAACATAAACAAGAAACAGATCAGTTCGCTTAAGAAAGGTCGAAATAATAAGAGAACGCCTGCTTTCACTTATAGACAACAAAATATATATTTTTCAGCGAAATTACAGGAGTCGACGGACATGCACCGATGTTCTTATCTGAACACACCCAGCAAATACGTAGCCAAGCAGCTATGACAAGCTAGGTGACCACGAGCTCCGCAGTGACTGAGTCTCGCGCCACTAGCGCAAGCTGCCGAGATACTTTTTCGCACCTTTATCGTGCTGGTTTCAAAGTTTTACCAACGCTGACCCTTCGCATTGCCGCACCCGTGAAATCCATGCGCCGGTGCGACAGCGCTCCCTCAAAATCTACTATATAAACACATGGCACGTAAACGAAGCTACTGTGTCGAGAAAAAAACGTTGGTTCATGCATCGACGCATGCAGGCATTAGTGATAGGGACGTTATAAAGAAAGCGGTGTAATTACGATGAGCTCCACTTCGTAGGGAAGCTTGTTGACGCTTGTCTGTGGCAAACACTTGGCGCGTATGGTGACATTGTCGTCCCACACAGCTGTGACATCGGACACATGTCCACTATTATCAAGTGCGGCTCCTTTGCGCACACTATCGCCGCAAAAGTAATTATTTGGGACGCGCACAAGCGGCGAATCGCACGCGCACTTCCGTCATGCTTGCAGTGAAAGGAGGCGTCTGCTACGCGACCCGCTAGCGGTTCCAACTGCCGCCGCTACGTGGTTTTCAGTGGCGCCCCTATAGGCGCTGCGCATCGCGTATATGGGAGCTACTGTGTTATCCGTAAATCTTTTGATCCCACTTCCCTTGCCTACACAGAGCAGCAAGCCGCAGTAGATGTATACACGCCGGCAAGACTGTGTTTTTCGAATACAGAGACGGTCTCTCTACTGTCTTAAATAAATGACTCACTGCTTACATTCAAATACTTCTTGTCGGCTTAAAAAGGAGTAATTTTGCCCTTTATATTGCCAGTCGAAAGTCGTCTAAGCACAATGTACTGTAAGAGAAAACATCAAAAATTACATTCCAGACTTGCGAGTATGGTTTCTTAACTGTTCGCTTCATTAGCGCGGTGAATGTACGAGTGCGTGCCGTGCGCTAATAACAAAGAGCACTTATTGCATTTTTCGTTTTCTTGTACAGTAGTAAGGCTAATAGAAGGGCCTCTTGGTCACCCTTCTCGTTGAAGACGCATCCGGGACACAGTTAGCACGGCCGCTACATACAAAAAAACAGGTGCGGCCTGCTGCGTGGCACCGAAACGGCGTCTGGGGCCTAGTTCTCCTTGCGCCCGCTCTGGCGCCACCACACCGGTCAGCTGTTCACGGAGAAGCCCCACGACAGTCGGGTTCGTACGCGCGACACTTACTCCAATCAGGCCGTAGATAACGCGTTTTATAGTTGCACATTACAAGTTGAATAATGAAGTCGTTATAAGTGCCAATTATCTCATATGTGAACAGTTTGCCCTAGCAGTACAAATGTTTTGTAGAGTGGGCCTCAATACTCTCCATGAATGCTACCCGTTTGACTCAACTGAATTGAAAAGTGTCACTCAATCACTGATCCTGTTAATCGGGAGGCATTCGCCGGGCAGATTCCAAGGACTGACTTATTGGTCCACCGAAGCGCACCACGAAGGCACACACAATTTAAATGTAGGTCTTTTAGTGCGCCAGCGAACGCCGGTTGTGGTCCGAAGACCGAGTTAGAGCCAAGAGTCGATAACAGAAACAAAATGTATTCTGAGGTAAGGCAGTACAAGCATCACAGAAATTTGCACACTCGGCAGGTATCAATTACAACTCACAACATCACTTAGATGGTGTTTAAAACAACGGGAACGAACTTGCCGTGCTACAAATGCACTCTCATCCATTCGAAACTATCCAAGAACATCTAACGCCTTGAATATTCACCACACTTGTGCAGCCCACAAGTCTTCGAGCGTTTCTCGAATATTTCTCTTCCAGGAAACACTCAAAGGACCTACAGCTCAGATCACCGTCATTCGGCGGCACTCTTCAAAACAGTGCTCCCACGGCATCATCACTCAATCATCCAAGATCTACTGACCGCACTACACGACTCACACGAACAACATAACTTCTTCGCCGACTTCACTATACCGTCGTACCCTCCGTCGTCTCTCGTTTGGATCCTTCCCGGTTTCGCGAACATTCCAAGTGATTGTTCGGCTCGTAGCACGTAGCACAGCGACAGCTAAGGGAAAGGGATTCGTCTCGCCGGTTCGTCTGCGTAATCGGTCGGTTCCACTTAGATTTCTTGAATTCTACCGATCTGCGCGGGTGTTAGGCTGTCGCGACCGCGACGGCGTCTTCGGTGAAGAGGGTAGGTGCCCGCCCTGGGCGCCTATCGATGCTTGTCCTTTTTTTTTCGTTGCGCGCACCCGTTGGGTGTAACAGTCGGCGCAGTGGCTTGATGCTGTCGTCTGGATGCGGCGGCGCGCGCCTGTTTTAGCGCCGTTTGTGACAAAAAGAAGTGCTCTGTTACGAATATTACGCTTCCCGACACTGTAGATCGCACGAGAATACGTGGTATATCACAGTAGCGTCTTTTCACGCGTTCGAGTCGCACAGCGGCACACAACAGCTTCGCGTCATCACGCCGCTAGAAAAAACCGTCTGCCACACACGCGCGCACCAAAAAACCGTACTCAGGCGCAGGAAACATGAGGAAAGCTGCTCACACGCGCGGTCGCACACAAGAAAGGCACGAGAAAGCACACGAAAAAGCACACGGACACGCATAAATCCTGAGGCGACCACATAGTAACACGAACCGGCGTCTCCCTTGAGGACCGTGCTAGTGGCGCCCTCACCCAAAACAACTGCCGCTCAGCCGACCCGCGCTCGCCCATTGACGGCGACGCGACGCAGCAGGCCGCACCTGTTTTTTTATACAGCGGCCGTGCAATTAGTATCACTTGCAATTCTTTCATCTATATTTTCAGCATCTCCTAATGAACAAGGGTTCGCACACGGTACATGCTGTTTTTTCACTGTAAAGCGCTACCTTTTTGAAAGAGGCTATTCCAGAATATTGTGGTTAACACTCTGTTACGGCTTGCAACGATCAATCTTTCAGTGTAAGCCACTCTGTTCATTGCCGTGATTTTCCTTCAGTTCACAATGAAATGAAATAATGATTAGCACCTAGCTACACTCTTAGCAAACGACCGCTTAAAACAACGCATATAAGGCGGAAAGTAGGTCAAATTTTCGACGCTTATAAATGGCTCTTTAAGCGGCCTACTTATACGGCTCTTTTGTGCGGCCCCTGGCTAAGCGGCTCTTTCTTATGCGGCCTAAGTTTATGCGGCTCTTCCATATGCGAGGCCACCTCGTTGCCAGAAGGCCGTTTAGAGGTGACCGCTTAAAGTAACGCATACCGTCGATTTGGTTAAGCGGTATTTCAGGTCAAATCTGTCCGGCTTATACACGGCTCAATATGCGGTCGAAATATATGCGGTACTTCTCGCAAATTTTTTAGAAAAAAAAGTTCTACATTTTAGTGTTCCTCTTTTTTTTTCTTTTGTTCTTTTCAGCCTTCCAACTCATGAATATGCATTTACACATCACAAGAACACTGCACAGAGAGTCACAAACCATGTATCAACACACACACTCCACCACGGGGATTTGAACCCAGGCCAACCGCGTGACAAGCAGACACTGTAACGACTACGCCACCGCACCACACGATCTGGGTGGACTTCCGCGGCTTTATATATGCACTTCACGTTATCTTGGACGATTTTACGATCGGCTACAACGCTATAATTTTGCATATATGGGAGGCATCGTTCGAGCGAACCCTCGCGGGCAGTCATAGTCAGTTTGTGTGTGGAATTATGTTTCTCGCCCGACCGCTTGCGTATCCCGCACGGAGACAGAGGTGAACAATGAACGATGCGTTTCCGAGTGCATTTCCATTTGCCGGCATCATACAGCAGCCGAACGTGCCCTGATGTGCAACCAGCCGCCAAAGAAAAGTTTTCCGCGATGTTTGACGCAGTACAGGCGGTGGAAGTCAGCTGATCTCATCTCCACTCGGCAAAGTAGAGTCTCCCACGTCCTTCGCGAGCATCGCGTTGATGTCGGTGCGTTTATACGGACAGTATTGTGTAGAGGTTCATCTCAGGGAATCGGATTAAAACACAATCGCATATTCGCATGGGTTTGGTGCAGTGCAGCGCGTACGGGGCGACGGACCAGCTTTCAGAACGGGCGCGCTCATTTCTCTCCCGAGTATAGTATAGACGATAAAGAAACGTCGTTGTTGAGTCGAAAGAACAACGAGCCTTCGCAGAAAAAGAATGCAGTCTCCCGAGCTCGAGGCTGACGGCGCCCACGAGCGATGCCGTGGAATTGTGATGCTGGGGAGCACGGCGGGTCTGAGGTTGGTCGTTCTCGTGGTTCGTTCATTGTTGACAGTTGGAAGTGATGCTCCCCTTGGCTTCCACAAACGATGAAACATAGTGCATGACTGGCGCGGAAAGAGCATGCATGAAATCGCTTGCATCACCCGTTAGAACGTATGTTTCCTGCCAAGTGTCGCATCAAAAGAAGCTAGCAATGCTTGAAATCTAATGAAGTCACAATATGATCCAGCTTTCAAGGATAAATCCATGCTATTTCTTCACAAGTCAGAAGTGGCCTGAAGGATTCAGAAGCATCATGTGAGCAATTATACTGAATAATGCAAAGATGAACTTGAAACATTCTAATATTTAATGGGCAATGTTAAATATAAATAACCCCAAATTAAATATGCACTTGTTTTGCACCTTGAAGGTTTATGAACGTTAAGCTCTACAACATATGTCTCAGTTGACCGCATATCAGCGCCGAAGAGCGATCTGGTGGGGGCCCTGTGTTGGGGAACATGGCAGGTTGAAGGTTGTTTTCGTATTCCACCCGTTGTCGAAGAGTGAAAGTCATTCTTTCCTTGGCTACGAGATGTGATCGGAGCGACAAGGGCCAGTATTACTTCACTCCACGTCATCCAGTCGAGTATGCTTTCAGCTTAACGACGCTTTAATGTATAAACTAGCAAAATGCTGAAAGTGACTGAACTCGGGCAGTAATCTTGACTTCTAGGAATAAATATTCACCTGTCTTAAAAATGTGTTGTCAGTAGCATCCTGCTTGATTCGGATCATGGGATACGACATGCAAAGTATAGTACTAAATAGTAGATATAGAGGAACAATTCTTATACTAAATAAGTGTCATAATTGCAAATAACAGCTGCAAATAAAAAGCATGCTTTCACACTAATAGCACACCCATAAATGTTGAGCTTTACGTGTCCCAGTCAACCTCCCTCATGTTCGATACCAGGGGCGTAGCCAGAAATTTTTTTCGGGGTGGGGGAGTCAACCATGCTTTATGTATGTTTGTGCATGCGTTTGCATGTCTGTGTGTATATATACGCAAGCAAAATTGAAAATCTTTTTTTGGAGAGGGGAGGTTGACCCCCCCCAACCCCCTTGGCTACGCCCGTTCCATACCATGTAGCTTTACATGCACCTTTATTTAAATATCAGCTGTCATGCAACATCCTTAGCTTTGGCTAGTACAGCAGCTAATACAAACTGTGCTTGAGAATTCAAGATTTATTGCTAGTACCAACACTAGCTATACACAAAAACATTCTGCAGTAGTTCAAGCACAAGTGTTGCAGCTTTTTTTCAGAATTAGCAGCTCATATAGCGCTCACATAAGCATGCAGATATACACGTCTAAATGTGCAGCTATTATTCTTTTTTACGAAGAACTGCGCGAAATAAACTGGCACAAGGAGAGACGCACGGACAAGCGTCTTCCTTGTGCCAGTTTATTTCGCACAGTTCTTTGTAGTCGTGAATTACCAACTTGCCCAGCGATCTATTCTTCGATATTATCCTTTACATCCAGCCCACTTCCATGGCAGTTACCACGGCACACCCATAGAGTTTCCTAAAATGACCTAGATGGAACTCTGGCGCTGCGATCGTTCAGCCACCATGGGAATGATGGGTAGTACACGGATTTGCCTAGTCTTCGTGCTTGTGGGCTTCGAACGCACTTGTGGCTTTGTTTATTGCTATGTTTTGGTTTTCTTTCGGATAAAAGAATGGATCGTTGTGAACTTCGTGACCAGATTTGAATCGGTGAGCCTAAAGAAGTTAAAGTGGTGAAGTGAAACTGCTGATTTTTGCTGAACTTCGTTTTGCGACAAAGCGGATGCAGGCGACGCGAAGCCAAACGGAGCCGAAAGAACGAAGTTTAGACAAATCCGTGTACTACCCATGATTCCCATGCTGGCTGAAGCGCGATGCATTGCAGCTCCCATAGACACTAGCGCCAGAGTTCCCTCTAGTAAGTATTGTAGGAAACTCTATGGGCACACCATCTGTCAGACATCGTGCCACATGAAGGGTATTCGCATAAGTACTAGATTTGTCCTTCACTAAATGTTGAGACCTGAAATGTATTTGTTCTTTTTCTGGCATCATTTCAAAACATGACCTTTCCCTTGCAGTGTTGAGACATATCTTTGCAGTAAGTTAGGCATTGTGTCCAAATCCATCACTGTGCCAGACTGGCAGTTATGTATGCATGGGTCCCTTATTTCCATTCTGTGCTCCAAGCCCTTCCCTTCACCCATTACTGTAGAACTGTGGCATTTAGGTGTTTCACCTGGCAATGCTAATTGTTGTTACATTTTGTGCCATTTCTTCGAGTACCCATGCCATTATTTAGTGCATTAAGTGAATGAAGGAACATGTTATGCTGCTGCACAGCTGCACACTAAGCAGAACAATGAGATGCAGAGCCATGAGAGAAAATATAGAGAACATTGTCACGGTACAACGCAAACACAAGACAGTGAAAAGTTCTACAAGAGTAGGACAGCTTGTTGACACCAAAAATGGCAGGCGCAAACATGTCTAACAAGACTGAAACTTGGGCTAGTTGGTTGTCCTTCATGATGAACCAGCAGCACAACCACACACGGACAGAGGAAAGGTACACGAAACACAGCACTCTGTTGTGTGCCTTCTTTCCTATGTCCGTGTGTGGTTGCACTGCCGGTTCATCATGAAGGACAAACATGATGTCTTCGGCAAAATCCCAAAGACCCTCTAGGCATTGATGTTCATTGATGTCGCCATTGTCTTTCTGACCTGCAGAGCACACACGTCAATACATATACAATAGGATGCATCGTAAGGGTTTTAAACCTATATGCTCTGTTGTTGGAGTAATAGGGCATTGTGTGAACAAAATAATGAATGTAAAAATGAAATCACCCTAATATATATGCCATATTCCTTATTGCTTAATTCTCAACCTCCACGTGTTCCACTTCAGCACCTGTGCACATAATGGCCCCCTAAAGGATATCGGCAGTAGCTTCCCTGAAATGGTTTCGAAAGCCGCTATTGGATCAGATTAAGCTAACTGGATCTCATGAATGTATCCTTTCAAAACAAATAAGGGGGCAGTCAACTTGTTATTTTCTAGCAAGCTGCCTTAGCAATTTGGCCTTGAACGTGTGCACTTTCCTTGCAGTTGTGTCCCAAACAGCAGTCAGTGGCTTATCGGTTATCAGTAAAAATTTTCTTTATGAACAGTCTTACAAGTTCAGTAATGCAGCACTGTAATGGATTTATCATTGTGACATATAGTTTATGCATTCAAAACTCTTCAGTTGAAATTCCTAACCAGTTTCTCTATCAGTAATGACCACAATTGCTATGCAACTCTCGGTACCATCATCTGCGTGCATGGATTGATGCATTCTGCAATGCTTTAATCATGCATCTTATCACTGGCCCTGTGATCTCACAAGTCACCTGTGTCCTTCTCTAGACAGTAACAGCTATAAATATTTTGCATAACTTAACTAGTTTTTTTTTTCAAACAGCATCACTTACCTCTATTTGCACAGCCAGTAAGCCTGAACACACAGTGCACACTTTTGTAGTTTGACATATTTTATTTTCAATTACAAGCAAAACTGTGCAACAATGTATACACCAATACAGTGTTTGTAAACTAATAAGTGAATCTTACACTTTTACAGAAACAAAGGAAAAAAAAAAAAGAACTGCGAAAGAGGTGATCAAATAATTGAACAGAACGATTGTTGTTTTTCTACGCTTCAGGGGATTCAGGTCTTCTCATCTGAGGAGAATTAATTGATAATGACCTAGCTTGAGTTTCAGCACGCCTATACGTAGAAAAAACTCTACTTTCTTGCAGAGTGCAGGTCAATAAATACATGGAAAATTGCACCACATAAATGGCAGGAGCTACCTAAATGCCTTCATTTATAATTACTTTACTTAAACACAATAAGATAACACAGAATTGACTAGAGTAACAAAGAAGTATTGCAAGTAAGTGGGCCTTGATCGACGCCATATATGTAGCCTTGGAAACAGACGAAGGGCTTGAGGTGTGCTTCCTGCCTGTTTCTGGCACCTAATTTGCAATATATGAGTAGAATACACAGTGAAAAAAATTCTGTTCTATATCATGAGCTGTGTAGTGCACGTAGGTACTATGATTTATCACAAATGTGTGACTAAACTAGATACCCTCTATGTTAGTAGGCCTGAAGTTTGAGGACGCAGCTTTTCTGTACGTAGTGGCTAATAAAATTTCAAAACATGGGTATCAGCTGTGCATGAACGACAAGTGATATGCTAATATAATGCCCTAATAAATAGGACTTTTCATAGTACATGCATCAGAAATAATAAGATGACTGTGTATGTTATACTCCGAGGAAACCTACAAAATGAACAATGAATATGTATATATGAACACACACACACACACATACAGTTATTATTGCACATGATGTCTGCCACAGATTCCAATGCTAGTGTAGCTGCTACTCAGGTATCCTCAAAAGAAAGAGCATTGAAAAGTGCATGAACATAAGACAAACTTAAATGTCTCTAAAGTTTGTGAAAATTCAGCTAGCCAGCAGCTTTATCTACCCAGCCTAACAATGTAACAAAAAACACACAAACGAAATAAAACTGCACAAAAAAGAACATAAGTTAGGCGTTGTCCTTCAGCTTGTCGAGAATCTTCAGCAGTTTACTGCTTGCCCAGCAACATGGAAGACTCTCTTCCTTGCGCAGCAAACTTTGAATTAGTCGCAATGTTTGGGCGAAAGCAGACTGGTAGGTAACATCCTTTATGTAATGTATGGTCAAACACAAGAAAAGTGTCTTTTCAAGCGTGCAGTCATCTTTCAGGGTAACACGCTCGTCCTCAGCACAAAAAATAAGCTTTGTTGCCGAGCTCCAAACAATCATGGGCCCTGGCAACCCATGGACATCTGCAAGATACTGGAAAAAAGTAATAAAAACTAATATATATTTTACGTTCTGCACAGCACATCTTCATACAAAAAGCTAGCAATTCAGAGGTAGTGGATGGATGAATGCCAGCACTAAAATATTGCAAGCTTTAGATGCAAAACCGTGCATAAATTTAGATTGTTATGGGCGTGGTTTATGCCACAGTAAATAAATCAGTTTCCGCCACCCCGATACGCAGCTACAGGTGCCACTGCTTGAAATTTTGCTACAAGTACAACGTCAGATCTCACAGTGTATAAGCAAGCGTTTCTTTGTGTTTCGCACGCAATGTTCATATCATATATCTGTTCCATGAAAATGGGTAAAAACAGCAGCCAAATGAGTGTACTGAGACCATAAGTTACGGAAAGCAGAGCCTTGGCTTGCTTCAATAGTAGGCTGAAATGGAGGCCTGAAGCCACCTCTCAATGATGACATATCACAGGTGGTGACAGATGGCATGTGTGTTGGGCATGTCCTTTTGCACTAAACTTGAGTGCTGTAGTGTCACGCTCACAGGGCAAACCTGGAAAAATCTGGTTTCTGTTTTTGTTGGGAAATGGAAGTACGAATAGGACAATCAAAAAGGCCCGCATGGATTGCCTACATTGACTTACGTGATTGCTTATGTGTGTACGCCTTTGTGCATACAGATGTACTTGAACTATCTTAAACTATTTTAAACAAAGGAATTGACTGGGCCCTATTGCAGAAAAGGAACTCTGCTACAAGCAAGGTGGATGTAGCGACAGAGTCCACATTGAAAAACTAAAGGCCATGTCCACACTAGGATACATAGCAGTTGCCACTACGCATTTAAGGTGGCTACGCATGTAAGGTGGCTACCCATAGGCTAGTATCAATATTCTTTGCAGCACCAAGGAAACAAACTTCAATCTACATGGATGTTTTAATACTGAAATTTGACATATAATCTTTCGTTGAGTGAATGATACAAATTACATTCAAAGTCAATGTCACAGTACTTTAACAGACTCAAAGGGCCCACTTTGTGTACAGAGATGCATGCAGTGAATGGTGCTGTTGTATATAGACTAATATCACAACTTTGCAGGTCCTTTCGGCTGTGAATGCACACGTCTGAGAGTCGTGCCACCACCTGCTTATTCAATATTGTCTTTCTTTCATTGAAATTAAAGCTCTTTTGCAGAAAAACATTATTGTATTCAAAGGTATTTTGTGTTTGCATATAGCATAATTGGGCATAAAATTACCCTGAATATCTCCTTTCAACGTGGTCTTGACAAACATGTATTTGTCGTCTGGTCAGACATATAGCTTTTTTTTTTTTAATTTCATATGCTGCGCCGAAAACTGCTGCATAATTGTGACAAAATTGTCGTGCGAAAGAAAATTCTTCAATGGAATGAGCTAGCTAGAGACTTACATTTTAATTTATCAACTCTCCACCAGAAACAAGTATCTAAGTTATATCTGTTGCAGTACCTAACGCAGATAAATAGTTACATTGTTTACGAACGTTTTGCGACAGTCATGTACGTACAATACTGATTCCGTCTTTGAGCAATATATGAGAGATAGATCCGCTTCAGGTGCACAATTGTAGATGCTGCTTGATATTGTTCTTGATTCGCGAACCACATAATAGTGAGCAACAGTGTTTCGCTTTCTGACAGTTTGCGACCTTCATGCATTTCGAAGAAAAGGTCCGAGCAAGAGGCTTTACCGATGCGCCTCTCACAGATCTATGGAGACTCGTTAGGAGCGGTGCTTTGTTTCTAACAGCACAACACAAAATTGGGAGCATCGAAATAAACTCACCCAGTCGTGCATGGTTCACGGGGCACTGCCCGCAGTAGGAGCACCAGGCAACTTGATGTGGCACGCCTGGTTCCCCTGGCTGGCGGCTGTACGCGAGCAATCTGATGCACTCACACTCACATCGCACTGACACACTTTGCACTCACACGTGCCATCATAACTGCACGCTCCTCTCTGAATGCCTTTGACGTCGGTCGAGGTGTACATCCCACGCAGCAGGGCCTGATCGGCACTGCCGAAACGTTGAATCACGCCAAGACGATCGCGGGACCGAATTCTCAGCGAAAACAGAGACCACGCAAGGTGCGGGCGCAAAAGAGACGGACACCGCTCGACGCGCACAGGTGAGAGAACTGTGAGCAGGGAGAGAACGCGATCAAAGGTGAAAACTTCCTTCGCACGTTGAGTTTGTAGACGTCGCGGGCGTTGTTTGCGTGATAATACTGCGTATTCACGAGTAAACAGAAAGAAAGGCACGTCTACAATACGAACTTGTATACTTTAAACAAAAACGTGCGAGGCGAACGAGGCAGCAGAGGCGACTGACGTAACTCGGCACGGCCGCTGTATTTCCAACGCACGTGCTTCGCACGAAATAAGATACGATCGGGGAAGGTCAGGGAGGCGCTGGCTTTATCTCGAGTTCACCGGCCGCATTCGGCGCCAACACAGGAAACACTACACGACGTCAACGTGGACTTCGAGCCTTGAGCACGCTCGCTCGGCGCTGTTGATATATAAGTTTCTCTCTCGCTTCTCGCCGCAGCGCCGATCTCAGTTTCCCGCATAAAACAGCGGGCCCTGTATAAGCGTTGCGTCCGCTCGAGACCTTTTCGCGTCAATAAACACCGGGCCCCATATAAGCGTTGCGTCCGCTCGCGGCCGCATATAACGGGCCCAGCACGTCACAGCAGAATTTGTCACGCTTAATGGCGGTTGAAGGGCCGCTTATATGGAGTACCTTGTGGTGGAATAAAAATGGGTCGTTTATGTGCCGGACGTTATACGGGACTTGAATAAGAGTGTATCTAGAGTTGCTGTGGTTATCTATCATCAGATGGATGAATTCATTAGCAGAGGTACTGCCGTATGCGTTAATTTCTGTTTATTTCAGGGAATACCTTTTTCATAACCCGGTAGGCTCTTCGTAGTTGTTCTATAACCACCGATACCACTACACTCATCCAAGAAGTGCGGGGTGCCTTATGAGCGCTTGCTCGTAGCAGATGTGCCGGTTAACTGTTTTGCTTAGCGGAATACATAGCGTAGAATGCGAACGCAGGACAAGAGGGCACTGCTCTGTTCACTGTCAAATGGCGCAGTGCTAAGTATTCGCACAGCAACGAATATACGCATTCAAGCGTCTGCGCATTACTTAAAGCATAATGCTTCCTACGAGAGTTCTCTCGTTTTGCTTACGGAAACAGTCGTTGTCATCGGTTATTTCTTCATACTTTTCAGAGACGCCAATTGGGACGATTCTGAAAGCTGCACAACGTCACCCGCAATGGGGAATCAAGGTTCGTACATGTTATTTAAAATATTTCTTGCGAAAACAAACAGGGTAAAATAAAAAAAGCGCGCATAGATTGCTGCAGTAAAGATGAACTGGCGAATATTGGTTGTTTAGCACAGTAGGTCACTAAATATTCCACGTTTACTTTCCAAGAAGTTATGGCGAATAATACGCCACATATAATGAACAAGCGACTTCTTTAAGGCTGAAACCATGAGGCCATGAACACGCCGATCAAGCATGAAACCATGAGCATGCAGATGCAAACTTTTTATACAATTCAGTGAGCATAAGGTGCCTGCGGAACCCGAGCACCTTAAGAATATATTTTTTAACGCAGGAGACATGATGTTTCTATGAAGCTCCATGTTAATTACACTTCGTGTTCATCCTTCCCCACTACTGCACCACACCGTGCTCGTGTGGTTCGTCATATATTTATAATGGCAAACCATAACTCTAAAAACACCAGTCATTTGCAGAACCACCGGAGGAACAAAGTCCTGCCGTGTCGCAGCTCCCAGATTGCTCTACTTGCTCTCCTGGACCAGCAGAAACTTGCAAGTGCATTACATGCTGTATATTGCTAAGCATTGCAAATCAGTTCTGGGATAGCCTACAAGGTGGCGGAAGATTTTTCCCTCTAAAAATGTGTCTTGATGCCGTAAACGGGCGCTTCTCAGTTTTCCTCTTTTATCACTAAGCCTATAGAGGTGTACTAGACGTTCTAAATATTCCCGCCGAAATCGTTCTGTGACGCCTGCCGTTGCCTGGATCATAGACGTGCGCACGGGGGGCGGCCCCCCCCCCCCTAGTCCCCTAGGAGGGGGGCCCAAAATCTGCCCCATACATTGACCCACATAGTCACCTAAGAGGGAGGGGTGCAAAATCTGCCACGTACATTGACTTACTACGGGGAACTGCGCTGCGATGAACCTTCGCCCCCCCCCCCCCCTCCCGATGGGGAACTCTGCGCACGCCTATAGCCTGTGCGATGTGCCTGGTTAAAGGCTAACGACTGTGACATTCAGTTTTGTCCTACACTTCTTTAGTATTGAGAAGCATAATTTGCTGAACCAATACATACAAAGCTTGCCGGTTTCCTTGTATAGCTACATTCTGCGAAGCTAGCCTTTCTATGCGACGTAAGAGTTTGTTGCACTTTGCCTTTACGTGAAGTCACAGCTGCGGCCGCTGACGGGGATGGCACAGACAAAAATTTTGATAGTATTCGTGATAACATTGCGTTGTGTATCAATAAGTATATTTACTTATTTTACGTCATATTTAGTGTTGCCACGCATTAGATGCTACAGACGGGAAATATGATCTCCGATATATCAACCTACTTGCACATAGCTGCCCACGTAACTGTCTTTGCTGTCGCTGGCGGTTCCGTATGTCGCGCGTCGAAAAACACCACTGAGCTTCATCATTTCAACAGCAGAGGTGTTGATAACAGCAGTGGCTTGTGATCCGTCGCCAGAAAATTATCCTCATCATGAACCAGCGCGCGCTATGTCCGTTCTGTTCTTCCTGTTCGTCGCCTTCTTCATCTGCTTCGTTTAAGAACACGTGCGCCGATTTTTACGGCGCACGATTCTGATAATCCTGATGGGCGAGAGAACGAGCACAGGGAGAGAGAGAGAGAGAAAAAAACATGGCTGATCCCTCCGTCATAGGAATCGGTATAACACGAAAGTGAAACGTGTCTTCACAGAAGTAGTGCTTATTGTGTAATGATATATCAGAGCTTGTACAACGTCTATTCGTGTTTGGCAGCTATAGCACCATTTGACGTGGATGCACCCATGTTGACAGCATGTCTCTATCGCGACGACTAACGCCCATGATCGTGATTAAACCGTTCTGGTAGCTGACGGTGTGAACATATATTTGGACACAGCGAATCGTGAATCCCGCGTAAGGATGATATCAACAAGCTCATAATCAACACTGGTACCCAGTATGCACTTCTTCAAAGCGTCGTCAATTAAGGAGAGAAACGGCACGGTGTTCGCTTTCTAGTAATGGGTAGCCGACGCCTGTTCTCATGCATACATAACACGCACTGCGCTTCAGGAACACGGGAGGTAGAGGCAGGTAGAGGCAGGCTAGTGAAAGAAACCCACGTGACTGGTATGGCAAATTGACCCGCCATCTATGGAGTGGGATCAGAGTTAAAATCTGCGTTCCGTCTCTTTTCTCCCAACTCTCTTCAACCCCCTCTCTGGCGGGATCAACTCCCTCTCCTCCGGGAGGCGCGCTTTCCGCCGCCTTGCTGGCGCCGCCGCGCCGACTTTGAAATCCGTTGGAAAGTTTCGTGTCTGGCGTTGGTAAGGCGCGCGTTAGCCGTCGTCGCTCGTCCGTTTGACGGTGCGCGCTCGCTGTGTGCTTGTGCGACGCGATGTTTTACGACTCGGGATGTTCGTGCATAGTGCTTTGTTGCTCGAATACTTCCAGAACAAGTCCCGGAATATATGTGCCGGCCCCCAAAAGAACAACAGGTGAGCGTGCCCTTTGAGTTGCGGCTTTCATTGTGTCAGTTTGAATTCACGTCCATACCGAGTAGCTGTTCTCTGCAGTGGGGCTACAGTTATTGTTTTCAAAAATGACTGATTCGAAAAGGGCACGATGCTGCGTTTAAATCGTTATACGAACAAGCAGCGGTACATGAAGCCCATGCGACGTAACTATATAGTTACAGGCTTACAACTCTCACAGAACCGCGTGCTTGAATATGTGCTTTGCATTTATCTCCGGTTAATTACTCGCCATCGCCTATAACCGCGTTTCTAAGGCTGTAGGTAAATGTATAAAAACTTGTGCTGCTCTGGGACGAACAAACGAATTCACTTTTGCACGAGTCGACGGCGCTCTTTATCTGATTGGAACTTGTTCCTTTTCTTCAGGGCGGAAGCGTTTTTAAAGTACTCCGGAACGCCACACAGCTGATTGGTGCGCCCAGAGAAAAGCTGAAGAATTGCAGAATCGGCGCATTTCAAGAAGAGATGCCATGAATCCTCCGATATCATCTGTTCATTTTCTTCGCGTTTATCATCACTAGTTTTATGAAAATCAACGTTTTTGGAAATGTAGTCAATAAAGTGCGGCCAATATTAGTTGTGGTATATGTGGAGTTCGTTTTCACATCTTTAAAATGATCTTTACATGATTATTCTATTTTTAGGTATTCAACTGCTTTCATTGTTTTTGCATTGCAGTGAATGTTCAATTTTGTTAGTTATGATAATTTTGTGCAATATCGTGCGCATATATCAGAAGCTCTTCTGCACTTTTGTCAGTATAAAAATTGTTTTTTATTATGTGCCCTAATGTTATGCTGTTTTTTTATTCCACTGTTCTTTAAGTTCTTAACTTTGCCGATACCTTTTGTGCTGTTTAGTGGTCATGAATACGTCTATGTGAATCTCCTGTTCATCACTTCTGTTAATCTCCTGGACCTCTGTCGCACCACATTTGATGAAAATGTTGATTTTCGGAAACGAGGACAATAAAACGAGACCAAAGATATTTTGTGTTGTGAGTGCAATTCATTCTTTTGCGTTCTGGCACATGCTGCACGACTGCAGTGTGTTCAGAATGCTTGATTGCAAATTGCGTACATTCAAACGCGCAACGAACGCGCGGCGCAGCACGCGCAAGCGGATGCAAAAAAAAAAAAAAAAAAAAACGCCGGCGCAGCACGCGCGAGCGGGCGGGCGAGCGGGTTCATGAAAAAAAGCGGGGGAGGAGGCTGCGCAGCACGCGCACACAAACAAAACAAAAAGAATAAAAAACGGCGCTTGCGAGAGAGCTAGGAGAGGAGGTGCGAGGCGCGGCTGGTGTTGCCATGACGACGCATACCGTGTGCGCCGCCATTCTGCAGTTTGAGCTTCTGAATCCCAGCCGCCAGGATAGTAACTGAAGGGACGTTTGGCGCTGCCAGCGCTGACGTCATGAATTAAGACGTCCTATGGGAGGTATAGACCTTATGCAAAATTGCTGCCATCTGTCGGAGGTGTGACGAAGCTTCCCATTCGGCGCCATGTTGGAGGCTCGTGGCCGAATCGTATTGCTGTCGCTGCTATAACTTCTTGCTTGTGTCTGCTTCGATAGTGGGAAATCGGGGCATAAAAACGTCAGACGAGTGTGTAAGGGCCTGTACACGTTACCGGCATTTCCTAGTTATTACGTTGACGGTTATTACGTGTAAAGAGCTGCATCATAGCGAGAAGAAAATACAAGTTTGACACCGCGAGTCACATGTAGGCCTGCAGTCGTCAAGAATGAAACTTTGCGCTAGGTTACAAATTTGGTCTGTCTGTTTTCAATGTAGCGAATAAAGCGTTGTTAGTTATCTGAATATCATGCGTTAGTATAGAATGGATGGGAAGAAGCGTTAACGCGCGACACGGCTAGGCACAGCGATGACGGAAAGAAAGTACTGTAGACCCAATTTAAAACGTATTTCGTAATGGACAGCCTATGTCGAGCTGATGTATTGTGCGTCTAATTTTAAATTAAAGGCGTTGTCCTCGTTTTTTTTTAAATAAAAAATATTTCGCAAAAATATTTCGTGTGTTATGTATGAAATTACTGCACGTTTAAAATGTAAGCTATTTGGGCATCTCACGCACGTGAAAAGTGAACATGAAAAGTGTTGTGTCTCCAAGCAGTAGATGCCGATCAGCTGGTGTTTTATTGAATATCCTTGCGACATGTGTTCCTATATAACACGATACGCCAAAGTCTCGTGCACATCGTCGCTTTCGGGGCCTACTGGTGCCTTATAATATCAATCCGCAGCCGCAAGGCAGTCTTGCGTCGCCTGCGAAACCACCAGCGGTAGCGCACCCACGGTCGAATGCAGCACATTTCCCGGAATAGCATTTTTTTTTAGTTTCATAAGAAAAGTTCCACGCACTTGAAGCACCTGTTAAAATTTCCTAGCACACAGGGGTGGATACAGGACTTTTCCGAAGCGGGGTCAGCTTTTGGGAGCAACTGATGTGCTCTTCTGGGGGTATAAATTAAACAAAAAAAAGTAAGGGGTGGGGGGCGGTCAGGATATCCGGGCCACCCGTCTGAATCTGGCAGTGATACCACATGAAATGCTTGAAAAATACGCATATTGAAGCAATACGCGCGCAAAGCATCCCAGTAAACGCTACCTTGTTAAGCTCCACAATCGAAAACAAACTACAAACAACAACACGCTGCAGCACAATCGGTCCGTTCGCTGAGAATCAATGACGCGCACGAGCTACCTGTCTAACATGTAATTGTTATCGCAATGCAGTAAACAAGGTAATGTCAGCAGCAGCGCAGGCATGCGCGAGTAGCCGCGATGCAGCTTTGAAGCTCGTACACGAAGCGCGTTTGTCTGTGCCTGTAAGCTGTAAGCACACGGCGCGAAAACTGTCTCGTTCCGGCATGACATGAAAGAGTGTTCTCTGATGAGTGCCGACGCTGTCACATGCCGCATATATTAAGAACGGCGAGCGTAAACACGGCGTTAGTCATAAGCAGTAGCTGGAGCAACGAAACGATCTGCTGATTCTCGTCGGCCGTGAGGAAATCTAACAACATGAAGGTTAGTTTCCTGCAAACCTTTTTTTCAGCATCGCAATTTTCTCAATCTGAGCAACACGGCACAAGAAAATATGGTGGCATTGCCGCTCCTATCAGCCGCCACACGGTGATACGCACGCTCCGTGTGTGCACATGCGGAGCGCGCTTAGCCTTGAACATGGCGGAAATGCGCACGGCGGCCGCTAGATGGCAGCAATTTTGCATAAGGTCTATACGGAGTAACCTCCCCCTGGTAGAGGTTCGTAGCCTGAGCCGCAAACGCGTGCGTCCCGCTGGCCTCTGTCTCGCAGGCGCTGCTTTCGCTCCACCAAGGCACGACATTACCCGTCGAAATCGCGTCCTTTCTGCAACGCATATTGCAGCAGTTTTGTTAGTCGGTGCTCTCGCAATTGAAGCAGTCGGCGGCGGAGAAATTGCACGTGGAAGATGCACTACTCCGATGAGCCGACGCGCGCTAACACGAAGCCAAAGGCAAAGAACGTAACTGCGTCAAGGGTGCCTCGGCGACGCCAGCGCGGCCACTCTACCTCTCTGGTATCGAGACGCTTTAACCATGACCTCAGATATCGCGTGCAATCTCGGAGTAAGCGCTAGTAAGTGTCGATCACTTCTTTTCACCTCTCACAGACGGCGGCACCGCCCCGCTCCGCCCGCCGCGAAAGAGAATGTGTGAAAGATATAAGGCGCGTTCGCGCCGTGTCTGGCATCTTCCGAGATGGCTTAGTGGGTAGCGCGTCGGGCGCTTGCCGTCGCGGCCGCAACGTCGTGGGTTCGATTCCCAGCGGGGTATCTTTATCTTGGTTTTTTTCTTTCTCACCCGTTGGTGTCCATTTTATCAACGTCATATCCGTGACGGATGTACTTCGTGGACCCCGGCATAAAACACTTTCGTGTTAAAAAAGCACGCCATATCCACGAAGTGAATGATGATTGAGGAGCTGACTCGGAGGTAATCGGGTAAACCGTGAATGCTCCGTGCAATTCCTCTGCTGTCATATAAAGACGTGATACGTTGTTATAGTGGTGATAGACCCTTTTCATAAATACGCCACCTCACGGTGGGCGTTTCGTCAGCCAAGAGTTCTGGGACAGAATTCGCTATGTTTAGGGCAAGGTGGCGTGACTATCCGCACGTGCGCCCGTGTAATGTGCCCGTGCGTGGTGCCAGGCGGCTGCATCGCTGCATCTCACCGCCACTGAAATCTCTGCGAATGAATCCACTCGTGCCTTACTTTGCAAAGGTGGTGCAACTGACTTCGGCGTCGTAATGAGTGACCCGTCGACCGTGTCGAAGAACGATTTGACGCGGCTGCCGCGCCGAGGTAGAAGCATAACCCCTCCATCTCGGACTTCAGTTGACGCGGTAAGGAGGAATACCGCTCGTCAGAGCTAAAAGCTGCTGCCTGGAAGTTACGGCCAAGTAACTGTAGCAGCATCGCCTATGAAGAACCCTACGGTGACCGGCCTGCGAAACGAGGTGGACGCGCGAGACTGGAAGTCTCTAGCGGTCAGTGCCGAGCGCTTTCGTGTACTCTGTTTCGCATACAACAGGTGCAAGGCTGTAGAGGCTAGCGATACTTAGGAAAAAAAACGCCAGGCCTGCGCTGAAACCGCAGCACAGTCACAGCGAAAGCTGGAAGAGCGGCTTTTCTAGAGCCCGTTGTAAGCTCTCTTGGGGCTACAATACAAGTACACTAGAAAGGTACCCACTACGCCATAAATCACAATTTTTGTGAGGTTGGGAAGCACCTACTAAGCCATTATTCGTCATTCTGCGGAGAAGCGAGGCACCAGCTACACGTATCTAATGCATTATGTGCACTTCGTTGACGCGACGACTGATGACGATGAAGAATTATGGCTCAGCCCTTTGTAATGGGTTGGAAACTTTAAACGGTCCACCAGTTATGTAATTTGCATTGGGTGACGCACGCTCGCTAATTCCTTGTGCCGTCATGCTCTATAACATACGTTGACGTGGGAGAGAGATGGGGGGGGGGGGGGAAGAACTTTACTGAGACCCCGAGGAAATGGATCATGCGCTTATGAGCTTCCTTGGCAACCAATACAAGTGCACTTGCGAGGAACCCACTACGCTCTAAATCATGGTAATTTTACTGAGACGCCGAGCAAATGGATCATGCGCTTATGAGCTTCCTTGGCAACCAATACAAGTGCACTTGCGAGGAACCCACTACGCTATAAATCATTGTAATTTTTGAGAAGTAGGGCAGCAGGCACTGTGCCATTTGTGACCTGTTGGCGGCGGCCGCCGCACGAAAACTTGAGGCCAGCTCACCCGAGAACCACCGCGAGCTACGGCCTTCCCTCACGCAGCTCTCAGAGCAATTGGGCTGCTTGGCATGGGCACACTACGTATTTTCGCCCGCCGTCCCACCATCGCCGGCTGCCTGGGAACTGCCGGTGTTCCGCGG
Source organism: Rhipicephalus sanguineus (assembly GCF_013339695.2). Taxonomy (NCBI): domain Eukaryota; kingdom Metazoa; phylum Arthropoda; class Arachnida; order Ixodida; family Ixodidae; genus Rhipicephalus; species Rhipicephalus sanguineus. Next base: position 20,629,799 of record NC_051178.1, on the reverse strand, counting down.
TTTTCAGGACGACGCCGAAAATTGGGTGGCGACTATCAACGCTCTCGCAGCTCGCGAGGCCTGGACGGACCAGCTGAAATGGTGGGTGGCCATCGACCTCCTTCGCGATGCCGCCAAGGCATGGCGCGCCTACGAAGGCATCACGCTAAGATCCTGGTCTGAGTGGAGTGCCAGGTTGACAAGCATTTTTCAGCCGCTTTTGCATGCCTGCGACGCCCTGCCGGCCGACCAAGCCTCTACCACGCAAGAAATTTTCGAACCACACCACATCGACGGCGCAGCTCGGGTATCCACCAACCAGTCCTTCCTCGGAGATCGAGCTGATATGGGGCATCGCTTTGATGGTCGTCCTTGGCTGCCCCCGAGTCCCAGGACAGGGAGCCTCTCTGGCTGCACTACAAAAGACGTCGAAAGCAGGTGCTACACTCCGGTGTTGGACTCATGCTCGGCGCCGCATTCTGACGTCAATACAACACTGAGCGAGGCCGAGACCACCCCTCATCAAGAACCGTTGGAGGAGCGCATCCCAGAGTCGCCTTCGCTGGGACACGAGCAAGTACCAGCTCCTGTCGTGCATGACAAGCCACCGGCAAAGGAACTCCACAACCCTAAGGCAAACATCACCGCTCTTGCAGCCAATAAGGCTGACCTCATAATAGACCTCATACCACAGCCCAACTCTGCCGATGGTTCGATTAATGACCTTGACTCCCCTGACCTGGGCAGCTCTGCCACGCTTGACGTTCGGGCAAATATATACCTCACGTTGCAGCTAAACCATGCCAATGAGCTGACGGTTTCTGAGCACATCTTCCCTCAACTTGAAGTTTCACGGCCTCCCACCATACGGTGTAAAATACCTCCGATAGGAAGTTCAGAACTGCGACGGGACAATCGTCGGAGGCACCTTCGACCCGCACCGAATATTCAGTGCTACCCGCTAGTTGCACCTACTGCAGAGCACGTTAATTCGCAACGTGGCCGAGACCTGCAGCCACAACAAGGCAGCCAATGTCGGACACCTGAGCCTTTGGCACTGCAGCAAGACGCGTCGTGCAGTGCAAAAGAACGACAACCGCTACACAGCCATTGTCGCCCCCCGAATATTCGTCAGCTTGGCCAGAAAAGTTGCGACAAACAAAACCACACCAGACACACGACCGACCTCCTCGACACAGCCGTTGCCGACTGGCAGAGGCATCGTTGGCACTTCATCACACTAAGTCGCTGCGTGTCCAAGACCGACCGACAGGCATCAGTCAGTGCCGCCCGCCTAATGTCGCACCGTGGCCAAGTGTAAGGAAGTTAGAGCGGCGCGCGGGCACGGGCGCGAGATCGGGCAGCGTATATATATATATATATATATATATATATATATATATATATATATATATATATATATATATATATATATATATATATATATATATATATATATATATATATATTGTGGCGCAGCAATTGCTACTGCTTAACGGTTGCGCTCTCCAGCGGCTCCTAGTGGGTCGTCCTCTCCTAAACGCCGCTCGCGCTCGGAGCCCGTGCTTTTGCCTTGACTGTCGCCATCGTGCATTGTCGCCGAGTGCCGTCCAATAAACAGCTTAACAAATTGGTGGAGAGTGCTGTGCTCCCATTCAATGCCCCTGGAGCTTCGTTCCCGTACTCTGCCATCTACCATGCCCCACGACGCCGCTCAGCAAACGCCGCCTTCCACACCGACCACATGTCCCGGTGTCCCACGCATCCGCGATCCACCTATCTTCACTGGCGCCGATGGCACCGACGTGGAGGACTGGCTCGCAATTTACGAGCGCGTGAGCGTACCCAACAAATGGGACGAGGCAGGCAAGTTGAGCAACTTGGTCTTCTACCTCGCGGGAGTAGCAAGCTTGTGGTACAACAACCACGCGTCCGATTTTGCTACTTGGTCGGATTTCAAGACCGCCGTCATCAACGTTTTTGGCCGCCCTGCAGTTCGTAAGCTGCAAGCAGAACAGCGCTTACGCGAACGAGCTCAGCAGGCCGGTGAATCTTTCACCAGTTATATTGAAGACGTCCTGGACTTGTGTAAGAAAGCCAACGGCACCATGTCCGAGTCTGACAAGATCCGGAACATTATGAAGGGCATTGACGACGTTGCCTTCACCATGTTGCTCGCTAAAAACCCTTCCACCGTGGCCGAGGTCATAACACTGTGCCAGAGCTACGAGGAGCTCCGCGGCAACGTTGGATGACCCGTCGCTCTCCATCAGGCGACAAAGAGCTTGCTGGCTTGGTGGCCATACCTGACCAGGCCACGCTGCTGGCAGAAATGAAGGCATTTGTGCGCGAGGAAATCGCACGCCAGTTCTCTCTCCTGGCCTTCGACCACCCGCCGCACGTTGAACAGTCGTCGACGACTCTTCTTCCTCCTATCCGCCGAGCGATTGAGCAGGAAATCGCGGAGATGATGCCTGAGTACCACCAGCAACCTCCGGCTCCTGCGCCACAGAGTTACGCTCAGGTTGTCGCCCGGACGCACCAGGCAATCCCTGCGGCTGCACCGTTGAGTTACGCCGAAGCCGCCGCTAGACCTCCGTCCTTCGAAGCGGGCGTGCCGGCTACGTATGCTGCCGTCATCCCTAGGCCCCGACTGCAACCCACCTTGCAGTCATTTCAGCAGCCGCCCCGTCAATCGCATCCTGCGACGTGGGCGGGACCTGCCCCGGCGAACCGATGGCGCACACCCGACAATCGGCCCATCTGCTTTGCATGCGGTTATGCCGGTCACGTGGCCCGTTACTGCCATCGCGTGCAGCCGCCTCGAGTCGCGTCAACCACCACCAGCCAGTCCAGCCGTGCATTCTAAGACCCGCCTATGTCGCCGACGTCACGCCCAGCTCCATCCACTCGCCGCTTTCCGTCTCCACGCCGTCGTTCACTGTCACCAATGCGGCCACGTTCTGTCGCACGAGAGCAGGAAAACTAGTCGTCGCAGTCCACGAGGCAAGGGCTGCGACGCTATCGAACTGTAAAAGCCCTCAGCGAAGTCCATCGAATGTCATAGACGTGTTTGTGGACGGTGTTCGCGCATCTGCGCTTGTCGACACTGGAGCCGCCGTATCCGTTATGGACGCAAAACTTAGCCGCTTACTTCGAAAAGTGACGACGCCACTTTCTGGGATGTCCCTCCGTACCGCCAGCTCCCAGAGTATTAGGCCTACAGCAGTATGCACTTCTCGCGTCGTCATTCAGGACGTTCTGTACGACGTCGAGTTCATCATAATTGCTGCATGCTCCCACGACGTCATCCTAGGATGGGATTTTCTCTCCCTCCACGACGCCGTCATTCATTGCGCACCAGCCGAAATAGAGCTCTCACCGTTCTCTGATTGGACGCCGGCAGACAATCCATCGGCTGCGGGCAAGGTAAATGTCAAAGACGACACCAAGGTGCCTGCAAACTCGTCAACGGCGGTGTCAGTCTACTGCGCAAGTCTCTCCGACTCCGTTGCGCTCCTCTCGCCATCTGACCGTGTTTGCACGGTAAAGGCTTGCTGGTGCCTTTCGCGACCGTGCAAGTGACTCAGGGCAGCACCTCTATTTTTGTTATCAATCCGTCCCCGTACAGTGTCACGTTGGTGCAAGGGGAATGTCTCGGTAGCGTGGAACCCCTCGAAGACGCACAAGTTATGGACGAACCAGATGAAATGCACTGCCACAGTTCCAGTACGCTCGGTGCTGTTTCCACGTCTGGTTCATCACCCGCTGATGTATTTAGTTCCTCCATTGCTGACAACCTTACGCCAGTCCAGCGTTCCCAGCTTCTGGGCCTGTTGGAAGAATTTCGCTCTTCTTTCGATGTCGCTCAAACTTCTCTCGGCCGCACGTCCGCGGTTACGCATCACATCGACACTGGCACCCAGCCGCCACTGCGGCAACGTCCATATCGCGTATCTCCCACAGAACGCCGTGTAATCAACGAGCAAGTCGACAAGATGCTTCGCCGCGATGTTATTCGACCTTCTAACAGCCCCTGGGCCTCTCCTGTCGTTCTTGTTGCGAAGAAGGACGGTTCTGTGCGGTTCTGTGTGGACTACTCACGACTTAATAAGATCACTCGCAAGGAGGTGTATCCACTACCGCGAATAGATGACGCGATTGACAGCCTGGAAGGAGCAGAATTCTTTTCATCTCTCGATTTGCGCTCAGGGTACTGGCAAGTACCTATGGCTGATGACGCTCGACCGAAGACCGCCTTTGTCACACCCGACGGCTTGTACGAATTCAACGTCATGCCGTTTGGGCTGTGTAATGCGCCCGCCACCTTTGAGCGCATGATGGATACCGTTCTGCGCAACCTGAAATGGCACACATGCTTATGCTACCTCGACGACGTCGTTGTTTTCGCTACGCGCTTCCCCACACATCTTCAACGCCTGCGGCATGTTTTGACGCGTTTGAGCGAGGCCGGTCTACAATTGAATCTCAAGAAGTGGCGATTTGCAGCACGGCAGCTGACAATACTCGGTTACGTCGTGTCCAAGGACGGTATTCTCACCGATCCAGCCAAGCTTCGGGCCGTGACCAAGTTCCCCAAACCTACGTCCGTCAAGGAACTGCGCAGTTTCGTAGGACTGTGTTCCTACTTTCGGCGCTTCATTCGAAACTTCGCGACTATCATATCGCCGCTGACGAAGCTCCTCGGAAGTACTGGGCGGCTCAATTCGTGGTCGTCAGAGTGCGACGAAGCTTTCGCGAAGCTCCGTCGTTTGTTGACGTCGCCTCCCATACTACGCCACTACGACCCTACGGCCCTTACTGAGGTACACACAGACGCCAGTGGTGTTGGCCTTGGCGCTGTCCTTGCGCAGCGCAAGCCAGGGTTCCCTGATTATGTCGTGGCATATGCAAGTCGTACGCTTACGAAAGCCGAGACCAATTACACCGTCACCGAAAAGGAATGCCTGGCGATCATCTGGGCCCTTACGAAGTTCCCACCTTATTTGTATGGTCGCCCATTTGATGTCATCACCGCCCACCATGCACTATGCTGGTTGTCATCATTGAAGGATCCATCAGGCCGCCTCGCCCGCTGGGCACTTCGCCTACAGGACTACGACATCCGCGTTCTGTACCGCAACGGACGCCAGCATGCTGACGCCGACGCACTCTCGCGCTCCCCCTTACCTGACGACAATACCCACAGCTCAATGTCTCACAATGCCGTTTCTTCCATCGACATTCACACCATCGCTACAGACCAGCGCAAGGATCAGTGGATCGCTTCAATGATAGACTTGCTCACTAATCCATGGGCAACACCATCCACTCGCGCGTTGCGTCGTCAAGCCCATCATTTCGCCATTCGCGACGACCTCCTTCACCGACGCAATTACAACGCCGACGGCCGCCAGTGGCTACTAGTAATACCCCGCAGTCTCCGTTCTGACATATGCGAATCGTTCCACGCTGATCAGCAGTGTGCGCACTCTGGGGTATCGAAAACATACCACCGCATTCGCCAACGATATTTTTGGCAAGGGATGTACCGCTACGTGCAGAAGTTCGTTCGCTCGTGCGTCGATTGTCAGCGCCGTAAGACTTCAACGCATCAGTCACCAGCAGGTCTACAACCTTTACTTTGCCCTGACCGGCCGTTTGGGCGCGTTGGCATAGGTTTGTATGGGCCCACTTCCTCTGACGTCGGCTGGTAACCGCTGGGCCATCGTCGCTGTAGACCACCTTACGCGATACGCCGAAACTGCCACCCTCCCAGCGGCTACAGCGCGCGATGTAGCCTCCTTCCTGCTCCACCGTTTCATGCTGCGCCACGGTCCACCCCATGAGCTGCTCAGCGATCGAGGCCGTGTCTTCCTGTCGGAAGTCGTCGAAGCCATCCTCAAAGAGTGCAACGTTGTTCACCGGAAAACTACTGCCTACCACCCGCAGACGAATGGCCTCACCGAACGCTTTAACCGCACGCTCGGCGACATGCTCTCGATGTACGTCGCCACCGATCACACAAATTTGGATTCGATTCTGCCTTTCGTCACCTACGCCTACAATACCGCCCCTCAAAGCACCACTGGTTTCTCACCCTTTTTCTCATAGTCCGGAAGGCACCCGTCGCACACAATCGACACAATCCTTCCATACAAGCCGGATCGATCTGAGTGTGCACCTATTTCTGCCACAGCCAGACTTGCTGAGGAGTGTCGCGAGCTTGCCAGGACCTTTACTACGCAGGACCAAGAGCGTCAGAAGAGCATTCGCAGTGCCACCAACACTTCTGCACTCACGTTCCTCCCTGGAGCGCTCGTATGGCTCTCGGTTCCTACCACTGGAACTGGCCTCTCTTCCAAACTACTACCCAAATACGAAGGCCCCTACCGTGTCGTCGAACGCACATCCCCGGTCAACTACCTGATTGAACCTATTGAACCATCTTCGGACATGCGCCGTCGAGGGCGCGACATTGTCAAAGTGGAGCGCCTCAAGCCCTACCATGACCCGCTCATAGTGACCAGCTGTTAGGTCGCCAGGCGGCTCGCTTTTCGTACCCGGGGTAATTGTAGAGAAGCATTGGAACGCTCTAATGGGTCGTCCTCTCGAGCGCCTCCTAGTGGGTCGCCCTCTTCGCCTCTTCTCGGAGAGCACGCCGCTCGTGCTCATGCGAGTCTGCGCTCTGTCGTTGTGCATCGTCGCCGTCAATAAACGCCTTAACAATATATATATATATATATATATATATATATATATATATATATATATATATATATATATATATATATATATATATATATTGTAAGCACATTTAACGTACTTCATCGTTCTCACTTGTATATAGCCGTCATCATCGCTATTCTTCTTCTGGGTGTTGTGTGCCGAGGCAGACACTGCGGATTAAACGGTTCTGCTGGCGTCACCTGGTCCGGTCGTTCTGCGTCTTTCACAGTGGTGGCGGTTCGTCAAGATCCCGACGTCCTCCTACGTTCGTGTCCTACCTGGAGCTACGATCCGGTCGCCGCTTGCGCCCGGCTACCCCCACAGATATGCAGCCATCGGACCTAAGTGCTAGCCCTAACGCAACCACACCGATGCCACCGGCTGCCACCCCATCATCCACTATCACAAGCCCTCTACGCGAACCACCCGTGTTCGCGGGTCTTCGTGGTGACGACGTCGACGACTGGCTCGACATCTACAACCACGTGAGTTCAGTCAATCGGTGGACTGAAGCCGAGAAATTGACTTATGTCGCGTTCTCTCATATATATATATATATATATATATATATATATATATATATATATATATATATATATAGCGCTCGTAGAAGACGAGGACGATGGCCTGTGCGCTCGTGCCACGCGGCAGCCGCTGGCAGCGGGTAGTTGCGGCCAATGCTCGGAGCAGTAAAGATGTGTCTCTTTCGGTCTCGGCCTCATCTCTAAAAGGTTCAGGGCTAGATGCCGCCGCAAAACCCTACATCTGGCGCCCAACGGGAAGGACCCCGCCCCGACATGTTCTGCGCGATCAACGTACGCCGGATCCCACCAGCCCCTGACTTCGGCCCCCTGCAAGGCGATATCGCCTTCGAGGAGCTATGGGCGCTGAAGCGGGCGTTCATGGATATGGCCGCCTACGGGGTCTACGACTTGGTCCTCCTACATCAGCCAGTCGAGACACTGATGCGCCTCTGCCTTTCCGGGAGAATGACCTCTGACGAGCAGCGGCGTGCCATCATCGCCCTCGAGCCCCTTGGTCCCTACCTCGGCGTCCCGCCGCCCGCGCAGGCCATGGAGGCCGTGGAGCGCTCGTGCGGCGAGGCGGTACCTGGGGCCGACGACGAAGGCGGCGACGATGCGTGCGCTGACGAGATCGGCGTCGAGGCTCTTGCGGGCTTGTGCTGCGGAACGGCACCGCGGGACGACAAGCGACGCGGTGGCGACGCATCGGCTGACAACGACGGTAAAAAGAACGCGATAGCCGAGGCCTATGCATCGATGGTCGAGGAGATCACCGAGAAAGAGGTCGCAAACTCCCAGGGCGGTGAAAGAGAGTGCTACGGCAGAAACCTCGAGGTCGGCGTCAAAGAGAACGCGCACGGCGCTTCCACTTCTGAGGGAGCGTGTCAGGACACGGCACCGAAGGCGGACAAGGAGATTGACGATGACGGACACCAGCAAACTGACGACAAGCTGGGCGCTGGTTACTTGTAGCTGGATTTCCGGAACGACGACGATGGCGTGAGGGAACTCGACGGTGCGGAGGAGGATCTTGTAGGGCACGACGAACAGCATGGAGGCGTGGAGAGGCAGAAGAAGAAGAAAAAGGAAAAGAAGAAAAAGAAAGGCCACAGCGAACGGCGCGGTGATATGGAGGCTGCGGAGTACGTAAGCGACGAGAAATACGCGGACGTGGGCGAGACGATCGTTCGGGACGCCGATGGTGACTGTCAGGACGGCGAAGAAGGGATCGGCGAGTCTCACCACTACGAAGCGCAGGTCGGGGAGTCGCAGCCTGGTGACGCAAAGGTCGAGGAGTCCCGGGATGATAAAGCTGCGGCGGTGAAGAAAGACAAGACGAGCAATAAGAGGACGAAACAGAAGCAAAACGAACACAGGGAAAAACGGCCAGGTGGGACGGACGCGTCGGGCGAAGAGAGGGAGCCGAAGAAGCCCTACACGGCCGAGGAGACCAGGATCCTTTGTCCGAATTACCGGGTCCCAGAAATTTCCCGCCGCGCCCATCAGGATGGCTCCCTCCACCAAAGCCGCCTCCTTGCGGCAACAATCCGGGACACCATCCCTCGACCACCGCAACCACCGCCAGCTCCAACAACCGTCGAGGCCGCCGTCGCTCTCCTTCCCTCGGCCCGTCCGGACATCCTGGCGCAGGGTGCCCTTCCAGCCCCCACCTCGGTGCCACCCCACACCCTGCCACCACAGCCACCACACGATGAAGACGATACGTAGCTCGGGCTCTCGCGCTCACGGCGGAACGGCGGCCGGCAGTCGAGCCCAGGACTCCGCTCAGTACAGGTGTATTTCCTTGCTTTGCCTCAGTGTACTTTCTGAGGGCTTCAGCCGACTCTTGGTCCTGAGCCTACAATATATATATATATATATATATATATATATATATATATATATATTGTTACGTCTACGAGAAGGTTTATTTAGCTGCGACGTACCGGTGGACGCGAAGGTGTTGAAAAATTGCACCATTTCCCGCTAACGGGGACCATGAGGCGATGCGAAGCCGGAGCACTTGCACGATCGCGTTCCGTTGGCGTTCGTTGGGCATGCTACCGACCTCGCTTCGTGCAACGCGAAGAGGAACGCTACGCGCGTCTTGTCTTCTCTCTAGCCTGTCCATTATTTCTCACAGGGCGAGCGGGGAACGCGGTCGACAGGCGCGCTAGAGGGCGGCAGCGTACGAGAGATGAGAGAGAGGGGAGGGGACGCGCATGCCCTGGTGCTCATCGCGGCGTTGCGCAGGAGAGAATTTCGGCATGTCTAGCCCACTGACCTCCATTAAAAAGGCTGGACGGCGCATCCGCGCTCTGCGAGGCGGGCGCTTGTGAAGCCACCGGAAGGTCCCGTGTTTGTCCCGGAAGCTGGCGTCTTCTGTCCGTCTCAGTCGTGCAATTCAAATATTCTCGGGTGTCAGCTGTTGTTATGATCGTTTTTCTTTTTTCTTTTTTCAAATTCTGCAATTATGCCTCTATTTCTTTTAAAAAAAGAAGAGAAAAGCTCTCTTCCGGGACAAAAACGGCGGCTTCCGGTGGCTTCACGCCCGCGTGCTCGATGCGCCATCCAGCTCCTCCTAGTGGAGATCAGTGGTCTAGCCTGCGTTTCAGAGTAAGATTGGAGAGGGGAGAGGAAAAGGGGAAACGGGAGAGGGGAAGTGGAGAGGAGGTGGGGAGAGAAGGAGTGGAGAGGAGGGGCGGATAGGGAAAGTGGAGAGGAGAAGTGGAGAGGGAAAGTGGAGATGAAGGGGAGAGGGTGAGTGGGGACGGGGAAAGGGGAGGGGGAAGTGTAGAGGAGTGTGTGGAGAGGGTATGCGAATGCGCAGTAAGCGTGGTCACGCCGCACACCACCACCACCACCACCACCGGATTGAACTCCACTATAAGATGCTTCACATCTAACAAACGCGCACCGGAGGCCTTTTCCACTAGCCGAACGTCCTCTTCTACTACAACCTCCCTGTTTCCCACTACACAGATGCTCATACCCAAATCACGCATGCAGTAACATTTCGCTCCGCGCAGACGAATCCCACCGGACGAGTCAGTCTCTCGAGAAACAAAGCGCTTCAAACGCGCTACATGGGCAAGTTCAGTCTTTGCAGACCGTCGGCCATTTGAATGGAGACGCGCTACGCGGTAAGTTAAATCGCTTAGACGGTCTATAACAACATAAGGTCCCTCATAGTGCGCCAGCAGTTTTTCGCACAACCCGCGTTTTCTAGTTGGCGTCCACAGCAACACTAGGTCTCCGCGATTATACGTCACGTGTCGGCGTCGACGGTCAAAACGTGCCTTCGAGCGATCTTGCGAAGCAAGTGTGCGCAAATAAGCAAGACGTCGGGCTTCTTCTGCACGGCAGACGATCTCGGATATACAGGGATCATGATGGTCCAAAAACGGGAAGACGGTATCGAGGGTATGACGAGGCGGCCGAGCATATAGAAGAAAGAACGGACTGAAGCCCGTGGTTTCATGCTGTGCGGTGTTTAAGGCATAAGTGATGAAAGGTAGAACGCTGTCCAAGTTCTTGTGGTCTGATGCGACATACATAGAAAGCATGTTCGTGAGAGTCCTGTTAGTTCGTTCCGTTAGACCGTTTGTTTGGGGATGATATGGTGTAGAGTGCCGAAACGTTGAAGCGCATACACGAAGCATTTCTTCCACTACGTCTGCAGTGAATTGTCGCCCACTATCACTGATAACAATTTTATGGGGTCCGTGACGTACAACCACGAAACGGAGCATGAATAAACACACATCGGCTGCAGTTGCCGATGGTATAGCAGCTGTCTCGCAGTACCTTGTTAAATGATCGGTGCATACGACTATCCACCGATTTCCATCAGAAGACCGCGGAAAAGGCCCGAGAAGGTCGATCCCAACTTGCTCGAATGGAGTTCTAGGGGGCGGCACAGGATGTAGTCGCCCTGGAGCAGCACTTTTAGGGCGCTTGTGACGTTAATACTCGTTGCAACTAGAGACGTAGTGTTCCGTCGTCTGGCGCATTTTTGGCCAGTAAAACCTTTCTTGAAGCCGGCAAAGAGTTTTCGCTGTGCCTAAATGAGCGGACGTTGGATCATCATGCATAGCCTGCAAGACGGAAACGCGGAGACTCTTCGGAACCACGAGAAGATATCGTGAGCCGGACGAAGTGTAGTTCTTTTTATATACTAGTCCGTCGCGGATGCAGAAGCGAGTCGCCGATGATTGTGGTTCGGTAGCAAGTATCTGCTGAATGGTGCCGTCCCTTTGCTGCTCAATCTTAAAGACATTGGTATCAGGAAATGGTAGGTCCAACGGTGCGATGTAGGTGTCGAAGTTGTCCGCGTCACAGTCCGTCGATGGAAGCAGTAGTCGCGAAAGACAATCTGCATCAGCGTGACGACGACCACTTTTAAAGGAAACCGTAAAGTCGTATTCCTGCAGACGGAGTGCCCAACGCGCAAGGCGACCGGACGGGTCACGCAGGTTGACCAACCAACAGAGAGAATGATGGTCTGTCACGATGGTAAAGGGGCGTCCGTACAGGTAGGACCGGAAGCGCCGCACTGCGAAGACTACTGCGAGGCATTCTTGTTCTGTGACGGTGTAGTTGCGCTCGGACTTGCTTAGAGAGCGACTGGCATACGCTACGACGTGTTCTTTGGTATCTAAGCGCTGAACCAAGGCGGCGCCTACACCAACACGGCTGGCGTCTGTATGGAGTTCTGCAGGAGCCAGAGGATCGAAGTGTCGAAGAATTGGATGAGACGTCAAAAGGAACTTCAACTCAGAAAAGCGGACGCGCATTCCGGGGTCCAGTCAAACCGCACGCCTTTCTGAAGCAGGCAGGTGAGCGGGTGTGCGATATTGGCAAAGCCAGGAATGAATCGACGGAAGTATGAGCAAATGCCCAAAAAGCTGTGCAGTTCTTTTACCGAGTCAGGTTGCTTGAACGCCTCCACTGCGGCCGTCTTCGCGGGATCCGGTCGTATGCCTTCTTTGTCCACTAAGTGTCCAAGGACGAGTGTTTGGCGCTCTCCAAAACGACATTTCTTTGAGTTGAGCACCAAGCGTGCGTTGCTTAGGCAATCCAGCACGAGACCAAGGCGTGTGTTGTGCTCATAGAAAGTGCGCCCGAAAATCACGTCGTCCAAAGAACGCATGCAGACTTGCCACTTCAGACCACGGAGAATGTTGTCCATGAAGCGCTCAAAAGTTGCAGGTGCATTGCACAGCCCGAACGGCATCACATTAAATTAAAAAAATCCATCAGGTGTAACAAACGCCGTTTTCTCCTTGTCTTCCTCGTGCATTGGAATCTGCCAATACCCTGACCGCAAATCAACGGACGAAAAATAAGAGGCTGATGAAAGACAGTCTATAGCATCATCAATCCGTGGTAGTGGGTATACGTCTTTTTTGGTGATGGCGTTAAGGCGGCGGTAGTCAACACAAAATCTCCATGTCCCATCCTTCTTCTTGACTAGAATTACGGGAGCGGCCCACGGACTACATGATTCTTGAATTACATTTTTCTTTAGCGTCTCGCAGACCTGTTCATTGATGACGACGCGTTCCGAAGGCGATACACGGTATGGTTTCTGTCGGAGAGGTCTGTGGGATGCAGTGTCTATGCGGTGCTTTATACGAGAAGCAGGGAATGATGACGGAGCCTGTAGCTGGGCGAAATCGAAAAGACCGGCATGTTTGCGCAGAATACTCGCCAGTTCATTACGCTCGTTGGTGCTGAGAGACTTGTCAATAATAGCCATAATAGAGGTGTCCCTGGCGTGCGGATTATCGAAATCGGTTTTATCCGAGGAATCGCTGCACTCTGCAAGTATGGCAAGTGAGAGTACTTGATGTTGACGAATTTCGGCAAGTTTGAGACCCTCCGGCAGTACCGTAGGTTCATCAGAGCAGTTGATGGCCCATAAACCAGTATGCCCGTGCACAACTGACAGCGTACAGTATGGTATTAAAACATTCTTCTTTATGCAACTGAGGTGAACAGGCTCTACGGTGGCGTCAAATGTTTTCTCGGTTGCAGGGGTACAGGCGACAGGGACACACTTGGCAGACAAGGGTGGCACAGTTGTGTCCATGGACACGCAAAGGGTACTTTCCTGGCAGGGCGGGTTTTCTAGAAACGCAACTGGAACATTTGAATCTACGGTCATTTCTCCTGTGCGGCAATCGACAGTAGCACCACAAAGCTTCAGGAAATCAAGTCCCAGAATTACATCATGCGTAGTATGAAGGAGAACAGCAAACTCTGCAATAAATTTCTGACGCCCCAAACTAACAGCCACAGTGCAGACACCAACAGGTTGTAGTACATATCCGCTAACTCCGCGAAATGTATCAGCATGGTCCCAGCGGAACATAACTTTTCGTCCAAGGAGGCGTTGAAACACAAAACTCATCACTGACACGGTTGCACCTGTGTCCACTAGGGCTGTTGTTGATACACCATCGATAAGCGCAGGGACCTTATTTTTAAGCATGCAAATTAAAGGAGGTATTTCGGTTGAAATCAAAGACTGTCCAGCGATCTCACCTCCAACGGCCGCGCCTACTAGTTTTCCGGAGGAGGCGGGAGATAGCGGCGTCGAGGAGACGGCGATCGATTGGCGCGAGGAGCCGGTGGTGGCGTCACATTGCGGTAGGAGGCCGGAGAACGGTTTCGTAGCGGTGTTGGTATCTCGTGAGATGCACTCCCCGGGAACGTCGGTGCTCGTGCAAAGCCAGGCCGGTGGAATCTCGGTGATCGGTCGTACCTCAGCGGCTGCTGGTAGTTGCAGTACCTGGCAATGTGGCCTTCAACGCCACAGTTGTAGCAGACTGGTAGGGGACGCTCGCCGGACCACTGCTGAGAGCGCTGTGCTGTGGAGTGTCGTCTAGCCGAATGCAGTGGGCCAGCTTGCTGAACGGGAACTGCCCGCCTCTGTGGGGCGGGACCGGAACGAAGGCGTTGGCCGTACCGCTGGTCAAACGTGAATGAGTCCCGACGTGGCCACGAAGTGCGAGCTTCGCTGATGTCCGTCACACATACCGACGGTGGCAAAGGAGCTACCGGCGCCGTGTAGTAGGTTGGACAGCTGGGCGGATGATGGATGGTGTCGTCGACCAGTACGTCTTCTCGCTGTAACTCTTCGCGCACTATTGCCCGGATAGTAGCGGCAAGCTCGGCGGGCGGGCTCACGTCGACACTGGCGACCGTTGTTACATTTGCCAGCCTACCAAATTTCGGGGCAATACGACGAGTCTTCAACTTTTCAAACGTACGGCAGGGACGTTGGACGGCGGAGACGGAGGTGAGGTCTTCCCTACCTATCAGAAAATTGTAGACGTCTTCTGCAATACCTTTGAGGAGGTGTCCAACCCGGTCTTCTTCGGACATCTGCGGGTTCAAGATCTTACAAAGCTTCAGAACTTCCTCTATATAGGTGGTGCACGTCTCTCCAGGAGTCTGAGCTCTTTGAGCCAGTGTGCGCTCCGCGCTTTTCTTTTTCGAATCAGAGTCGCCATAGCACTTCCTCAGTTCTTCAGCGAAAAGATCCCACGTCGTTAAGGAGTCTTCGTGGTTTTCATACCACGTCAGGGCGGTTTCCGTGAGAAACAGCGCGACATTTGCCAGTTGGTCGGTGGAATGCCGGCAGTTGTACCGACTCACCCTCTTGTAATGCGTCAGCCACGCGTCCACATCTTCTGCCCTGCCCGCGAACGGGCGGGGTTCGACATAGTGATGCCGACGTGCAGCTGCCGCTGACCTTTGCGTGGTTGAGGTTGTTGAGTCGTGACCTGTGCTCTGGGCCATGACGAACGTTGTCGGTGGCAGACCGGCAAGACGACGGCTCCTGCGAAGTTCAAACAGCTGTGGCTCCGTGGTACGTTGACGTGCTGTACCCAGCACCTCCACCACTCTGTTACGTCTACGAGAGGGTTTATTTAGCTGCGACGTACCGGTGGACGCGAAGGTGTTGAACAAACGCGCACCGGAGGCCTTTTCCACTAGCCGAACGTCCTCTTCTCCTACAACCTCCCTGTTTCCCACTACACAGATGCTCATACCCAAATCACGCATGCAGTAACAATATATATATGAGAAAGGCCAGGCTCTGACCGAAACGTCGACGTAATAAATGAAGTTTTCTTGAAGTGCAACCTCTCATACTTATACGGCAACCACTCCTTCAACTAATATTATATATATATATATATATATATATATATATATATATATATATGATGAGATACCTGTGTCCTGCATAGAATCGCGATACAAACGATACATGGTAAAACTATTTCGCTATTGAGCTACAAATATATTTTTCAAATGTATCTCTGAAATGCTATTGCGCGATACTGCGCTGCCCTGTCTGGGGCGAACTAGTCCGGGAAGTAGTGGAGTCCATGCAAAAGGCCATAAGATGTACCCAGACAACCCAAAACATCCCGTGGATCTCCCGGAAAAATCCCATCGTCCAAGCCCATTGCGGATCACGCTGAGGACGTCGACTGAGCCATGCCCACAACAGATTTTAAACAAAAGAGCCAGTGATGCTTGACCTAAGTCCAGCCAACCAACCTACTGCTGTGCCGGCGGCAACAGCAGTAGGTCAGTCTGGAGGGACACGGGGGCTCGGCCTGCGGAGAAACTGCCGACTAATAGTGTAGTGTATGCGCGTGTGTGTGTGCGCATGTGTGTGTGCGCGCGTGTCTGTGTGTGTGTATGGTTATGTGGATTCTATATCGTTTACGAATTCTTCGTCTGGAGCATATGACTTGCCCGCCCGATGCAAGATGGCTTAGCAGCAGTGCATAATTACCATAGTCGTTGTCTGGTTGTGGAAGAAACGCGATGTTTCTGCTGACGCGTCCCGTGCGTAACAGCGTGTTCTACTCACGGGGAGACACCACTGCGACGCCTTCACGTAGGCGCCGCTTCAAAATTGCGCCATACAAGTACACTCTAAGCCAAAAGAGAGCAACGGCGGTATAGCTGTTCCTCCATTGAGGAAGCAAGTGCATTGCCACTCCCATTACTCTCCTAAAAGGAGCAACGGCAAGGGGACAAACTGTTGCTCTCCTTTCAGTTGCTCCTTAAGGAGATGAACGGTTAGTCCCCCCAGTTGCTCCTTGGGGACCAACTTTTACTCCTTCCTGATGCTCCTCAAGGGAGCAACGGATGCTCCTTCCCGTTACTCCTTAGTTTCTTCTTGGGCCAAGAAAATCTTCGTTTCTTATTGACTTATAGAGGATATTGAAGTTTATACAGATATTTGTTTGGATGTACAAACGATATACAGACATGTCATTCAGAAATCAATTTCAGAAAATTTGCAACAAAAACACAGGATTCGAACTCGCGACCACTTAATCGCCATGCGTGTACGCTAACCACTAAGCCACCACACGCTACGGCCCCGTCTGAAAGGAAACGGGGTTATGTCGGTACCGACGGGTCTGTGCGCGTTCCGACACGATAATGAAATGAGCATGGGCGTGCAGAACCAGCGGTGATGTTCGAAAGTGAATCGAAAGTAAGAGTGTAAATATCTGAAAACGTCAGGGTAATGAGTCTCTTGCGAAAACACAGGCTTTGCCAAAGCTCCCTTTTGCGCTAGCTAAAAGGCTAGTAATTTCTTCTTTTCTTTTTGCCCGGAGGTGCGTTTTCTTCTTTATTATCATTAATATTATTATTATCAATGTTAATATTATTTTTTTTTCGGAAGTCACCTCCCCTTTGAAAAGACAACAGAGCCCGAGCTGATAACGTCCATTTGCTCTCAGATTAAACGCAAAGTCAAACTACCGGACCCGATTGCTATAGCTGCGCTCCAGCCAAAATCAGCCAGTGACAAGGTAGAGATGACGGGGGGGGCAGCGGCGTTAGCTCGCTGTCAGTCTTTCTGCGCATCGAGATTAAAGTGTTCGTTGCGTGATCTCTGCTGCAACCCTGCAGTGGGGGCTTTTGCTGATTTGTACTGGAGACGGCCGTTCAGCAAAAAGCCTCAAATGTAAAGTCTATCAACTGTGTACTTCTCTCAACCGCTTCTTTGTCGTGCAGTGTATATGGAGTCTCGCGAAGCTTCGCGTTTTATTGCCACATTCTCAGGCTATATATTTATGCCAAGTATTATACGCAAACACACCATTTAACTTGCGACGACAGCAGCTTCAGGTGCTGGCGTTCTAGTGCAACCATGCCTTTTATTAGGAACGTTTAGCTTGTATTAGGGGCTCTTAGCTTTACGTTACGTGTTACGAGTTGCCGGAAGGAATCTGTGCATGCGCGGGCCTTTACGGAACGTGAACTACTCGCCAGATTGGCTTTACATTTACGGCCCTATCTCGCAAATCCACCTTCGTTCGCGGCTACTCGCGATACCCGCTTTACCGAGGCTCCAGCCGCCGAGTAAAAATAAGCTGAAGTGCGAGCGCCAATTGCGATCACCTTGTTTCAGCGGCTAAAGTCACTAGAGTGAGCTAGAAATAGAATACCGAAGCCGTAAAAACGTGAGAAGCCTTGACATAAATACCCCTAAGGCTGCATAGGTGACGCCATCTAGCGGGAACAAGATGAACCTGTCAGCCATCTTGTTCCAGTTGGTCTTTTTGGGGAGTAACAGTTCGTCTTTAGGACTAAAACCCGCAGTTACTCTCAATTTTCCCATTTTTGGCTTAGAGTGTAATGCGCGACGGCGTTGGCGTCGCTATGGTATGGAGTGGCGGCGTGTTCAAAATTAGGCTGTAGCGTTCAGTAGCAAAAAAAAATGCTTTCCGGGAGAAGCACTAAAAATATATAGCCGGGGTGTGATGTCAGAGGCGCATTCATCCTAAGCAAGAGAAATACCAATTGAAGTAATTAGAGCTTGGCAAACATACTTAAAAGAACACACACTAGGTGGACCGTAATTTCCAGTCTACCACAAGAAGTTGTAAGTAAAATGCAATGCGGGAAAATGTTATACTGGCGGGAAAACCTAAGGAGGCGCAGCAACCACCACACCCGAATTTGAGTTAACGAACTTGTGTGTCATCTTCTTTACATCTCGTCGCTGCTGTGCTCCATGCTTTACCCGGTACACAATACTTAATCGTGACATGTCCGATTGTATAGATGTTTGGTATCTGGAATAACTGCGTACGTTATTTTAGACTTTTGGTGTAGCGCGAAAGGAAACACGGACACGAGAAGGCACATAGGAACACCACACAGCACACAGGAACACCACCAAAAGCCTTTCATAGGAGTAACCAAGAAGCCTACATCGCAACTCTCATCGGTTAGACTCTTTCCGTGACGTATTCTTCATGACCCCCAGCAAACTGACTGCAGGAAGCGACGGAAACTCAGAATATTGAATAGTGGACAGCATTCCCACCTGAGATTTAACACTGTGCACTTGGGCCGCTCGGTATAATTGAACTTTACATAACGGCACGGTAAAATAAAAGTGCAGAGTTATTGTGCCGCGTGCCATTCTCCGCGATCCACGCGTACTAAGTAAGCGAATTGTTGTGGTTCTTGGTCCGACAGTATCATCGCCTCATTAGTCATCTATGAACACTAACTCAGGTATGTTGACGCAAAGTAAGTGAGATTAACAAAATGGTATCAGCTCGTTGCGACGGTATGTTATGTAATCCACTTTGAAGAAAAGCTTTGCCATATAAAAAGGCGGTCTTTCGCGACAAAATGCGACTTTTTGTTACTTCTGAATGTTCATTTGTCTAAAATGTTAGTGTATGAATGTTTCAAATCTATAATTGGATTTCAGTTTCGCCTCTCCTACAGCTCCTAATTTCTAAGTAGTAGACGCGGCACACCTTACTAATGTACTAATTAGCAATACATACGTATAATGCCATAACAGTGAGCTCCGTGCAGTGTCGCACTGCACAATGTAACTTTTTCATTCAATAGGACTCCAACTCATGACCGTGTTTGCGGTAAGAATAGGGCCGCAGCAGATTAAACTATGTGTGAATTCTGCTTTGTTTATTTGACCTGATTGACACACTTGGAGAGAAAAATCAGTTGCACCATAAGGCTAATGAGGGCTTCCACAATTATAATGACTGCAGTTCCTGTCTTGAAAGACTGCACGACTCTTACGTCTGAGCTAAGTGTGTGAGGCATCAAGCTATTGAGCCGCGCTGTTGCAACAGACGGGAGAAAGCTGTTTGCCTTAAAGCAAACAAACGTCTCTGTTGGCTGTGTTACTTCGTCGGCACCCAGGAAATGCTGAAGTTTATTTTGGTCATTGTGAAGTGACTAGGCGATTGGAAGATTCCTCTGGCTCTGCTTTAAGTTATCATGAGTATGATTATTACGTGAAGAGACGTCTCAGCAATTAGTGATATTTGTGTTTGAAGGGTTTTTAGGGGCGAAGCTCCCTAGGGTGTGGGTCGTTCCCTCCTCTGTACTAGTAGTATGTATGTAGCCAGCTCTAGTTTAATGAATTGCTAACTTGATGGCGTTTCATGTATTTCTTAAAGCTCTAGTTTAAGGAATTGCTCACTAGATGGCGTTTCATGTATTTTTTAGAGTTGCTGTTTAAAGATGACAGATGGCGCTTGCATAATGCGAATGGCCCATGTCATTGGATGCCTGCGATCGTAAAAAAGGCGCTCGCTCTTGGCGGGCTTTCTCTTTCGCTCGGAGTCGCTGGATGGAGGCAGACAAGGCGCTCGCTCTTGGCGCGCTTTCTCTTTCGCTCGTCGCCGGATGATGGAGGTAGACAAGGCGCTCGATGTTGGCGCGCTTTCTCTTTCGCTCGGAGTCACCGGATAGAGCCAGACAAGGCGCTCGCTCCTCGGGCATTTTCTCTTTCGCTCGTAAGCCAACAGTACAATAAAAGTTTGATGTTCAATATGACACGGTGTTTCACGCTCTTTATATGATGTACTGGGCGAATTTCACGGACGAGTTTCACGGTTTACCGATGATTTCCTCCGGAGCTTCGCCCCAATCACCATTATTCACCCCGTGGATATGCTGTGATTTTTATATATGTTATAACACGGTTGTCTAAGCTAATTGCAGGTTACCGAAATTTCAAAAGCACTGAGCCACTGAGATGGAAATGCATTTATCACTCAGCTGCTCAGGTGCTGCTCAACTCTCTGCTGCTGCTCAGTCACGGGAGATGAAGCACCAGCAGCTTTTGTTATGGCAGCTTTTGTGGAAACCATATTTTAAACAACTGGGGCATCTCTTGGGTGTCCATTTCTTTTGAGCGCACTGCCGATACTGCCGAACCAAAGGAATATTCCTTTGGTTTGTACTATGTTATATGTGTGCGTATGTATGTCCGTGCTACCAAACAGCAGCCGCCTGTTCCTAACTATTAATCGGGCTATCAGTCTGCATGGTCACCTCGCCGTATCTGTTTTTCAGCAATTTCTATATATCATTATCTAGATCTCCCGAACTGACGCCACAGACACGAACCTCTTCACGTCCGGCACCACGCAGAGCAACGTCCAGGACGGCCTGGTCGGTCTCGCGACCTCCTGCATCCTGGGACACCAGTTATATCGGCTCAATATCGGCGACCGATTATACTACGAGCACGAGCGATAGGCCGGATTCTTGGCGCCAGGAGGAGGACGCTCTCTCGTTGGTGCGGACGCTGAAGGGGTATCCAGCAAAGTCAAAGTGCGAAATGTATCACGATCGTGGGGTACATTCAGAACGAGGACTTTGAAAAGGGGTGAAAATGAAAAACGCTTTGACAAGGTTGAAGAACGGAAAATATCGTTAGGATCTCGGAAAGGAAGATTTATTGGAGCTTATAGAGAACAGTGGCAAACACAGTTCGTTTCAGTGCATTCTATTAGGTATGTTTAATATGTCTTGCAACTTGCTTGTGCCAGTATATTTGGAAAATCTACGTTCTGTATTAGAAATACCTTCTGCTTCGTGAAACTGTGATGCTGTATAGGCGGTATTTCAATAGTGGTTTACGTCGCAGTGACGTGACACGAGCCACCTTACCAAAGCAGCCACCGGTGAAACGGTATCGGTGTGTAAAGAAAAGATCTTAGTTTGTGCGGGCGCGAGATCTCAATTAATCATCCCGAAAGCAGACTACATTTCTGTACACTATATGAGCACAAATGGTTCAGCAAGGTCACGAACATCAATGCGCTAGAAAGACGGTGAGCGTGCTCGGTGAGATGCGTAATAAATGCTTCAGGATGATTCGAAGAAAGTTTTTGTTATGTATGCATAACTGTAGTTTATTACCAGCTGACTTAGCTGGGTACAAAGCGTTGCCAAACAAGAGGAGGAATCAATCGTCCGTCAAAGCTACTGTTTACACCACACCCAAGGGCGGCGCCACGGGCGCTCATGGTTGCCGACCTTATTCACTGGTGAATACACAACATCCCTTCCGCCTTACGGAATGTAGTCCCGGTAACGCTGAGGGGCTTTCCTCTCACGTCAAGGGTATCTAGAAGCCTCGATTGTTGGAAGTTGGCTGGAAGAGCTGTGCTCCTGTGAAAGGCTTCCAGGTACTTCAGGACCGTCGGGTCCAGGGGCGGGACTGCTAGGTGGACTTGATATGGGTGAAGTGTCACTCATCTTGGCAGTGGTGGGTCCTGGCCAGTCACAGCGAGGTCATCACCATCGGCTGACTTCCCACAAGTATCACTGTCAGCTTCACTGAGGTCCAGTGGGCTGGCCCGGTTGCGGAGCTGATCGACGTGTCTTCGCCATAAGCTACCGTCGGACAGACGAAATTGGTAAGAAAGGGGTCCGGTGACTGAAGCAATGGACCCGGGGACCCACTTGGTGCCACCTTGATAGTTCCGTGCATACACAGCGTCGCCTGGATAGAACTGCCGAACACGTTGAGAACCATCACTAAAGTAATGCTGAAGGGACGATCCAACCATGTGAAAGTCTGGATGCAGACGGTCAATGGCCGATCGCAGTCGTCTCCCCATCAACAGTTCAGCGGGACTCTTCCCTGTAGTTGTACTGGGTAAAATGTGCTGGCCCAGCAAGAAACAAGACAGCTTGGTGGCCCAGTCTCCCTCCGACAACTTACGCAGGACTTGTTTCGTCTCCTGAACCATCCTCTCTATCTGACCATTCGATGAGGGGTGATAGGGCGCGACTTTAATGTGCCGAATTTGGTTTCTGTTTGCAAACTCGGCGAATTCTTCTGACGTGAACGCAGTTCCATTGTCCGACACTAACACTTCAGGAATGCCAAAACGAGCAAACATTGACCGAAGTTCTTTAAGAACGGCTCTTGTCGTCATCGATTCCATCAGGGAAACTTCCAGCCACTTGGAATGAGAATCGACGACTAGCAGAAACACTTTTCCCTTGAAGGGACCGGCAAAATCTATGTGCAAACGTGACCAAGGGTTCTTAGTGAACTCCCATGGGTGCACCGGTGCCTTACTGGGAGCTTGCCGAGTTTCTTGGCATACTTGGCAGCCAGCTACCTTGCGCTCTATGTGATTGTCGATGCCCGGCCACCAAACGGTGCTGCGTGCAAGACCTTTCATCCGTACTACGCCTGGGTGCGTGGTGTGTAGGATGTCTAGGACCTGGGCCTGTGCAGAACTTGGAATCACAACACGAGACCCCCACAGCACACAATTTCGGTAGGTGGACAGTTCGTTCTTCCCGGCCACCAAAGGACGGAATTCCTCGGGCACCTTCGTGGAAGGCCAACCTTGCAAAATCCAGCGATGTACCCGCGACAGAACAGGGTCTGTACGCGTCAATGCTGCGATCTTGGTAGAATCCAGAGGAACTTCCGGCACTGCTTCAAGCAGCAAAATGTCTCCCAACGGTGGCTCGTGCTCATGCCTGACCGGAAGCGGAAGACGACTGAAAACGTCGGCATGTGGCAACTTGGAGCCTGGTACGTACAAAAGTTCGTAGTTGTATGCAGAAAGTTGCAGACTCCAGCGCAACATCCGAGGTGACAATACGGCAGGAACCGGCTTGGCTTGGTGCAGGAGGCCTAGCAATGGCTTATGGTCTGTCAAGAGTTGAAACTTCCGACCAAAAATATACTGGTGGAATTTCTTAACTCCGAATAGCAAAGCCAGAGCCTCCCTGTCTATGTGCGCATAGTTGCGCTCTGCTTTTGATAAGGTTCTCGAGGCGAAGGCCACTGGTCTTTAGACACCATCTTCACCCACTTGGCTCAGTACCGCACCCAGCCCGCACGGAGACGCGTCGCAGGCCAGCCTTATGGGACGTGTCACATCATAGTGTGCTAAGACGGCTGATGATTCCAGCAGGCTCTTGGCATCTTGGTATGCCTTCGCTTCCGTCTCGGCCCAACTCCATGCCTTGTCCTTGTCCAGGACGCGGTGAAGTGGTTCCAACACATGTGACGCTCCTTTCAAGAAACGGCCATAAAATTTAAGGCTCCCAAGAACGACTGCAGCTCCTTCTTGTTCTTCGGTTCCGGAGCTTGCTTGATGGCTTCCACTTTTTCACGCAAAGGACTTACTCCGTCCTTGTTGACACGGTACCCCAGGTACGTCACTTCCTTGTCCCTGAATGCACACTTCTCGGCGTTCAGGCGAAGCCCGTCGTCTTGGATACGCTGCAGCACTTTGCGCAGCCGCTCGTCATGCTCAGCAACTGTTCTTCCGCCAATTAGGATGTCATCCAGAAAGCACTGAACCCCTTCCAGTCCGTTCAACAGTCCTTCCATATAACGTTGAAAGATGGCTACGGCGACTGCCACACCAAACTGCAATCGCGTCACCTTGAACAGGCCCTTGTGAGTTGTCACGGTCTGCAGCATGGCGGTGTCCTCATCGACACAGAGTTGCTGATAAGCTTGATCCAAGTCCAGCCGAGAAAACACTGCACATCCTCCCAGTCTTGCGAGCAGTTGTTCTGGAGTTGGAAGGGGATATGTCTCCCACTTGACGACAGGGTTGAGTGTTCCCTTGTAGTCCCCGCAAATTCTCATCTTTCCGTTCTTCTTCAGAATCGGCACAATTGGCGTAGCCCAGCGGGAATGCTTAATGGGAACGTAAATGCCTTGCTCGACCAACTGTTCGATGGCTTCCTCCACCTTGGGCAGTAGCGCGAAAGGTACTTGCCGTGGCTTGTGAAACTTGGGCGTGGCTTTCTCATCCACTAAGATCCGCACAGGAAGACCCTGCTTCTGCCCAGCCCAGGTTTGAACACATCTGGATAGTCCTGCAGCAGATTTTTTACGCTTGTCACCACCTTGCTCGGGTTGCGTGCAGCTGGTTGGACTTCTCGACTGGAACTTTTGGAAGCTGGAGCTCTGCTGAGCTGGTGCAGTCCCTCCAGTGTTATGCCTAGCGGTCGGAACCAGTCTCTCCCCAGGATGCTGACTCCCGACCCTTTCGTGACGAACAGGGGTAGTTTGCCCTCTCTACTGTTGTACTTTACAGGAACTTCCACTTCACCCACGACACAAACAGGCTGCTGTGTGTACGTCCGCACTCCCTTGGAACTTGGTCGGAGCGCCTTCTTCGAGATTCCCAGCTTGCTCAATGTCCATAAGTTGACAATAGAACAAACGGATCCAGAGTCCACTTCCATCGATACCTGGTGTCCGTTCACAATGACGTTAGCCATAAACGCTGGCAATCCACTAGCAATGTGGTAAAGTCCGTACACTCCTGAGTGACCCAAGTTGCCTGGGCGCTTATTGCCACTCTTTGCCTTGCTTCTTGCCTCTTCCTTTTGACGGCAGGCACGAACAATGTGACCTTTCCGCTTGCAGAAATGACACACTGCAGAGCGGAAACCACAGCTCGTAGCGTCGTGGTCACCGCTGCAGCGGGTACACCGCCCGGTTCTTGATTCCTTGGAACGCTCTTGTTTACCGCCCGGCTTGTCCGCCTTTGGTGCTTGACCCATCCGATGTAACTCGGACGCTGACGGCAACGCTCCCCGGATGGTTTCCGTTTGCCTCGTCGCATACTCGGCAGCGACGGCCTTTTCGTACGCCTTCTTGAAATCCAATGCAGTCTCAGCCAGGAGACGCCGTTGCAGCCCTTCGTCACGAACGCCACAGACTAGACGATCGCGGAGCATGTCCTCCAGGGTGACACCGAACTCGCAGTGCTCGGAGAGTCGGCGCAAGTCCGCAACAAAATCCGCGATACTTTCACCCGGCTGCTGACAGCGTTTGTGAAACGTAAAACGCTGTACAATCACCGAAGGCGTTGGCGTGAAGTGGTGCGTGAGCTAGGAAACAATGTCCGCATACGGCGTCTCAGCCGGTGTCGCCGGAGAACACAACGTGCGAAGGATGGCGTACGTAGCCGGACCACAAACGCTGCACAGCACTGCCCGTTGCTGCTGCTCCTCAACCACACCATTCGCCGTGAAATAGAACTGGAGGCGTTCGAGGTATGTAGGCCAGGCTGCCGCGTTGTCAGGAGAAAACTCTTCTATATTGCCCAGCCGGCCCATGAACACGTTTGAGACGCTAGGCTTAGCTTCCGAAGCACCCTCGCCTGAAGCGTTGTCCGAAGGCATCTCGCTCTACGTACTGCTGCCGACGTTCCCCGAAGCTCACCTTCGTTGCCTTGTGTGGCGCTTGCCGCTTGCTTTTGCAGCCGCCGTCGCTCACCCGTCGGTTCGTGAACTCGTCGCCAAATGTTATGTATGCATAACTGTAGTTTATTACCAGCTGACTTAGCTGGGTACAAAGCGTTGCCAAACAAGAGGAGGAATCAATCGTCCGTCAAAGCTACTGTTTACACCACACCCAAGGGCGGCGCCACGGGCGCTCATGGTTGCCGACCTTATTCACTGGTGAATACACAACAGTTTTCTTGACAATCTAATACATCTTAAAAAACGCAATGGTTCATGAACCTAGAGTGCAACCAAAGCGTTTCTACGCATCTATCGCCTATCACATTTCTTCTACATTAATGCAGGAAAGAGCGCAAGTGAGGAGGCAGTTGCGCATGCTTGCATTGGATCACGTTGAGCATATTAGGCAGAACAGGGGAGCCATCAACAAAAAAAAAACACAGGGGCTTTTTTTTCGTGCTACGCACTGATGCGCGCCTCTGAGAGTTGCCCCATCATGCTGGTCAAGATATGGATGATGACCTTGCACGATCGAGATCTTCATTGGCTCCCTTATGTGAGCATACTGTCCGTGTACAGGCTCCACCTAAATATCCGGGTTGTCGCACTGATAGCTACACATATCAAACAGCTACGCCTCTAGAAAAAGCTTAACGTGGTTTCTAGATATGGATGATGACCTTGCACGACGGAGATCTTCATTGACTCCCTTATGTGAGCATACTGTCCGTGTACAGGCTCCACCTAAATATCCGGGTTGTCGCACTGATAGCTACACATATCAAACAGCTACGTCTCTAGAAAAAGCTTAACGTGGTTTCTTCCTCTTGGCTGTGCCACGTGTCCAGTTGTCTCATGAAGCAGGTGTCTCCGTGTCTCCGCCATCTTCAGGTGGGCTGCCTGTGCGTCATCCATCCACCAAACTGCCTTCGCGCGACCATTCACCCACAACAGCTTCTTTCCATTCATAAACCAAAAATACGCCTGTGCTCGATGCGAAAAAGATCTGACAATATTCCTTCAACTCATCAGTATCGTTTAACAACAGCTGCACCTTCTCAGCATGATCTAATAACCACATAATCCTAAAGTCCTTAGAGCAGTGGATTCACAGAGTTTAGCAAACGTCTCCTAACAACTGCACGCGTCTATGCTACATCCACACTTGACTTCCGCAACTATACCTGGCTTCCAATAAACTTGCTGCTTCGAAAATGTCACGACCAAACTCGAAAAACAAAATGATACTTTAATGGAGGCTTAAGTAAGCCCTAGGCGTAATAAACATCTTGTTTCCCGTGCAATAAATTAAGTACGAAATCTTGGACATTACGGACTTCGGCGGCCATGCCATATTTCGCACGCAGCTGTAAGCGCGCCGTCCTCTCCTTGCTGAAATGCGCACTGCAGGAAGTAAACAGGTAGATTCGCTGGAAACTTGCAGTCGACAATTAAACTGAGCGGGGGTAGATAAAAAAAAACAAAACTTAATAAATCCGGCAACATCGAATCATAATATATGCTCAGCAGGACGGAAATGGAAAATAGTATATAAATCATTACGAAATTGAAACTGTATATAAAGTACTCCCGTTTTCAGTCATTTTCAATTATTGGTTAGCGCATAGTATTTAGCACTAATATTCTCACAGCTTTATCAATTTTCCTTTTATATATTTCATGCCTTCCCTGTGAGCGCTCTTGGCTGTATACCTGGATATGAAATCAGGAATCTAACATTATACGATGCTATATACCATGTGACTAAATGGCCGGAACGCGTGGTCTTAAAAAATGGTCGGTGCGTTCTACTGCCGGATAAACGGAGGGATCCTCCACCATAGTTGGCTATATCATAAGACCCGCCAAGCAGGACGCCGACCAAAGAAAATATTGTAGCGGACAAAGCAAGGTACAGTAATAACCAAGTTTTGTCAAGAAATGTTCAAGAGAAATTGCGCCGTCCCTTCAAAATAAATCAGGCCATAAGAACGACACGTCCTAATACAGACAAAACACGCCTGACACACGTTGTAATCTGTTAGGCTGATCTCTATTGTCATATAATGCAGCGTAATATAACAGTCAATTTCTCGCAATTTCGTCGTCACCTCGGCCTCTACACGGACATTATGCTTGTCTGCGCGTGGAAGGGCCTGTGCCTGCCGTGTGGAATGAGCGACATAAAAGTCATTCTTTGCACGTTACCGGTTTCCATTCGCCAGCATAGTGAAGAGAGAGATTTCAGGTTGAACGCGTTACACAAATGACGGAGGCCGACCACCGCAATCCCACATTGTTTATCAGTTGCAGGAGCGCCGAGTGCCGCGTAAACTTAAGGGCAAATGAACTGTCAGGAAATTCAATAATTATATTTCAATCAGTTCATTGAACGTGCAGGCAGACAACAGACTGGCCAAAGATCTTTCTTTTTAACATTTCAGATCATTGCGTCAGCTGGCAGAGCAGGTCTGGACTACGTGGTTCGTTTTATCGGGCCTCTCAGATTCACATCGGCAAACACAGAGTTAACACGAACTTATCCAAAAAATTACACCACTGCACACAAACGCCGACGTGAGAGTGCCGCTACCCGACACCTAAATCAAGGATTAGGGTCACCTGAAGTATTTTTTTCTTTTCTCCTGAATGGCAAACGAGGCTGCAATGAAAAGCGAAAAGTGGCTCCTCAGAGGCAGCTCTCAATGGCGCAAAAAAGGGTACTGTACTCAAGTATTCTTCCTTGCCGGTTTCAGGAGCAGACAGTGGAGAAACACCCAAGCGCTGTGCCTGCGAACGCTTTTCTTTGCATTTAGCGCATCACACACGAGGCGCACACCCCACCAGCGCCAAGCAACAAGGCTCACTCGCACGAATGCTTTCAAGCGAAATCTCCCTTCTTCGCGTTTCACGGACGACAATCGGGAAAAACATTCTACCGCCGCGCGACTATGTGATGCTTACGCGGCCTTATGATGATAAACCACTGAGCAAGCATCCTAGTGCCGTGTCTGTGTATTTCCGACACGAAACTACAGGCGAACACCAATACTCAGTCAGTAGAGTTCGTGAAGTTTTGCGATCTAAATTTGAGCCTGCTGATCTGCAGGAAGCACTATTCGCGCGTCTCAACTGCGTCAACAGCCAGCTACACGGTGACCTCACAGCGATGAAGAGTTCGGAAGAATACGGGAAACGCACTTAGGGCATCTCCAATATTCGAAAAGCGAAGAAATTACGACCACATCACGTCCAAAAGTGCGAAAATATGCGGGGGGGAAACACGCTTACCACGTCAAGAACAAACAGCAACTGGCGACGACACCACGTTCAAGCGCGCTCGAATCTATGAGCACGAGCGGCCGTGCTATGAGCAACGTGCTCTGAGCTCCTTAGCGCTTCGGAGTGCGGCCATAGCGCAATCACACAACATACAACCACCCGCGCATCCACGATAAAGACGCTTGATGCGTCCGAACTCTTCTAACAAGCAGCACACGGTGATAACACCACGTTCAGCCGCACCCGAGTGCATAGGAAACGCGCTCAGCGCGTCTTAGCTGTGCGAAGAGCAACGAGGAACTACCTGACCCTTCACGTGGCGCAGCAAACGCAACCGCGCGTAGCGCGTCTTCTGAATTCTTCGCATACGAGCAGGCGACAACGCCACGTTCACTAGTCCACCGATCTCCGGGATATGCGTTTGGATCGTCTGAGCAGCAAGTTCCTATCAGATCGGACCACACAATCAACCGCTCGAGAACCTAAAACGCGCCAGACGGCTCTGCGCCCGGCGAAGAGTGAACGTCAACTGGCGATCGGCCCACTCGAAGCACCCTAGCCAGTGGTTGCGAACAATTGGAAGCGATCGCAGCGCCGTCTGCATTCTGCAGGCAATCGCACTTATAAAGGAAACTCTATATAATTTTCAGAAGTAACGAATATTACAGTGGAAGTAATAAAATTTTATATTTCTTTTCAAACTGCGCTCTATAATAATGGCAAGCTGAGGCAGTTGAACAAGTAAGAATTCATTGCGTAAATGATTTTGCTGGCTCCAGCGTTTAGCGTCTGTTCGCCTGTTGCACCGGAGCGAACCACAAATAATCCAACACGGCTGCTCGCATTCGGCAGCCTCTCTAGGAGTAAGTTGGGTCGCGTTTGCGCAGTAGTGGATAAGTAAGTTCAATGTAAAAAAAAAGTCGAGTGAACATGAAGTTAAACACCGGGAGAGGTTGGTGGAATGTGGAAAGGGTGATGTGTATCTCATTCCCTTGTCTTGCGGAAAGTGCTATATCGGCCAAACCGGCAGGTGGTGTAAATTTCAGCC
This sequence comes from Rhipicephalus sanguineus, assembly GCF_013339695.2. Taxonomy (NCBI): domain Eukaryota; kingdom Metazoa; phylum Arthropoda; class Arachnida; order Ixodida; family Ixodidae; genus Rhipicephalus; species Rhipicephalus sanguineus. The sequence goes on along the minus strand of NC_051178.1, from coordinate 20,599,664 downwards.
GTAGCTGCGTGAAAGAAAGGTGCTGTCCCGCCATAAAGATAGGACAGCGCGAGAAGTAGTTGTGGCGTTTTTTATCCACAAGTAACGCAATATGTGCGTTGCCAGGCCCTCAGTTGCGTTGCACAAACTAGAGATAGATTATCTAACCGCCAGCAAATGATCGTTCACGTGGTTTGTGTATCCGTTCTTTGTACTTGTGTTTCTTCAGTACAAAATCTGCGTTTATGCGTGTGTTACTTGTCCCAGTTTTTCGCGCAGTTCTTCATAGTCATTAATTACCAACTCGCCCCGCGATGAGTCATTCTAAGTTGTAAACGAAGTGTTAGCCGATCTGAAAAAGCAAATTCCGTTTTTTAGATTCCGCCGCAGCAAAATCATGGCTTTGGTTCACATTTGCCATTCTTTGATGGTAAGTGGCTTCCTTGAGGACCACCAAACTGCCGGCTATAAATCCATGTTATGCATTCCTCGAAGAAGATGTGATGTTCAGAGCCGTCCGACATGGCATACCTTATTTTGTCGTCTTGCCTACTTACTGCGAAACTGTCGAGGCTGTCAAAAACTTGTCCATTCATTCTACGAACTCTGCAGTAGATTTGACATTTACAGGAAGCTATCCAATGGCCATGAGAATGAGTGATGCAGTGCAAACCGGTTGGTAAGTTTTTTGTACAGGGTTTCATTGTTTCCCCACTCCACAACCTCTGAGCCAATTGTAACCCTATATTCACCTCAAGTTGCGTCTTGTGCATTTTATGAGATGTGGAGTGCCAAATATGAATTATACTTATCTATTAACTCTGACAAAAGGGCTCATATAAAGAGTGGACAAGCATTTTCGACAAACTCAAATTGTTTGAGCGCTGGTCACATATTACTGCTTTTACCACAAGACATTCTGTTTCAAGTTGTTGAATTAAACCAAGTGAAGCCGTGGCATCACAAGGGCTTTACTTGCATTGTGGGACACCACAAAAGCGACTGGCTGCATCCAACTTGTCGATATCCTAGGCACAGTCACATCAAGTGTTGTGTTTGCTACACGAGGAGTCCTCCTACTTCCATAATCTGTAAAGCCAATTACAATGTCATTTGACTGATCGCACGTCAAATCCCGTTTCAACGCTATTTCATGAAACAGCACACATCATTCTCGGCGTTTAGGTGGCAACTCCTTGGTTATAGATTTAATTGTATGCATGGCACCAGGTAGGATGTCAGGTGTCATGGGGATGTCTGCCAGCCACCGCCTCAACGTCCTCTCATGAGGCAAGTGGAGCACCTCCCTCAAGAAGCGACAGGATTTTTGCGAAAGGAAGAATATGTTTAGGCTGAATTTGTTCATTCTCTTTCACCAATGCTTTTGAGATATTGGAAGAAAACAGAGCCGAATTTGAGCTTTTGCCAATTCGAAAACGTCCCTTGGTACATGTGGCTCAATCCTGTCCAGTGCCTCGAGGCGTGTAATGTATTTAACACGAAACTGTTTTATGCCGGGGGTCCACCACGGCTCCACTGACGTATATGCGGCACGGATATGACGTTGTAAAACATACACTAAGAGATAGCAAAGAAAAAAGTTGGCCGCGTATCTGCGTGCTACGCTGCAAATCTCGCCGAAAGACGATAGACGAGCGCTGCGTGAGATATCAGCGCCATGTGGCATACGTCGCGAAACATGAGCTTGTACAGAGGGTTTCCTTCTTCCGTGGCAGAGGGCGTTCGTCGCCGTCTTCCATTAGGGAGCCGCATTTTCGGCGCAGCCGCAATTTTAAGCGCAGCTTAAGAAACTAGGGTCTTTAGAATCGCGTATCTATGTATTTTCTGGTAAAGGAACACTACCTAATACTTCTGTAGTGATGTTGCGCCTCAGTTATGCGTAATGTTTGCTTTTTGATCCACAATGTACACAAGTATGAACCTACAAACCAGTTCAGGATGGCTGGCCCTTGGGCAAGTGTTTCAACTTTTGCCGGGTGGCTGAAACGGGTGACAGAGAGACAAACAGACAGACCAAAATTTCTGCGTTTAAGTTCCCAAAGAAAGACTATCGTCTTTAAAAACTAGAAGATAACATTCCGTTGCCGGTAGTCGAACCTACGACCACTCGCTCTGCAGCGCGAAGCCACTCGGCTACAGAGCGTACGTTCCTCAAATTACTAACGCCGAGCTATTTATATACACCATTTACCGTTGGCAGTCCTCGGAGCTCAGTGGCTTCAGCGCGTTCTTGTTATCACTAGCGAGATGGCGCGAAGAGCGCGCCGGGTGCACTTTAAAGGTCGTCACCCCGCGCGCTGAGATGCGAGGGCGCCTCTACAGAGGGCGTCTTTCGTGCGAGCGCGCTTATCTCGTGATCGGGACGGTTTCTTCGTCTTCTGTTTTCACCGCACGTTTCCGTTGACGTTACAAGGAGCACGAAGGTCACTTCGCTCGCTACAGTGGTCGCGTTTCGGAAAGGAGCGCGCTCGTCACAAAGAAGTAACAATTGTGACAGTTACAGTTCGCACTCCTCCTGTGTATGTTCTTTTAGTGCGTCCTTTCTGCTTTGAGCTTGCTGCAAGTTTTGAGAGCTGCTTGCCGTTTCCGCGTGAGATTACAATTTGTTACTGTAGCTTTCATTCCTTCGCCCTTGTGGCGAAACAATGCACGATAAACGTTCAACTACCTCTAGCTCTGAAGACATGTTTCACTTTTGTGTTATACCGATTCCTATGAAGGGGGGATCAGCCATGTTTTACAGCGAAAGCTGTTATGAGATCATTTCACCGGCCGTTTTTGGCGCCGTAGTTGTCCGCCGCCGCCGCCGCTGCCGGTGTCCGTAACCAGTATCGCTCGAAATAAGAAAAGAAATGAAATAACAAAAAAATTCCACGATGGAACGAGGTCCGAACCGGGGCCCTCTGCGTGGGAGCCCAGTATTCAACCTCTGAGCCATGCAGGTGCTTCAAACTGCTTTGCAAGAAGGTCCTATACAGGCTTCATGTCGGGAAGGAACCACATTAGCATATGCAATATAGCGTGGTAGAAGAGTAAAATAAGCACCAAGCGTCGCACAACGCGAATTCTGTAACCGGGCGTCACACAGTGCGAATTGCGCAACGAGTAGGTTGTTGAATGCTTCCAACCCATTACAAAGCACTCTGCCATAATTCTTCATCGTCATCAGGCACAGCATCAACAAAGTGCGCATAATGTCCTACATGGCTTTAGCAGGTACCAACGCTCTCCGTAGAATGACGAAAAATGGCACAGTGCCTGCTGCCCTACTTCTCAAAAATTACAATTATTTATAGCGTAGTGGGTTCCTCGCAAGTGCACTTGTATTGGTTGCCAAGGAACACCATAAGCGCATGATCCACTTCCTCGGGGTCTCAGTAAAATTACAATGATTATATAGCGTAGTGGGTTCCTCGCAAGTGCACTTCTATTGGTTGCCAAGGAAGCCCATAAGCGCATGATCCATTTCCTCGGGGTCTCAGTAAAGTTCTTCGCCCCCCCCCCCCGTCTCGCTCCCACGTCAACGTATGTTATACAGCATGACGGGAGAGCGAAATAGCGACCGGGCGTCACCCAATGCAAATTACATAACTGGTGGGCCGTTTAAAAATTCCAACCCATTACAAAGGGCTGAGCCATAATTCTTCATCGTCATCAGTCGTCGCGTCAACAAAGTGCACATAATGCCTTACAGACGTGTAGCTGGTGCCTCGCTTCTCCTCAGAATGACTAATAATGGCTTAGTAGGTGCTTCCCAACTTCACAAAAATTGTGATTTATGGCGTAGTTCGGTACCTTTCAAGTGTACTTGTATTGTAGCCCCAAGACAGCTTAACGGGCTCTAGAAACGCCGCTCTTCCAGCTTTCGCTGTGACTGTGCTGCGGTTTCAGCGCAGGCCTGGCGTTTTTTTTTTTTTTACTTGGTGTTTGCTTTTAATCGGGGACATTAATAAAGCTTGGTGCCCCGGCGACACTGGTCGCTTCCACCGCATTTTCGTGGGCGCCGTCGCGGAATTGTCTGCAAGCGGCCCCATAAGGAAAGGATACGGAAAGACTGAGCAGCAGTCGTTGTCGGAGCATTCGGACCAAGAAAATGGTGCCGTTTTCTTCGACACCCAGAGCCACAGGATCTCACTGTGCTGCCACAAATCGACGAGAACACACTATCGGAGTTCTGCGCGTTTAAAAACTCATCCCGACGGCAGCTGCAAGAGGCACTTCGCTACGCAAAGCCGAACTGCTGTTTTCTAATTTCGATCTGAGGTAGGCGTTCAAAAAAATTGTTCGTTGCAGTGGAGATGTGACTCAAACTTCCTAGGTGACCTTGGACTGCAAGACGTCTACATTGTATTTTAAACTGTGATTATTTACGCGCATCATAAACACTCGTCAGATATCGATACCACAAACGTCTCTGGCTCCACTTTCACTCTGAAGCACCATGAAAACTTGCTCGTACCAAGTCCAGGACAATTCGGGAATTTGCTGGCTCTGTGGTGCCCGTCGATTCCGTTCCCATCGAACCGCCACTATCACTTTGGACAGAAAAACGGGCGTTTCCTGCCGTCGCAAGTAGTTCCCCGTTATGCAAGCGAGCTCTATATCCACGCACAAATCACAGGGCGGAACATACAGTCAGGTGGTGTACAAGTATCACAAGAGCCATCGACAGAAGATCGTTTACGTTGCTCAAAGGTTTGTACCGACTTCACCTTTAACATTCACGAGAAACCTTTGGCAGTGACCGAATGTACACCTACGTGGAGATACCTTGGGGTCCACTTTGCCGTTAAGGGGCTTGAGAAGGGCCTGGTGAGGAAACAGTTGTTAACACCGATCGACAAGGTTTCGAGGGCACCACTAAACCCTCAACAGCGGTTGGTGGTTCTTAGGTTCTAGTTGCTGCCACGGTTATACCATCGTTTAGTGCTGGGACTCATCTCCGCCCACAGCCTCCTCACTCTTGACAGAGTAATCAGGTCTGCCCTGAGGAAATGGTTGGCTCTGCCCCAGGACACACCACTTCGCTTCTACTATGCGGCTGTCGAGGATGGTGGCCTTGGAGTTCCATGTCTGCGGACCACCATACCTGCCTTGCGGGTAAAGAGGTATGACAATGTGGCAAAGTCAACGAATGCATCATGTGCATTTGCCGCCACTCGGCCCACTATGCTTCACCTAAGGAGTCAGGCAGATAGGCTCACCTTCTTAAGGGGTTCGAGGGTCGGATTGAGCAAACAGTCACGGAAGTACTGGGGCCAGGACTTACACAGGTCCTTCGACGAGAGGCCCTTGAACAATGCAAGGAGGCACCCGGCTCCACTTCATGGTTCAGTGATGGAGCTTCCCTCCTTCGTGGGCGGGAATTGTAGTGAAGTTCTATATAGGTGCTATGCCGAATCTGACCCGGCTGAGGAGGGGGAGGGAGCTACCCAAGCAATGTAGGGCAGGATGTGAGGCCGACGAGTCTCTGGGACACATCCTCCAAAATGTCACCGAACCCATCACGCTAGAATTAAGCGTCATGATAATATATTGAGGCACTTATCCCGGCGACTGACCGAAGTCGGGTGGAAGGTACAACAGGAGAGGCACTTCAAGACCTCTCAGGGCACAAAAATCCCTGATTTGGTGATTACCCGTGACGGTCGTTCCCACATCCTTGATGTTCAGGTTGTGGAAACACGTGTCGCACTCACGGAAGCTCACCACCCCAAGGCCTACAAGTGCAAGATACCTGACTTACTGTATCAAATCTTGCCAACACCGACGGTGTCCAGTGTAACTGTCACATACAGATGCACTTAAGTAGGGGAATCAGTAACAGTGCAGACTGAGGCAGGTGTAGGCCGGCGCGACCTCAAGATAATGACCATTCGATGTATTCAGGCGGGGCTTGCAGCGCTTCGTATACACCAAGAGACGACAGCCGTGCGTCATCGGGGCCAGACCCGAAACGGATAGTCTCTTGTCTCATCACCACAAGCCGTGGTGACAAATGGTCCCTCTGCCATGTCAGAGGACAACATTTCAGAAGGCAACAAAACATTTTGGATATCAACAAAATAGAATCTGTTCAGCAGAAAGCTGTACGCTTCATTTATCGTCGCTTTGACAGGTATTTTTCACCTAGTTCCCATCTTCCTATCTTACAGCTTCCAGTCTCTCTTCCCGTCGTCACGTTGAATGTTTGAAGTTTCTTTATACCTTAAGTAATTCCCCACGGTTCCCCCTACTCAGCAAATACATCGCACCCGCTAGACCAACAACCACCCGAAATTACCATGAGTTGAACATGTCTACTTTTATCCATCGTACGGTGGCATATAAATATATATTTTTTTCTTCATTCTATTGAATTGTGGAATGGTTTACCTCATTACGTTCGATCTTTATCACTCGATGACTTCTTATTGTATGTTACTAACCCTTGATGTTGAGCGCCCTTGTTATGCTCTTCTATATATGTATTTGCCCACTCCTGCGATAGCCCTGCGGGGCTGCAGTATGTTGAAATAAATAAATATAAAAATTCGGTCTTTGACGATAAAATGCGACTTTATCTCACGTCTGAATGTTCCTTTGTCTAAGCTGTTAGTGTATGAATGTTTTAAAATCTATAATTGTATTTAAGTTTCGCGTTTCGTACAGCTCCTAATTATTAAATAGTAGACACGGCAGACATTACTAACGTACTGATTAACAATACACACGTATATTGCCATAACAGCTCCGTGCAGTGTCACACTGCACAATGTAACTTTTTCATTCAATCAAACACGAACTCATGACCGTGTTTGCGATAAGAAAAGGAAGGTGCACAATAAAGTGAATGTGAATTCTGCGATTGACACAGAAAAAAATTAGTTGCACCATGCAGCTAATGAGTGCTTGCACAATTATAAAAAAGTCACAGTTTCGCCGCAACGGCGAAGCAATGAGTGCGATAGCAAGAAACTAATGCTATACGAAGTGACGCTCGCCAATGGATACTCTCAGTTTGAACAGCGCTCCTGTTGCAAAGGCGGCCGAACCAGCGAAGGATACTAGCGTGCTTCAAGTGTCGAGCTGTGACACTTGACAGTTAGCGCTCATATTCTGTTTGTACGTTTAGCGGCATCCCTTGAGCTCAAGTGACTCTCGTACGCTCCGTAACATGAGCGCGGAGATCACGGTGAAAGCTTGAAACATCCTTCTTCCCCTCACCACGAGAAAACCGCGCGAGCAGACAGCGGAAGGGCAAGGTTCTCCCTTGCCCAAGTATAAGAAGAAGCGAGCGAGCGAGCCGACGACTCTTAAATGCACTCGTAAATCTCGCTGGTAATGAAGAAACGCTTATAAGTAGGGGTGTGCGAATATCAAATTTTTCGAATACGAATCGAATACGAATATCCACCTTCGAATATCGAATCGAATATCAAAGAAAAAATTCCTCCACAGTAACAATATTTTATTTAACATGTAGCTATTTGAAAAAAAAAAAAACATTAACAGCCTGACTGGCAACACAACATTGCTATCTCCAGAACACAATGTCCAGGCTAGCCCAATGCACATCACAACACAAGCAAATATCACGGCACAATGAAAGTGATGACTAGATGTTATCATGAAGAAATATGAGTTGCTCCACATGATCAGGCAGCAGGCGCTCCCTTCTAACATAGACACCCCCCCCCCCACCCTGCAACTGAAAAGGCACGCTCGTTGGAACAGAAGTGGCTGGCATAGGGAGGTACATGGGGCAAAGCTTTGCCAGACTGGGGTATCTGAAGGTGCCTACAGTCCGCCACCAGTCACGTGGGTCACTGTCTTTCTTCATAAGTGGTTCCGCATAGTGAACGAGTGGTAGTGCGGCACGTTACGGCCGCATAATATTGAAAATGTACGGTTACATGATCGCCAACAGCGCTGCACGTCGGAGATGCATCAGCAATAAAGCATACGTATTGGGGCGCTCGTCGCAGGCAGATATCGTGCCTCCGTGTACTTACGATGTTTATCGCTCCTCTCGGCAGCGTTTTTAGCTATACGAATGCAGCAGAAATGTGGAAGACGAGTTATTTTATGCATGATAATCGAATCGCATATTCGAATTTTTCGAATATTCGAAGTTATCGAATATTCGAAACTTTTCGAATACACGATTTTAGAATCGAATACGAATATTTTGAATGTAATATTCGACGAATATTCGAAACTTTCGAATATTCGCACACCCATACTTATAAGCGCCTGCCGTCTCTGAGTCCGTCCAGCGGTAAAGGGTGTGTATATAACGCTCGCCGTTAGCTACGTGGAGGATCTGCGTTTCGTGGCGTTGTGGGTAGCGCCACTCACTGCGGAGCAAAAGGTCCCTGGTTCGATTCCGCTCTTCGGAAACATTTTTCTGAATTATTTTTCTTTGGGACTTTATATATATATATATATATATATATATATATATATATATATATATATATATATTATGACGATGAGCAGCGGCCGAGAAAGACGAGGCAGAATAGAACAGCCGGCCTAGCGAACAGGCGTTGTGTCTATTTCTCTCGTCTTTACAATGGCGCAGTCGTCGAAAGGTAACCCCAGCTGTTAGCTTGAGGCAACGCGTCTTCCAGAGGAACGCCGGCACGCTTCCTCGCTGATGGAACCCGCAAGTATACCACCGCGGCAAGCATCCATCCCACCACCAGCGGACGGCGTCCAGGCCTCCATTGTGGTTCTTGGGAACTACTTGTCCGGTGACGTGCTACTTCGCGGCAACAATGCGCACGGGCTCCTCTCACCCAGGGACGGCGTACATGCCTCCTCGCCACCACCTGCCAATCTGTCGGCGCTTCAGGCACCGTCCGTGGACGGCGTCCAGGCCTCCTCGGCGGCTCAAGCCTCCTTCATCGACACCGCAGTACCAGTTAACAACAAGCCATCGCACGGGTACCGGTTACCTCGGAACGCGGTTGACGCTTCGAACGGCAAGGACCCCGCAAATGCCGTCCACGCTTCCCACAGCAACAACGGCTTACTCAGTACTCCATCGGCACCCGAGCCGCTTAGGGGTGCTGTCCAAGCTCCCTCGGACAAGGGTCCCTCTTCTGTGAGTACGCCGATCGTGTCATACTCCTCGGACGTCACCACAGGCACCACGCGCGGATCGCCCGAGAGCGCCGCCGAGCTTTCCGCCACCATCGCGCGACTCCGAGTCACGGTGAACGCCTTGGCAGCGTCAATCTCCGTGCTGTGTCCTGCCGCCTTGCCAGCACTGCATTCGCTAAGTGCCGCGTTGGCCGCCGCCGCCTCGCAAGACCATGAAGAGAGCTCACCCGAGAGCCGCAGAGAGCTGCGGTGTGCCCTCACGGAGCTCTCATACCAACTCGACTGGTTGGCGTCGTCATGCCCCGGAGTTTCGCCTGCCGTAGCACCATCACCGGCTGCCTGCGAACTACCGGAATTCCGCGGCTTCCAGGACGACGTTTTCCTTTGAATTGACACCATCAACTCGCTCGGCACCCGCCACGACTGGACGGACCATCAAAAATGGATGATTGCCATCGACAGCCTTCGCGATGCCGCTAAGGCATGGCATGCCTACGAGGGCGTCAGGCAGCCATCCTGGTCGGCATGGTGTGCAAAAATCACAAATCTTTTTCGTCCTCTTTCACATGCGTGTGACCCTATCTCCCCAGACCCACTCTCGACAGTGCATGGGGGCTGTGAGGCACACCACCTCGACGGCGCGGCTCGGACGTGCACAAACCTGCCCGCCGCCCGAGATCAAGCTCGCGAGGCACAGCGCTTCTATGACGCAGCTGTGCCCTTCACCAACGTGCCCTTTCTCGCGCATCAAGCTCATGTGGGGCACCAGCTCGATGGGGCATCGGTGCCCTCGAGCCCCACGGCAGAAACCCTCTCGGGCTGTCCTGAAACTGACGTCGGACGCCGGTCCTACACTCCGTTGCTGTTCTCCGCCTCTGCGCCGGTACACGACATCTCAACATCACTGAGAGAGGGCGAGACCACTCCTCGTCCAGCACAGTTGGAGGAGCCGGCCCCAGATTCGCCTTCGCTGGGACACATACAGACACCAGCTCCTGTCGTGCTTGACACGCCTACAGTACAGGCGCCGGAAGAGGCCAAGGTATTCATCCCTGTGCTAGACGACGAATTTCATGAGGGACACAACCTCGGCGCTGAATACACTCGCAGCAGCCTCTCGAGCGAGATCAACGCAGAAGGCCGCGGGGCAGACACCGGCCGCGAACAGAGTTTTCCGCCGAGTATCTCGAATTCCGCGACGTTGCCAGAGACCACGACCACCTTCGCGCAGGTGCCAGCACCTCTCGTGTCTTGCCCACCTTTCGCGAAGGTACCGGAAGAGCCCATGACACACACCAGTGACACCACTGTGCTCCCAGACCCGCCGGAGCCGCTTCTACTGCTTGGAGAGCATTCCTTGACCGAATGCGCACCCAGTCACCACATGTTCAGTGACAAGGTTCTCCGGGACAAGCGCAAGAATGTTGCCCTGTCGATAACCCCAGAGCCCATTGAAATAATATCTTCTATCCCGAATAAGCCTGCTATAGAACCCCCAGCCAAGGCACCCGGCGTGTCTTCTCAGATGCTGTTCCGGCAAGCTACTTTGGCCGTGCCGCGTCTGCCGCTTTCTCCACGACCCAGCCGAAGCCCGCCGACAGATTTATCTATGGCAGCTGTCCACGGAAAATCCCTGAGTGGCCGAGACCGACCACAACGATGTAGCCAGTCTCGTCCTCCAGATACCCGCCTGTCAGATCCCCAAACGAAATCGCAGCGTGGTCGTGACAGACCACCGAGGTGCAGTCAATGCCGCCCACCAGAAGCGTCATCGGCAAACTCCAAGCCAAGTTCCAGGATTGTAGTGAACGAACACAGTGACACAGCCAGCATCTGCCACCAAAGACATTATCGGTGGCTTTGCTCTTTGGCAGTCATGGCCGAGTGTCATGACGATGAGCAGCGGCCTAGCTTGGGCCCTCGTGCTTGACCAGCATGAGGAAGAGAAAGACGAGGCAGAATAGAACAGCCGGCCTAGCGAACAGGCGTTGTGTCTATTTCTCTCGTCTTTACAATATATATATATATATATATATATATATATATATATATATATATATATATATATATATATATATATATATATATATATATATATATATATATATATACATACACATATATATATATATATATATATATATATATATACATATACGGTGCATGACGGCGGCGACGGCAAAATCCAGCCGAACCTGTCCATATAATTGCTATCGCAATAAAACTGCACTTCCTCTCTTGAAAGACTACGCGACTCTTACATCTGAGGTAACTGTACGAGGCATCAAACCATTGAGCCAGCGCAGTTCTAACAAAAGGGAGTCAGCTATTTGTCTTAAGAAAAACCAACTTCCCTGCTGGCTGTCTTAGTTTGTCTACACCCAGGAAATGCAGTTTGATTTTTTTCATTATGTAATGCCCAGCCGATTCCAAGACTCTTCCGTCTCTGTTTTATCATGACTATTATTACTACGTTGAGAGACGTCTCAGCAATATTTGTGTTTGAAGGGTTTTGATACGCATATATTATAACACGGTTGTCTAAGCTTATTATAGCTTACCGAAGTTTCAGGAAGCGCTGAGGTACTGAGATGGAAGTACATTTATCATTCTGCAGGTGCTGCTCAACTCTTACCGATGCGCAGCCACCGGAAAAGAAGCACTAGCAGGTTTGTGTTGAAACTATATCATAAACGACTGGGACATCTCTCGGGTGTCGATTTGGTGTAAGCGCACTAGCGATACTGTACATCGTAACTGCATTTCATGAACGCAGTACGATGAACACATAAAAGGCATCCTAGCACTAAGGATCATGAGTAGGGCATCCAGAATATAGAGTGATGATAATTTACATAAGGTAACCATAAAAGTACAGCTTGTTTCAGTCAACAGACATGTAGTCAAAATAGATGTTCAAACCCACATCCCCGTCCTATTGATCCTTCAACAACGCAGGAGATGATGTGCACCAAATAAATGACTTGCACATTGGCATAAAGCACTCAGAGGGCAAGTGAAATGTCTCCCACGCAACTGACCACTAAGCAATGTGTACCCACTATGACAACTGAGACAGTGTCAACTAGTGGCACTGACACACGAGACCTGAACAAGGTCAACTCTAGCTGCCATAACAGATCAGCATATGCAGAGACATGGAGTACAGCCTCGAGATCAGCAATGGGAATAAAATAAATAACAGTAAGCACGTGTTCTACCATTGTGTCTTTTATGTAGCGCAGATGCCTCGTTCGCTCATCAAAGAAAAACCTTTCAGAGCGGCTCTAAAGGCTCGGCGACACCTGCGACTAGCACCAGTCGCGCGAAAAAGCTAGTCGCAGGGTGACTAATGTACTACATTGGCTCAGTCGCTCGCTGCTGAATTTTTCAGCCGCGCGACGGCAGTCTCAAACCGCTGAACAAATCATATTCGCAGCGACAGGATGTCAACTTATTTTGCAGGACAATAGCATTTCAAGCAGGCGTGAATTATGCGTGTGACTTCTTCGAGTTCCTTATCGTAACTCAGTGTGAACATTCTTGCAGGCTTCCTGAGTGGGCAACTAGCGGTCATTTAATTTTATTGTGGTGCATAATGCTGTAGAGGATCACTTTGCTGGAGACACTACCATGTCAGACGATTCTTCGACGTGCCGCGCTCCAGGACCGACGTCAAGCGTATTTTTTTCTCCGCTCGAAATGAATACAAACAAACACAAACTGTGCATGCATTTCGGTCCTAATGGTTGATTCTTTTTAAGAAAGTATTAAAGCTGACTGATGGCAAAATAATTAGATAATGAGTTATAAGCTAATTAACATTAATTACTGAAACTCTCAAAAAGCAACACATTACTTCATTTTCTTTCTTGGAATGTAATACTGAGTGCTTTTGAAATAAACCACGCGAGTTTGACGCATTTGCAGACAGTGTATCATAATTCGTGACTGAAGGGGATATGTATTCTTTGCCCACGGATGGAAGGCTGTATTAGCGCTTCCGGCGTTAAAGAGAGGGGGATGTGGTATGACTCTCTCGAATCCTCGTTGTCTAGTACGATAGTGGTTGACGCTTTATCAATACGCTTGAAAAATGGATATCGCGAAAATTACGGCGCTAGGGCACCATGTCGCAGTTTTCGTCTCAGCCACCGCCTTGGTGAGTGAGGAATAATCCTTTGGTGCGTACTGTGGTATATGTCTGCGTATGTATGTCCGTGCTAACAAACAGGAGCCGCCTGTTCCTAAATACTCATCGGGCTATCTGCCCGCATGGTTACCTCGCCGTTTCTGTTTGTCAGCAATGTCTATATGCAATCTCCCGCACTCCCGCAGCAATCTCCCGCACTGACGATACAGACATTGACCTCTTCACGTGCGGCACCACGGAAAGCAACGTCCAGGGAGGCCTGGTAGGTCTCGCGATCGCTTGCATCCTGGCACAAAAAGTTATGTCGGCTCAAGATGGGCTACCGTTTATACTTCGAGCACGAGCGATAGACCAGATCCTTCGCGCCAGGAGGACGACGCTGTCCCGTTAGTACGGACGCTCGAGGGGTAACCAGCAAAGTCCAAGTGCGAAATGTATCACGATCATGGGGTACATTCAGAACGAGGACTTTGAAAAGGGGTGAAAAAATGAAAAATGCCTTGTCAAGATTGAAGAATGGGAATTATGGATAGGATATCGGAAAGGAAGATTTTTGGAACCTATACAAAATAGTTGCAAACACAGTTCGTTTTAGTTCATCCTATTAGGTATGTTTAATATGTTTTGCAACTTCCTTGGGCTGGTAGAATTGGTAAATATGCGTTTTGCATTGCAAAAACATTCCGCTTCGTGAAATTGTGATGCTGCATAAGCGGTATTTCAATAGTGGTTTACTTCGCAGAGACGTGACACCAGACACCTAACCGAAGCAGCCACCGTTGAAACGCTGTGTGAGTAGAGCATTTTAGTTTGCGTTGACGCGAGATTTCAATTAAACATCCCGTAGGCAGACTACATTTCTGTATACTATATCAGCACAAATGGTTCAGCAAGGCCACGAATATCAATGCGCTAGAAAGACGGTGAACTTTCTCGGAGAAATGCGTAATAAATGCTTGAAGATGAATTGAAGAACATTTTCTTGACAATCTAGGGCATCTTACAAAACGCAATGGTTCATGAACTCAGAGTGCAACCACAGGCTTTCTACGCATCTATCGCCTATTGCATTTCTTCTACATCAATGCAGGAAAGAGCGCAAGCGGGGAGGCAGTTGCGCACGCTTGCATTGGATCACGTTGAGCATATTAGAACAGGCGAGTCATCAAAAAAAAACACAGACGCTTTTTTCGTTCTAGGCACTGATGCACGCCTGAGAGAGTTGCCACACCATGCTGGTCAAGACCTCGCATGACCGAGACCTTCATTGGCTCCCTTATGTGAGCATACTGTCCGTGTAATATGCTCCACCTGAACATCTGGGTTGTCGCACCGATGGCTACACATATCAAACAGCTACGCCTCTAGAAAAAGGTTGACGTGGTTTCTTCCTCTTGGAGATGCACCACGTACACTGCTGTCCCATGAAGCAGGCGCCTCCGTCTCTACGCCTTCTTCAAGTGAGCTGGCTGTGCGTCATCCAACCACCAAACTGCCTTCGCGCGAGCATGCACCCGCAACAGCTTCACTTCCAGTCATAAACCAAAACGACGCCTGAGCTCGATGCGAAAAAGGCCTGACAATATTCTTTCAACTCACCAGTATCCCTTAACAGCTGCATCTTCTCAGTATGTTCTGATAACCACATAATCCGAAAGTCCTATAGCCGTGGATTCATCGGGTTTAGCAAATGTCAGATAAGATCTGAACGCGTCTACGCTAAACCCATACTTGACTGCCGCGTCTATATCTGGCTTGCCTTAAAGTAGCTGCTCCGCAAATGTCACGACCAAACTCGAAAAACAATGATACGGTAATGGAGGCTTAAGTAAGCCGTATGCGCATTAAATATCTCGTTTCCCGTGCAATACAATATGTACAAAGTCTTGGACATTACGGACGTCGGCGGCCATGCCATATTTGTCACAAAGCTGTAAGTGCGCCGTGCTCCCCTTGCTGAAATACGCACTGCAGTAAATAAACAGGTAGATTCGCTGCAAACTCAATGTCGACAATCAAACTCAGCGTGAGTAAATGAAATAAACAAAACTTGAAATTAAATCCGGCAACATCGAATCAAAATATGTGCTCTGCCGGAACGAAACAAAAAATAGTATATAAATCATTACCAAATTGAAACTGTATATAAAATACTGCAGTTCTGAGCCATTTTCAATTAATGGTAACCGCATAATATTTAGCACTAATATTCTCAGCCTTATCAATTTTCCTTTTGTATATTTCATGCCTTCCGTGTGGGCCCTCTTGGCTGTCTACCTCGATATGCAATCAGGAATCTAACATATACCCGATGCTATATACCATGTAACTAAATGGCCGGAACGCGTGGTCTTAAAAAATGGTCGGTGCGTTCTACTACCGGATCAACGGAGAGATCCTCCACCATAGTTGGCTATATCATAAGACCCGCCAAGCAGGACGCCGACCAAAGAAAATATTGTAGCGGACAAAGCAACGTACAGTAATAACCAAAATTTTGTCAAGAAATGTTAAAGAGAAATTGCGCCGTCCCTTCGAAATAAATCAGGTGATAAGAAGGACGCGTCCTAATACAGACAAAAACATGCGTGACACACGGAATAATCTGTTAGGCTGATCTTTATTGTAGTACAAGACAGCGGAATATAATTTCTCGGAATTTCGTCGTCACCTAGGTCTGTACACGGACATTATGCTTGTCTGCGTGTGGAAGCGCCTGTGCCTGCTGTGTGGAATGAGCGACATAAAAGTCATTCTTTTCACGTTACCGGTTTCCATTCGCCAGCATGGTGAGGAGAGAGATTTCAGGATGAACGCTCTTACACAAATGACGGAGGCCGACCACGGCAATCCCGCATTGTTTATCAGTTGCAGGAGCAGCAAGTGCCACGTAAACTTAAGGGCAAAATAACTCTCACGAAATTCAATTAATATTAATTCAATGAGTTCATTGAACGTGCAGGCAGACAACGAACTGGTAATTACTATCTTTATTTTTGGTTGAGATCATTGCAGCAGCTGGCGGAGCAGGTCTGAACTACGTGGTTCCTTCTATGTGGCCTCTGAGATACCCATCGGCAAACACAAAGTGAACACGAAGTTATCCAAAAATAATTTGTCGCGTGCTGGCGTACCGAGGCACAGACGACGACGAGGTCAGCGGAGGCGCGTGCAGGGCGAGCGCTTGGGCATCAAAATAAATCAGTTGGTTTTTGTACGTCAATGTAGCAGCACCGTTCTTCTTCTGCCTCTCCGCTACAGTGGTGACTACGGACCATGGAACACATGGTTCCAGAAGTTTCCACCGGGTTGCTACCGAACACCGACTCAACCGAGTCCACGCTACCGTCAATGGGCACTACGCAGTGCGACTGCCTCAGTTCTGGCCGGAGCATTCATACGTTTGGTTCGCGCAAGTAGAGGCCCGATTTCAGGTATCTAATGTTACCTCACAGCAAGCGAAGTATGGCCACTTAATTGGTGCTTTGCCCCACAATCTTGCACTCGAGTTGTGCGGCATCCTATCGGCGCCACTAAGTCATACGCCCTATGACATGTTGAAGAAGGCAATCCTTGAGCGCACGGCAATTTCAGTGCGAAGGCGGTTGCAAACACTCCTGTCACCAACCGAGCTCGGAGATCGCCGTCCATCACAGCTTCTCAGGCAGATGCAAGTCCTTCTCGGCGTTCTAGCCTCATCTTTTGACGACGTGCTACTAAAAGAACTGTTCATTCAGCGTTTGCCACCTATGGTTCAGATGGTTTTCATAACAGCGTCGGAGCTGAACCTGTCCTCTCTGGCCGCCCTCGCCGACAAGGTATATGAAATAGCGCCTTCTCAGCTACCCGTACCTGATACAAGTTCCGAGAGTCACACATCTACCACGCTTGCAGCGACGTTGCCTGCCAGTCAGTCGTCAACCCCGAATACTTCCTCGTCAAGGCAACATGATATTACTGACCTTCGCGCCGACATTCAGCGGCTCACCTCACCACACCACAACGGCTGACGACGCTTCAGTGCGACACTTCAGACATGAACAACGCTTCAGCCGATCTCGACCTAATTCGCCAGCGCGTTTCCGCCGTCCGTCTCCAGCGAGCCATTTTTCAAAGTGCCCGCCACCCTGCTGGTACCACCGACGTTTTGGAGAATCTGCGCGTCGTTGCACACGACCATGCGGCTGGACGGGAAACGGCATCGGGAACCACTAACGGCGACGAGTGACTCCCGCCTGTCTCCCAGTCGCCTCTTTTTTGTTCAAGACTTCATCTGCGGACTTCGGTTTCTTGTAGACACAGGAGCAGAGGTGAGCGTACTATCCGCTCGTAGCATAGACAAAAACTGTGGGCCAGTCATGCTCACCAGCTGTGAATGTCACAAGTAACGTTCACAAGCTGTGAACGTCAGCAAAATAGACGTATACTTCCGCAGGTCCGTCACACTTAATATTGGACTTAGAAGAACATTCGGGTGGATTTTTCTAGTCTCTTCTGTCAGTCATGCAATACTCGGTGCCGATTTCCTTGCAAACTACGGCCTCCTAGTCGACATGGCAAAGAAACAGATACTAGATTCCACTACTGGATCAAAAGTTTCGGGCGTGGTTTCCTCCATCGAGTCATTCGCTTTCACGATACGGCACGTTGTTCCAGAGCCCTACGCCGCATTACTGGACGAGTTTCCATCACTTACCATTGCACCTGACTGGACTAAACCTGTATGCCATAACGTCGAACATCACATCATCACTCGAGGCCCACCATGTAGAAAGATGTACATCGGTCAGACTGGCCGTTGCGTTAACACAAGGCTGTCTGAACACAAGAGATCACTAACAAATAATGCGTATTCTCACATTAGACGGCATTGCTTGGATTGTGGTTGCAAGCCGCTGTTCTCTGAAACGATAATACTTTCCAATCACAAGGATCAGCTAACCAGGGAAGTGATCGAGGCTTTCCATATCACAAAAAGAAAAAATGACTGCATCAGCCAGCCATCCGTAGTTCTGAGTGATAGCGAAGTGTCTTTTTTGGAAAATCATTGAAAAAAACCGTTGTAATATGTAAGTCATGGCCACACGTGGTACACCTGCATGTATGTATATTAACTATGTTTTCTTCGAAATAAACTAGTTGCGAGTGCAGCGGTCGTCCTGTCTTTCTTCGTTCCTTTTCGTGCCTTGTCCAAATTGCGCTGCTTCCCACGTAAACATCAACTATCACCAACTCGCCCAATTTTCAACTTTACTGAGAGAAGAGAGTGTCCATCGACAGGCTCAAGCCCGCTTATGTGCACACCTCCGCGAATGATACCATCTTTCCTGTTTCTACTCTTGACTCTTCCACTTTCACGAAGCCATCTAATCAAAGAAAAAGCATGTACATTGGTCTGACCAAGACTCCGTCTATATGGCGTGGGGGGGGGGGCTGTCGCGTGCTGGCGTACCGAGGCACCGACGACGACGTCAGCGGAGGCGCGTGTAGGGCGAGCGTTTGGGCATCAAAATAAATCAGTTGGTTTTTGTACGTCAATGTAGCAGCATCCTTCTTCTGCCTCTCCGCTACAAATTCACGACTGCACACAAACGCCCACGTGAGAGTGCCACTACCAGAAACCTATGTCAAGGATTAGGGTCACCTGAACTTTTTTAACGCGACAGCGTTAAAGAGCTCGTATCGCAGAAATTCCGCCGTCGGCGTCGGTGTCGGCACCGTTGGTTGTGAGCGAAAAATCATCATCTTGTCCGTGACGGAAAAATCGAAAAGGCTGTAAGTAAAATAAATAATAAAAATGTTGGGTCCGAGTGAGAATCGAACCCAGGCCGTCTGCGTGGCAAGCAGGTGTTCTACGACACAGCTACGCCTCTGCTTGGAGATGCACTGAAAGTAACTTTCATGCTTCCCGAAAATACGCGTCCTGTATACAGGTGTCACAGTACGAGATATAATATCGCAGTAATATTGCGTGGTACAAGCGTACATCGCCATCGGGCGTCACACCATGTCAATATCCTAACGACTTGGTGGTCTAAAGACAGCCACCCATTACAAAAGGCACACACATTCCTGCGCGTATTCCCTGAAGGCCACGTAGTGGGTGCATCGCAACTTCGAAAACGTTTCTGTTTTAAAGCATGCTACCCTTTACATAAGGCACACACCTTAACACCTTAGTGCGCGCATTCTGTTAAACACTCGTAGTGTTCGAAGTGCGCGCTAGGGGCAGGGTATCGCTATCGCGTTCAACTGTTAAAGGCGATGCTTAAGCGGCCCCCAATTTTAGGGGCGAAGCTCCTTAAGGCGGCACCCGTTCGTCCCTCGTAGTCGTAGTCGTAGTAGTTGTAGTGCGTAACCAGTCTTACGCTTTGACCTCCAAGGTGGTGCCGGTGGGAGATTTTTCCTGTGCGTTGTTGAACAATAAAAAACTCGCAGCGTGCGCGTTAACTAAGAGCCGAATTCTTCTGTCTCTCATTCCCCATTAGCAGCCATTGGCATGTTCCAGAAGGAAACGTTAGTAGAAGTAGAAGTGTAAGTGTTAGCTAAAAGCCGACTTCTTCTGTCTCTCATTCCCATTAGCAGCCATTGTTTACCTCCAAGGTAGTGCCTGGTGAGATTTCTCCTGTGCGTGATTAAACAATAAAAATTTTGTTCAAAACGCCGTTGATTGATGAAATAAACCAACGAAAGACGCCAGATGTTTTGTAAAAGCAAAACGAAAGAACGCCAGATGTTTCTAAAGCAAAACGAAAAGACGCCAGCTCCTTAACGAAAGACGCCAGATGTTTTCTAAAGCAATGGTTTTCTAAACAATGAAAATTCGCAGCGTACATGTAAAATAAAGCGAGCTGCAAGTCGTCATAACTCATCGAAGCTTTAGTATAAACGCGCCCGATCTCACGTCGGTGATGATGTACTGGGCAGTATTCACGGAAGATTCACGGTTTACCGGTGAACCTCCGCAGCTTCGCCCACTCATCATCATTCAGTCCATGGATATGCTGTGATTTTTTTTCTTTTCTCCTGTATGCCAAACGAGGCTGCAACGAAAAGCGAAAAGTGGCTCCGCAGAGGCAGCTCTGCATGGCGAAAAAAAGGGCACTGTACTCGAGTATTCCTTCTTGCCGGTTTCAGGAGCAGACAGAGGAGAAACACCCAAGCGCTGTGCCTGCAAACGCTTTTTTGCGTTTAGCTCAACAAACACGAGGCACACACCCCATCAGCGCCAAGCAACAAGGCTCACATGCACGAATGCATTCAAGCGCAAGCTCCCTTCATCCGTTTCGCGGACGAAATTCGGGACAAACACGCTTCCGCCGCACGACTATGTGATGCTTACGCGGCCTTATGATGATAAACCACTGAGCAAGCATCCTAGTGCCGTGTCTATGTATTTCCGACACGAAATTGTGTTAATAACTTCTCTCAGTGGATGGTTTTGGTGCCTTGTCAATAGCCTCAGATGTACTCGCAGTGGCTCGTGTTGAAGATAAACGCGAGCTAGACAAGCACGTGCTTCTGCAATAGTGCCACATGTAGAAGAACATCAGGGTACTCCTAGGTAAATTCTGAGGGCGAGGGGATGAGAACCCTCGAGTGTACGGACAGCAGATGTGCAAACACGAGAAAAAACAGGGGCACTATAGCGGATGTATCCAACAAAAAGTGCCTGGTATAGCTGTAGTAGAGATGACTTCGATGGCCCCCACAATTTTTCAGACGTATGGCGAATGACCTGAACAAAGCTGTCTAGTTTTTTTCTTAGTGCGGAGATGTGCTTCGACAAAAATAAGTCACGCTCGACGATAACCCCCAGAAACTTGTGTTGAGTTACCGAAGCTATGACGTTGCCATCAATCACTACAGGGTAGCAAGCCATGGGCTTTCTCGTGAACGTCAGGGTTGCACTTTTTGTTGTCAGAGTTGCAGTCCGCGGCTATTGAGATCTGTGGACTTTATCGATGCCTCACGTTGTAGCTTCGTTTGTCCTTGCAAACTCGTTAGACTCGTGGTCCAAATGCAGATGTCATCTGCGTACACAGATACCGAGATTTTGCCTCCTAGCTTTTTAACGAGGCCAACAAGTACAATAATAAATAATATTGGGCTCAGTACTCCACCTTGAGGCACGCCATGAGAGAAGGGATGGTTGATTGTATCACCGTCTACAGTTGTCACGAATATTGCTCTTTCATGAAGATAGCTCTCTATGCACTGATGCATACGGCCGCCAATACCATAATCTTCAAGAGCATTCAGAATCGCGTCACGCAGAATATTGTCGAATGCACCTTTGATGTCAAGGAATACTGCAGCCGTCAATCGGTGGCGCGTCTGATGTTCAACGGTCATTACTAAATTGATCACACTGTCGATTCACGATCTTCCCTTCCGGAAGCCAGTCATTGCGTCTGCATATATCTTTTCCTTCTCCAGAAACCATTCTAAGCGCAGCAGAACCATTCGTTCCATGAGTTTTCCTACTGTTGTGTCCCATGCACTTCCTGCCTCCCGAGCGAGCCTCCAAACCTGCGGAAGACCGGTTGCAGAAACGACTTCAAGATGTAGACTCCTCCCCTTCCCCCGCTCGGCGCAAACGAGCCACGGATCGTTTCCCCCGGCACTTCGGCCGCCGCCTCCATCCGAATAGGGTTAAACTTGTTTTTAACTGTTCGAGGCTGTCTGCGCTTTTTGGACTACGGCGACCCCTGCGTACGTCTATGGGCCGACGACAACACCGGACATAACACCTACACAAATTGCAAGTGCCACAAGTCTGTAGGAAAGCATATCACGGGGACACTTGCCTGGTTTCGGCAATGCAACGATCTTGTTTTCCAATGTGCCGGTACAGTTCCAGCTGTCCAAGAAAGGTTGCACAAGGATAGAAGTTCTTCAGTCGCTCGAGGGCCAAGGTGGCGCAGGGTAGAATAGGTGATGTCATGAGGCCCTGGCGCTCTGGAGCGTTGTGAAATAGAAGTCGCCGCACGCAGCTCCTGCAGCGTGAAAGGAAGATCGAGACGGGCGTCTGCTGTAAGGGGTGCGCATCGAAGCAGCGAAACGACCGTTGTTGCAAAGCCAGAGATGTGTAGGCAGAATTCTTCCGCGATCTGCGTTTCGCTGCATGACCTGATGATGGATGCGCGGAAGGGACGTAGTTGCTCAGGAGAACATGGTCGAGCTCGTACAACGTGCCATATCTTAGACAAGTGTTTTCGTGGTTCCAGGGTGGTGCAAAATGTCTTACAGTTTTCTCGGGCAAGCCTTTCTAAGTACCTCAGTATTTTCTTTTGCACATTGCGGGAGGATACTGCATCAACAGTCTTCCTCGAATTAGATGCTGTGACGACATTCGCTGTCTGCATTGAAGTGGCAATTTCTTCAATCTCTATCGGAGAAACTATGGAACCACACGACTTTTCGACCTCATCTTGAAAGCCTCCCAATCTGTGTATCGCCTACGAATGCTTGCAACGCCGGTATACCATCGTAGTTGTACGTAAGTAGATAGGTGATCACTGCCATATGTTTCAATGTTTGCGCACCAGGCATCAGATGATGAAAGGCACCGAGATGCGATAGCTAAACCGAGACAGTTGCTGTACGTTGTGCCACGGAAATGTGTCGGTGAGCCGTCGTTAAGAATATGAAGGCCACGTTACTTTAAATCTAGAAGTTGTCTCCCCCGAGTACTTATGACACTGCTGCCCCAAAGATGGTCGCCTACGATCACGTGAGGTCTTCGGCGCGAGTCGACGACAAGTTTCAGGTACCCAGTGTCAAATCTTCTTCTCGGAGAAATGTAACCACCAATGACCGATATCGTACGTTGTTTTAGTTTCAGAGTGATGGAAACGTACTCATTACTGCTATGCACAGGAATTTGGTTATGGGAATACGTGAGGTCACAGCGTACAAGTAGTAAAACTTTGCTAGCGCTTCCACTCGTCTAAGGTGTGAATTGTTAATATCCAGATAGTCTGAATGGTGAATTCATATTCGGCTCGCATATCACAGGAACGGGAAATCGGTATTTCAACATTCTCTGTTTAAAACCTGCGAGGTGACCTCGTGCGTTCCATTGAAATATAACAGAATGGCTAATCCTTTCAGTCAGTGATGTTGGTGAGGCTGCTGAGACCATGATTTTTGCTGGCTTTTATTTAGCACCAAGCACCGGTTCTAGTCCGCCTAGAATTTGTACTGCAGCTTTGGCAACGGGCTTCTTGACACCAAGTAGCATTCGCAAGGCACGGATGAACTGCGCAAGCATTGCCTTGATTGCCCATTCGATGAAGAAGGCTCGCATTCATGCTGGCTTTCTGGCGCTTGCACTTCAGTACTCCAAGATGGCAGGGAAAGCCATGTGGTAAGGTCCTTGGTGCTCTTCAAACAAGATGTGGCTAAAGGTAGAGACAGTGCTTCAGATATAACAGGGTCACGCGCTGAGTCTTCAGGGACCACAGGCTCTCGTACAGTTACCGATGTTGATCTCCTTCTGCGAATACGAGAGCGCCTCTGGCGACGGTGCACCGTAGTAGATGCTTCTCTATGCATAGAGTGATCTTGCACCATCTTCTTAAGTGCGGTCATTTCAGTCTTTATTTTCGAACATTCCTTCGACCTTGACTCATGCGGGCCATCGGACTTGGAGCACTTCAGGTTAGACCCTTCGCATATCGACTCGTCATGATCTACACTGCAGCGGGGCCATGTCAACCTGTTCACGCACACAGCGTTCACGTGCCCAAGTTTCTGACACTTGAGGCACTGTAACGGCCTAGTAACATATGGGCGGACAGGATACCTCACATAGCTCACTTTCACATGCAATGGCAAGTTGTTTCCATCAAAAACCATCTTCACACATCTCGACCGTCCAAAACGGTGTATGTCTGTGATATAGGCAGTTGAGGAGATCAATGCTGGTAGATCGCTGTCATCAATATCTGTATCCACATCGGAAATCACGCCAGCAATGGTGCAGCCTCCATGTACAATGAAGGAGCGCACAGGTGTACTGCCGAGCTGAGTCACAGCATTCAATGCGTTGAGGGTCGTTGGTGTAGCCATATCAACAGCGAGTATATTCCTTCTGGGGTTAATACGGGCCTCTCTTATTTGTCCTGGAGCTAACCTGCCAAGATAGGCAATGAGCGCTTGTCTATTCAGAGAATTCAGGTTGCCTGTAGCAGCGACGGTGATGTAGGCGATTGTGTACGTTTGCTGAGTCTGCTGTGAGGACGGCGCATTGTAGCTGAGATCATTCACGCTTGAAGTCTTGCGTAGCTTCCTCTTCAGCAAGCGGTTTGTGGCCTCGACATATTCACCGTAGGATTCCATGTCATCCACGTCAGAGCAGCTCGACTTACCTAGCAAGGGGGGCGCGCTGCCATGAACCTTCGCCGCCCCCCCTGAAGGGGAACCCTGCGCACGCCTATGGGCATGAAATATGTCCTTTCATTTAAAGTATCTAGGACATCAGCGGTCTCTCTTGAGAGGCCGTGATACGAATCACCTGTGTATTCGCAATGCCCACGAACTATAGGTGGCGCGCCGTGCTTTTCAAGATGGCGCCAGGAGGAGGGTCAACCCGTTTGTTAGCATAGGAACACATAGGACGTGCGGACCTACGGCCCGTGCCGCTTTCACCGGATGAAGTCATGAGCTGCGCTAAAATGAATATGAGACTAAAATACTTTCCCAAACCATGGAAAGTGCTAAGTACTCGCCACCTAATTATTTGCTGCGGTGTGAAAGGTTATATTTCAGCTCCGCTACCGTGCATAACGATGCTTCGCGAAATCCTGTGCGTGCTACATAAAACATGAACTAGAATTGACGTATGAGCTGAACGGCACTCCGAGGTAGTACGTACCGAGCCTGCCTGACGGATTTGCGGCAGTAGTAGGCCGCCAGCGAGTAGCGCCATCGCTGCTGCGCGGGACCATACGTTTAACGTGGTGATGGTTTGCAAACATAATACGCCGTCGTCGTAACTTGCGCAGTCGGGAACGCGGAGTTACGTCTTCAACGAAACACAAGCATTTAGCATCCCATTCAGTAGCGCTTGTGTCACAGCCATGCTGAGACGCTAGCCGTGTGCAATTCACTTCCCTCGCTTGTTGCAGGTTCGATCAGCGCGATCGAAACATGAATATCGAAAATAATGCACACGTATGCTTTTCGCAACGTCGAAGAAGTTAGTCGAGAGGCGTGGATTGTGGCCCCGTGACTGCACGTTCCATCGCTCTAACCATTTCGCTTCGCAGGTCGAGCTCGAGCGTGTTGGTGGCATGCGGCGCTCCATAATATCCACAATAATTGTATAATTGTGATACATGCAATGCACAAGAGTAACTATGCTTTTATTTTGATCTCGCTCAAGGATATTATACATTAAGTACAATCAAAGTGACTTACGAGCGTGAAAGAACATTAACGCACGAGGGGACGTGAAATGCAACTCGCTGCTCGGGAGTTAGCAGCTGGTGGTTCATCGTCGCTGTCATTCTCGGTGCTTTCACAGTCTTCTACGTCCAGTGAAAAATCCTCGTCGTCAAGATGGTTTCTTTCAACATCACTGCTGAAAGCAATCTGAAGAATTTCCTCCGCCGAACGACTTCGACCACTCCGCGCCACCACGTTTACAATGAGAGAGACGTCTGGGCGCGAATAACATTTTGCTATCAGACCGGTCAACAAGCAAATCGCTTGCAGTGTGCTGCCACCTATCAACAAAAGTACAAAAACAAGCGGCGCAGCGTTGGCTATGAAGCCCAACACACTGGCGAAGGACGGCGTGGATGGAAAGCGTTCGCTCCACGAAAGGCGTGGAAGAGACGCGTCCTCGAATGATTGAAACGTCGCTCGCACGATTCGTAACAGCGCTTTGCTGACAAAGGATAGAGGCCCTATTTTAATGTTTCGCCAACTTGAGATCGCTCAGTTATACAAGAGCACATCGCGAGCCCGCGCGACCTCCCGCGTACAGTGTTATGGGACTCATGCACTACAAGAAACACTGACCAATGTTATATCCAAGTAAAACAGGGTGAGCTTCAACTGAATATATCAGACGATAATAATTAACTAACCTACGTGGCTACAGAAAGCCTCGCGAAGCTGATAGTATGTGTACGCTCTGGGCCAGCATTGAAAGCGTGAGTTGCCACGTATTTTCACGAAAACTTCGCGTCTCGCAAGAACGAATCAGATTTCTCGTGTCGCGGAGGGCCCGGTTTGTTCACTGATGCAGGGAACATGCAAAGTCGTAGTGTTCCTTTCTTGCCAACGCGTTAATACGGAGGCTAGCACAGCCGAACAAGGGAGCGACTGCGTAGTGCTGCCATTTTGTCGTCTACTAACCCTCCTCGAGAGGACGCTCTTGAATCCGCTTGGCGGCGCGACAGTCTATGGGCATTGCGAATATGACATGAAAACTATCAAGCTCCTTAAGAAATCCTCAAAGACTTTCATATTTACAAAAAAAACGGAATATTACCTAAAAAACAACATTACTGGATGGATTGGGATTTACTGTCGGAATGATACCGGAAAATGCTTTTTTCCCAATTGATTCTAGTTCCCGGCGTTCCAACAAGACGTAAAGGACTGGGAGTGGCTGGCCACATTTACCACAGCTGGATGTGTCACCACCTGATAAAAAGTACGCGTTTAACCTGTGTGTGTGTCCTCCTCTAATGGTACGTTCGACTGGTCATTTTCGAGTGCTCTCGCGACGCGCGTCACGTTCGGCTCGTCGAAATCGAGCGCTGTGAATACGTTCGGCTGGTTATTTCAGAACACCACGCTCCATCTCAGAGCGCTCTGAGGAACTCTCACTTTGAGTTCGAAGCGCGACCGAGATCTGGCACAGCTCCGGTCACGTGAGTTTGACGATTTCCGTCATTGCGTCATCCGCTGCGACGTTTCTAGCAAAAGTTCTGTGCGAGCGCCGTCCGTGTTCTGCAGTACGCTGCTTCGCAACCTCAAGGACGCACGCTACACGAAGCATGCCGAATAAATGGTACGCCAAGGCTTTAACCATGCCATCGGTGCTTCTTTCTGTCATAGAAGCCGACGACTGTAGCAGCAGCAGCAGCAGCGGCTCCGACGGCATCCGTAGCGTTTGCGAAGACAAGTTTGTTGAACTGCTCGACCCCCGAAAAGGATACCTAAAGAAGGGACGTAGCCAGGGGGGGGGGGGGGGTTCAAACCCCCCCGAAATATTTTTCTGGGTAAATTTTTTAGACAGCGTTTGTACAAAATAACTCTCTCTTCTCCATTTACACCTTTCTCAAATGACGCGATAAGAAATGTGACGCGATAAGAAATACTGTTACATGTATTCCACCGTCGATTCGCCCCATGCACAGAAGCATAACACGTGCCGTGCCCCTTTTGTGTGTGCCTACAAACGTATAAATAATGACGGGATATAGAAAGGCGACTGATTAAAGTAGAGGTCGCTTGTAGATTGTGCTCCCCCTTGGAACACAAACGTGCACCCGCCAACTAAAAACTCGGTTGCGTCAGACACTCAAGACAACGCAAGAAAACGCGACAACGCAGAATATACAACATCTCTGTCTCTGTTGGCCAATGTAGTGTGTCAGTAAAACTGATTCCAGCGCCCTAAAGCACAACATCGCAGCTGGGAAAACATCACCCACGGTCACCAGCGTCAGCGAGTTCGAAAAACCCGCTCCCCCCCGGGGGGGGGGGGGCTGACTCTTTCGCATAATAAAGTTTAATCAATCAATCAGTCAGCGAATGGAGCGATGGTTGCGCGAAAGGTCGCTCGCTCACCGTTTGCGTGAGAGCTCGACAGAGGGCGGGAGGCGTACTGGTTCGTGTCGCGGTTTCGAAGCCAGTGAAGAGAATCGGGGCTGCTGTCGCATAGCAAACTTTTGCCTCTCCTTCCTAGAAGGACTTTCGTGAAACGTGCTAGTTCGTTCGTCGCCTTTGCGATGCAGTGACACCATGAAAAGGCACGGTTCGAATTCCAAGCAAGCGAGCCTTGCCTGCTACTTCACGAAAAAGGCTCGAGTTACTACGGACGAGCATGTTCAAGGACCAAACAACCACGTTGACTCACAACCAGGAGGCTCTGCTTCTGCGACAAGCTTTCAGTTCGGCGCCGAAGTTCGCACAAGCGACGTTCTTCCGTCCCAGGATCTACTCAGCTGGAGCGAAATGCACCACGCTTCAGGACAACGTGCTTCAGCAGCCAGCAATACTGCGCCGGCAACGCGGAACACAGGCGTGGACACGAGTGAGGTGGGTGGCGTAGCCTTCGCATGTTCTGATTGTGACTCCACGTGCAACGCGGATGTAAAGCCTCTTGACTTGGGACATTACGTCACAAAGACTGTGGTCGACCCCACTTAAAAGAAAAACCCCTGCGAAGCCGCTGGAATCCTCCGGATAACTACAATTTTCCACCCACAACAACTCGAAATCAGCGCTTCCAACTTCATTGGGTGACTAGCTACCCGTGGCTTGTGTATTCAAAGCTTTTGGGAGGAGCACTCTGTAAATATTGCGTACTGTTCGCCAAAGAATGTGCTGGAAAGGGGGAACATCAGCGCTTGGGTTGCTTCGAGACGAAAACCTTCACGAGCTACAAGAAAGCCATAGACGCCTTCAAAAGTCATGCAGTCAGCAGCTACCATGTGAAGTCCGCATCACAGTCGGAGTGTTTTTTTGCAGTTCACTCAGGACTTCAGTCTGACATAATAAGTCAATTGGACACCGTAGTGAAAAAACAAGCCGAAGAGAACCGGAAAAATTTGGTGCCGATAATTGAAACCGTAATGTTTTGCGGACGTCAAGAAGTGGCACTTCGCGCGGAACGGATGACTGCGGTCCTATCGATTTGGCGGAAGGCTTTCCCATCACGAACGATGGGAATTTTCGCGCACTTCTTAGAATGAGGGCCGCATGTGGAGATGCTCGCTTAAAGAAGCATATTGAAACGTCTCCCGGCAATGCCATGTACACAAGCCTACAAATTCAAAATGAGATAATTGCGTTGTGTGGAAAAATCATCCAGAGCAAAATTGTGAACCGAGTCAACGATTCTGGTTGTTTTTCAATCCTCGCTGACGAAGCGACAGACATTTCCTGCACTGCGCAGCTCTCTCTTTGTGTCCGATACGTCGACAAGCACACGACAGAGCATTGTGTACTTCGAGAAGATTTTCTTGATTTTGTTCCTGTGTATGACCTCACCGGCAAGGCCCTAGCACACAGCATTTTGAGCACTCTACGGAGCCACGACCTTGATTTAACTTTACTTTGTGCGCAGGGCTACGATGGCGCGACTTCCATGAGTGGGCACCTAAACGGTGCTCAAGCGGTCATTCGAGAGACATTTCTAAAAGCCTTATACGTTCATTGTGGCGCTCACTCCTTAAACCTGGCATTGCTTCATTCGTGCCAGCTGTCTATCATTCAAAACTGCTTAGGGACTGTTTCTTCCGTGTGTGCGTTTGTCAAGGCGTCCCCAAAGAGATGTAACCAGCTACAAGGTCAAGTTGAAACGGAACGACAAGGAAAAATGTCCTTCATATCTTTCTGCCAGACAAGGTGGGTTGAAAGCCACGATGCTCTCCAACGCTTTTTGGAACTTTACATGCCGATCACTAGATTCCTTGAAGACTTAGAGGGGGCTGTGTCGTCAGATATATCGTCCAAGGCATGCCAGCTGCTAAGTGCGATCACTAAGCCCGAATTTGTGGTCTCCCTACACATAATCAGCCGGCTCTTTTCCCTGACATTGCCACTTTGCAAGTTTTTGCAAAAGGTCGACTGTGACTTGTCGCAGGCGTGTGACCACGTCGACGACATTGTCAGCGTCCTCATTGAACACAGAGCAGACGCAGCCAAGGAGCTCACGAAGATTTTTGGGGAGGCCTGTCGTCTTCTAAGCGATGTGAACCCCCCCCCCCCCCCGAAAAAAATTTTTGGCTACGGCCCTGACCTAAAGTCATTAAATATGTTGGAAGCGCAGTCCGGACATATACCGAGAAGGAAGTAAGCAATGAAATGAAATAAATACCACAAAATATCATGTTTATTTCCACTTTAGTTCCGCAGGAATTACCGACTGCCTCGTGAGACCTGCTACACGCTCATTGAGCGCTTCTCAATCTCGCCGTTCTGTCCGTCCGACTGTAGGCACGGTGGCTACCAGCAAAAACACCGGAAGAGCACATCTTGTCCTTCATTTGGCATGAAAAATTCGAAATCTGGTACATTCGATAAGGGGATGACATAAAACGAAGACATAAACGAAATAACCAGATTAAGTGTTAAAACAAGCTTAGGGTGTAGTAGTATTATGTGCCAGTAATCCCAATGTGCCACAATCTTATGAAGAAAACAGTAATTAGTTATCTTGTAGCTATGTGGATGTGTTTGTCTTGTCATTATTCTGGTATGCTTAGGTCGTTAATTTCGTTTTCTTTAAATAGCTACAACGCCTGTCGGTAGCATTTTTTTGGTGTTTGCAAGATGAATATTCAGCTTTCCTACGCTTGTGCTGTTCCATTTAGTAATAATAATTCATTACTACTAAATTTTTTAACAAGTACTGGTGTTACGCACATGTTGTAGTACCAGTCGTGCTGTTACTCTGGCCATTGAACTTGTCATTAATTAATGGTGTCTATTTAGGTGTGCGTACAAATTCTTAAGCTGTATCCGTAGTTCTTTTTAGTGCAAAATGAAACCACAGGATGGGAAACAGACCAAAAAGTGGTATGCTTAAGTATACCGAGCTTTATTGGTAGAAGGCATCTATATGTTTGAATATAGGGTTGCATTTCCCTTGTCACCATGTATGCTGGAAATTAAGCATCAATCAGAGAAGTTGGAATTTTGTTTAACATGGCAGACTCGACACAGCTGCTGGTAATAGACCGAGTACTGGACTTTCTTTGCGGCATCGCCAACACGTGGTACAGTTTCCCAAGGACAAGGAGGCTACCGCGAGAGAATTTGAAAAGGTATGTGGTTCTCTGCAATTAAGCTAGTCAGGCCACGTTTGTGGCACGTCAAGACCAGGCATCAGCATAGTATTGCCACTAAGCGAGACACAGCGCGCCTGGACGGGACAAAAAGTTAAACGAAGCACACAGACACAGGGGTTCTTTTTGTTCAGTCTTGGCGCGCTGTTTCTCGCTCAGTATGTACCAACTGGCCCGCCAACCATCTGTATTGCCACTAATTTACACTGCATTTTAAATCTTTGCAGGTAGCTTGATTCCCAGGTGTCATTGGCTGCTTTGATGGTACACATCGCAATGACATGTCCTAATATGAAGATCAGATCCACATACACGAAAAGGCATGACCAAATGGTGTCCCTTACAATGCAAGGAATATGTGATCAAAGAGGGAGGTTCGCAGGCGTCTTCACAGGGACACCCGGCAAAATTCAGGACTCTCGTGTCCTCAGCCTGTCAACCGCTGATGAAGAGCTATCACTAGTATGTGAAATAAACAAGTACCATCTGCTCGGAGATGCTGTATACGCAGTTAGAGAGCATGTGCTCACACCATTCAAGGATTATGGCAATATGACACTATCTCAAGCCCTATACAACAAGAGTCACGCAGCGACAAGTGTCATTATTGAGAATGCATTTGGCCTCCTGAAGCAAAGATTTCGCCAGCTTCGATATGTGGAGTTTGAAACTGTAGATTAAATAACTAAATTTATTATGAGCCGTTGTGTCTTGGACAATCTATACTTTGATGATGGGGACACGAATGTAGATGATGTTCTGACTGAAGCAGAACGACAAGAGGACAATGCTCTGCGCGACAGTGTCAAAACAGATGTTGAAGAAGCAGGAGACGCAGTACTAGCAGCATCAGAGGGTGCACTTCGACGGCTTGGCGAACTGAAGAGACATAGAATAGCTGCACTTTTTTGAAAGCGACTATTTTTAAAAAAATCTTGCAAGGTGCACAGTGACAGCCAACGAAAGTGGACTCAATTGTTCTGTATCTATTTATTGAAAAGCCATCCAAGAAAACATTGGAGTGTGAACGTGAACATGGATGTGTGGCTATTGACTGAGCTATAAAGATACCAGAAGTTGGAACACACAAACATAGTAATGGGGTTTTATGTACTGAAACCGTGGCGGAGTTCTCTGAATAATTTTTATGTACAGGGTTGTGTAGTGACAACACAGGTGTACAACATATCAGTGACAGCACATTAAGTACCTCTGAATGCATATGAATAGAATTTAAGAGCAAGTAAAGACCGACTCGAATTGTCTACCACATGCTGTACACAAAAGCAATTACTACTTGAATGCAAGGTTAGCACATACTCTTATTGCCTGTCCTTTGCGAATGACTGACTAGAACACTTGGCATGAATTCAACAATTAAGAAATCAACTAACCATCTAATGAACTACAATAACAAATTAATCAACCAAAAAAGTAAATCACCAAAATGTTGTAACTTTACTCTTGCTTTTTGTCCACCAGTAACACTGGACAATGAATGCAAAGAAAACGAGCTGGCCTAAATATTGTAGTGTGCCCTTTATGGCCATGGATATGTTATCTTCACCAAGAATTGCTCGAAGAAGTTTTCTAAAGGAATATTGACACAAAAGTAGCGTATGATTTTCTGTAGCAATTAGCGGATGAAAACATCTTTTCATCACAGCTGGAAATCGTGTTATCCGGAGCGCGAGATCTTTAGCTATTCAGAGAGGTTTTCATTGTGACAGGTTCCTTCGGCCCCACAGAGTGCCAATATAGGTAAGGCAAGGGTGTTTTCGTAAAAACAGCTGGCCACGTGACTGCACAAAACAATGCTGCACGCAACAGCATGTGAACGTAAGAATTAGGGATGGTCGATTAAAATTTTTTAATCGATTAATCGTTAATCGATTTAGCCTTTAAACGATTAATTGCTTTCGGTGGAATGTTTTAATCAATTAATCGACATTTTTTATGGGTGTTTTAAAACCGATATCTCTTTGTTTGAGAGGCATCGTTCGTGTTTGATATGGACCCAAATTTTTTGATCAGGCGCGCTGACGATCGAAAATTCCCACTTCCGAAAGTGTCGACGATGGGCCCCTTGTGTACAGTGTACGAAAATTCCCACTTTCGCACACTGGACACAAGGGGCCCGTCGTCTTTGGTTGATGTCGCGGATTCAAGCATCTGGGGCCATCATCCTTGGACTATTTGGCAGCAGGTCGCATTTTCTCGAAGCCTGCCTACTCGAGCTCATCGAAACCGGAGGCGCGTTCGGGGACCACACTGGTTGGAAAGTCGCAGCTGAAACATGCAGTGTGGCGTAGGGTGAGGAAATCCCGAGAAAAGTAAAAGAGAGACGAGGAGGAAGAGGACTAAAATAAGACGCTCGCTCTCGTAAGCACGGCATCTTTTCTCGGTTTGTCGGTTAGATATTGTGGAAGCCCAACATAATACTATAATTGCGGACTAACGCGATCTTTTCCTTGAGGTCACCCATGCAGAGATTACACAGAAACACACTGGTCTCAAACAGACCATCGGTACAGCCAACTGCGGGAAATAGAGTGACATGAGTTTCTGCCTCCTGGCTAGAAAAAACAGCAGCTGCGCCAGTATACTCAACAGGTTTCATCTGATCGTTGCTTTAACACGGCGCCACTCGCACCTTTTCAATCGTGCGTACAGCCTGAACTGGGAGCCCTATCTCATGTTTCAGACATTACAACATAAATTTCGCGACGGTCCTTTCTTGTCACAGCAGAAGAAGGGGGCCTCTAGCTGAAAGCTCTATTTCTCCCTAAATATACGACCATACAGTATTAATAAGTGCTACAAGGTCACTTCTTCAATAGTAATGCACTGGATGCTAGACGTTCGGTAATCCGACGCGTAAAGTTGCGGAGAACATAAAGGGTCTATAAGCCCCATTTCACAATTCGCGAGTGCGCGTTCCTGCGCTACATTTTCTCTCAACTAATGGCAACACCTTTCGTGCTTCAAGTGGAGACGAGGTCGTAGTTGCACGTGCTGGCGTTTGTCTATTATGCGTGTTCGTGTCAAGAGAGCCGAGTCTACACTTTCCGCGTCCCAGCGCAAGCAAACCGCGCTTGAACACTCTGTTTGAAGGAGTGACTAGCTGCCATTAATTGGGCTAACTGCATCGCAGGAAAGCTAGCTGAATAATTATGAAAATGGTATAAACCCTATAAGACGGACAGTTGGGCTAGTTGGTATACAGCATAATAAAAGAGGGTTACTAGCGTCCTTGTCCTCTTTACGCTAGCAAACGTGTCTTATTATGTACATATGGATTACGTAATCCTCTCCCCATCATCGTACTTCATCACTCTTTTTCCCCCGTTGCGTTTTCCCCGGTGCAGAGCAGCAGGCAGGGGCGTACTAGCTCAGGCCAACCTCTCTGCCTTGTAATATATTTTCTCTCTCTCTTTCATTGGTAAACAATATTTTATTTGCTAAAGAGTAAAACAGAACGGCACTAAGAACCAGTCGGGAAAAAAGCAGCGCATATTACAATGCCGCACTTACACAAAAAACGAGTAAAATCTGAGGGTTGAATAAAATACAAAGAAAGTTGCGATTGACACTACAGGCGATGAAAACTACTCGTTTATCAAATGTAAGGAGAGATGCGTTTATGCTGCAACACGATGAAACAGCGCGGCGAAAAACGAACACGAACAAAATAAGCAACAAGACGATGCGCTGTCACGTGTGAAATTTACAGAAAAGAATAAACTTCTGTGTTGAAGGTTGGCGAATCGCCGTGCTGCTAACTTTCTCAACAGTCCCCTTTTGTTTTGTTTCATGGGGTTGCTGTTCCGAACCACATGCATTTTTCTACTGAGCGAAGAAATGTCAGTTGCCCGAGATGCTCGGGCGACAACCAAACATCCTTTGGGTCGCCACACATCCAGCATGCGAAAAAAGGCGCTCGAATGCTACTGACGTAGCAGGAATTGGCAAATACTCCATTGCAACCTCAAACACATGATCTCGGCCAGTTCGCATGCTGTGCCAAGTCTCAAGTGAATTCGGATTGGTGCGGCGATCGACTACAGGGTTACTATAGTATGTCTTGAACTGAGAAGGCATTTCGTTCATCGGATCGTCCTCCAGTGCCACCGGTACAACGCAGTTGCGTAGAAGTGCGCGTGGTGCGAGCAGCAGTAGACTGTGAGCCGGAGAGAGGCGGGCAAGTTCATTTCTGCTTCGATGGGGTGGAGCCGCGTCCTGCCCGGGCTTGAAGTATTGGGGAGTGCTTGGAGTGGGACGCCGTACGCGACGGAGATCAGGGCGACATCATATCTTTCTCTATGGGGTATGGCCGCCGCCACCTCCGGGCTCGTTCTGCTAGCGCAGGAATATGCGCTGTAGTGAAATCAGTGAAAGAGAGACGATGTGCACGGCATCTGCGTCATGCGCTCCGGCCAAGGGGCGAGGTTGGGGGGCGGGATTGGGGGGTGCCGTAATCGATTAATCGAATAGTTTTAATCGATTAATTCGATTAATTGAGCGGCGGAAATAGATGACGATTAATTGATTGATTGTGGATATTTAATCGATTAATCGTTCATCGATTTTATCATCCCTAGTAAGAATCCCACTGACAACTACGGCAGAGTGTGTACCAAAGAAGCATTGAAGCCAATACACACTTGTGGGGTCGGTGGTCGTTCCTACACATGGGGAGAAATTCCGCCTTGTTGGTGAGACATTAGGACATATCCAGCGCCAAGTGACACAAGGGCGAGAAGGGAGGGCACAACACGTGTGCTAACTTTCAAAAAATGGTTTATTTCAACCGAAGCACAAATATGTACAGTGGTGATGCATCGCTTCTCTGCGCGCATCCTGCAAAAATCAGAATAACAAAAAAGTACTTCTCTGCGCATGACATCTGGCTGTAGCGTGTGAGTTTCAACTGAAGCACGAATATGTACAGGGGTGACCTGTACATATTCGTGCTTCAGTTGAAATAAACCATTTTGTTGAAAGTTAGCGCACGTGTAGTGTCCTTCCTTCTCGTGAAGGAAGGACACCTGTGAACAAATTAAAGTGGACGAAAAGGTAACTTGCCGCCGGCAGGGACCGAATCTGCGACCTTCGGATAACGCGTCCGATGCTCTACCACTGAGCTACGGCGGCGGTCATCGTCTCGTTCACTTTATGGGGTATATGCATTATGAGGTATATGCACTTTTTGGGGTATGTGCATTAAACCTAGGTGTGTTAGTCAGCGCCGATCGCAGCCATGGAGGCCAGTGTGGATAACTCTTTTATGCATTTATCCAGTAGAATCTATAGGTAATGCCAGTCATGTCCATCTCACAAATTATTCATCCTCCTTTAAATGTTCATATTACTACTTCTGTAAAGACCCATAGTTTACAGGCACTTACAGACCAACGTTTATAGATACTTTTTCAGTTCCGTAACTCCTCCGGCGAAGGCGGCCGCCGCTTTTACCCAGGCAGTGAGAGGGCGCCACAGTCGTGAATAGCGCTGTCTTACGCGCGGGCACACTTGTTCTTTCCCGTAGCGCTTGGCCGCGTGCGGGGCTGTCATGAAATGTTTTTCCTGGGTGCGTTTGAGGTACATGCGCGAGGTTACTCTCGACGGCTTCGGTGAATTCAGACAACCGAGCATTTCTTGCCAGAGGGAGTCAAGCAGTTTTCAAGCTTTGCGATGCCAACTTGTTTCGTGCCCGGCTGTACCAGCGGGTGCAAAAGCATAACCCAAAAAAGCGGCACTTTTCGGCGCCGTCGCCCAATCCGCAGCCTCTTTAAAGCTGGGTGCGAGCTATTTCTCGCGCCGATAAACCGCTCAGCAAAACATGCGAGACCATATACCATAGTGACCAAGTTTCTACCATAGCAACCGAGTTTAGCCACTCTTGCATAGTGCATTTGAAAGCCTCTGTGCAAAAAAAAAAAAAAGAAAAAGAAACGTCGTGAGGCTTTTGTCCAGAGTAATACGTTCTGGCGGACTAGTTGGTTCATTGCTGTTAGACGTTATTAAACTGCTCGAAATGACCAAGACGCAAGCAAGAAAACACAGAAAACAGCACGAACGCAGAACAACACGAACTGTGTTCGTGTTGTTCGCTGTGTTTTCTTGATTGTGTCCTGGCCATCTCGCGCAGTTTAAGAACGTGTAACACCTTGTCCAGAAAAATGCGAAGAAAGACAAAGTTTGCCGACAGCTTATGTCCATGCCGTTCCGTGACCTCTCAGGTGCTTCTGACGACCATGGGTAATAGTGAACCATCACCAGAAGCAAAAGCCTTTTGGTACCTGGCAGGCCACGCGGCTTTCAAATTGAAGAAAACAACGCGCTGTGAGGTCTGCAGATAAGATGCCCTTGGTAGGCGGGATTGCCTGCCGCATGAGTCTATGCTGGTCACTGTGCGCCAGGGGCGTAGCCAGAAATTTTTTTTTGGGGGGGGGGCGGCAAGGGCCCGGTGTGCCCCCCACCCCCCTCTGGCTACGCCACTGCTGTGCGCGAATGTGTCAGTGGTAGCCTTTCAGAGAAACTGCTTGCATGTAAGCACGTACGTTAGCGCGTGCTATAAAGCATGCAAGCAAGGGCACAATTTTTGGTGACCTGTTTTGGGGTGTGCTGAATGCTCTTATAACTAGAGGCACAAACACTGTTGGCTTCACTTTTATTTACTCCCATGCACTTCTTTGCACAAGCCAAATGCTTGGAAAACAGCAGTACCATTTGGACACAGAGAGAGAGCAAAAAAGCAAGTTTTAAAAATTAGTTGGCAGCAAACCTGCCAACAGAAGCGTAGCCAGGAAGGGGGTGTGGGGGGGGGGTCAAACTTCCTCCTCGGATATTTTTCGATTTTGCATGTGTATATCCACACACTCATACAAACACACGCACGAACATACAAAAAACATGATTAGCCCCCCCCCCCTCCGAATGTAATGCCTGGTTATGCTACTGACTGCCAACAATGCTGTGCAGTATGTACGCGTGTAAAAAAGTTTCACCGTTTATTTTGCATACCAAGAAAGAGAGAGAGAAGAAACATTTTATTTATGTCATGGCTTAGAGTGGTTAGGGTGGGTGGTGCCCCTCTTCCAGTGTGGTGGTTAGGGTGGTGTGGTGCCCCTCTTCTACAGCGGCTACAGCGGCTGAGGAGTCCTGTTAAGTCGTTCACGCTGAGCCATTAGCGTGGCCGCTGCGGCTACAGCGGCTCGCCGGGCCTGGTCAAGGGTCGCCAGTTGGCTTCCATTTCCAGTTCCGCGAGCCGCGCCTCCCACGACCAATTCAGGGAATCGTTGTTACACAGAGGCGAGATGGCAGCCTCCGGACGTTGTGTACACTGATATGTTATGTGTTCCAATGTCGGTGTTGCATGGCACCACGGACATTTGTTGCTGTATCTGTGAGGGTACATTCTGTGTAGCCTGCGTAAATGTGGGTACGTGTTTGTTTGGAGGCGACGCCAGTCCCGTGCTTGTCTCTTGTTTAGGTTAGGATGAGGTGGAGCTTTAGTTCGCCTACCTAGTCTTTGAAATTCGAGGATTTCTCTTGGCGCGCCAGGTGTCGAAGTGTCCTCCCGGGTGATGTGGTCCGCGGCTCGGCCTGTCATGCCTCGAGCCAACGGTCCACCCGTTCGTTCCCCTCAACTCCTGAGTGCGCCGGGCACCAAGTCACACCATGATCCATTGTGAGAGCCGTCCCCAGTATGCGTAATACGCAGTCCGGTAAGACCCCGCCAAGGAAAAGACGGCAGGCGTCCTGTGAGTCCGTCAGAACAAATGCCGATTCGCCCCTGGCCTCCGCTGCGCGTATGGCCAAAGCTATCGCCGCGGCTTCGGCCGTTGCAACTGAGCTCGTGCGAATGGACACTGCAGTGGTTGTTC
This sequence comes from Rhipicephalus sanguineus, assembly GCF_013339695.2. Lineage (NCBI taxonomy): Eukaryota > Metazoa > Arthropoda > Arachnida > Ixodida > Ixodidae > Rhipicephalus > Rhipicephalus sanguineus. Next base: position 20,560,494 of record NC_051178.1, on the reverse strand, counting down.
GCCCTTGGTTAGTCACAACTGCAGCGAAAGCAGGGACCATATTTGCGCTTCGATGGTAGGGACTCGCGTCTGTAAAGTACGTATTAGGATCGTCCCGCCGCTTTTGTAAGGTGACCGCCCGGGCGCGTCTCCGTGTAGCGTGATGGATTGGGTGCATGTGACGGAGGATCGGGGCCACGTGGATCCTCTCTCGGAGTTCAGATGGCAGTAGCGTGGTTTCATCACCGCAGAACTGTGGCGAGAGTGGGTAGTGTAATTTATGTAAGACCGAATGGCCCTGAGGAGTCCTGTTAAGTCGTTCACGCTGAGCCATTAGCGTGGCCGCTGCATATTCCTCGTGCGTATTTGCAATGCCCAATTCATGCAGTCGGGCCGTGCTTGTTCTCAGGCAGGTCGAGTGCCGCTTTACAGGCGATCCTGATTAGTTTGTCTACTTGTTCGATTTCGTGACACCGCGTAGTTTGGGAAGGCAGGGCATATGTAATGCGACTAATAACAAATGCGTGTACTAATTGTATAGTGTCTGCTTCAGTCATACCCTCTCGGCTACGGGCAACTCTGCGAATAAGCCCCGTTACGCTCCGGACCGTTGCATACCAAGGATCTCGGTTTGCTTTCACAATGTAACATTTTTGCGATGCCACCATGTTCGAATCAATTGACCGAAATGCATGTTGCTTGGCGTTTTGAAACAATACAAATACGCATTATCATTTCGTACAATGCAAGGCTTCCGGAAACGTCACGTAACGCGAAGTTGCAAAAATTATTATGCGGGGAATATGCTGTGCTATAGGCTAGACCAAAGATTTTCAAGTTAATGAACGCACTAGAATTACTGAAATGATATGTGTCCGTCAGTTTTCACTAAATCCGTGACACGCTTGCCACCCGCGAAAAATTCTCGGCGAATAATTTGAATATATTGATACAGCAATGTTTTATTCATACTACAAAATGCTATACCCGTAAACTTCTCCGCGTTTGAGAGATGTTGTGTAACCCCGAGTTTTCTACGTTTGAAATTCGTATTTTTGGAGCATGCTCAATAGCCAAACTAGTGTGGTCTTAATGAAACGGACATGGAAAGGCGCAGGGCGAAGCGAGCGCTTTGTCATTGCACAAAACTGACGCCTGCGAAGCGTGTCTGTACAGGTATTTTCAAGTTCGTGAGCAACATGACGTGCACAAATTAAAATACATGTCCAATTAACGTTAAGTAACTGGATTAAAGACCAAGTACAGTGTGCGCGCAATTCTCATTCGACCGTACGCAAAGGCTCATTCAAAACCTTTCGTGCTAGCAGACGACCCTCGCTCTTCTAGCGCAAAGCGCGACTGCAGCGCTGTAGTGGCGGGTGCGGCGACAGGCCGCCTCCTCCCTACGCGCGCCGCGAGGAGATACGGAACTCAAAAAGTATCTTAAACGTTGTTACATACTGCATCAGTTGTGCATTTTTAGACTAGAATGCAACACAACATTATTACAGTATCTGAGAGTTTGCAAAAGTGAAAGAAGAGTCAGCACAGTGAGGTTTTACTCTCACATGCTGAGCATGGCACAAAAAAAAAACTGCAATATCACACACTGAGCACATCTTGGTAATTCAGAAAAAAGGCAGTTTCGCCGCAAGGGCAAAGCAATGAATGCGATAGCAAGAAATCAAGAGTTCGACAAAACCTCGTCTGGTCGGGAACAATCATGGTCAAAAGTAACAAGGCCTCCGTACGGGAGCCGAAACGTCTTTGTCATTTTTTAAGTTTTTCGTCGGCGTCTTCCTACTTTTGACCGCGATAGCGAGAAATTGGAATGCCACACGAAGAACGACAAGCAGCTAGATACATGCAGCGCGCCGCTGAAGCACAAAGAAGGACGCCCGAAAAGAACGCACAGGCATGCACAAGGCAAGCGTGAACTGACAACTATCGCAGTTGTTACGTCTTGGTGCTTGAGCAACGCGCTGCAAGTGTCAACAATGGAGAATCAGATGCTCTTAGATATTTCTTTTTCTTTTAAATTGCTGCGCGCGGAGTGACCCCCTGCGTTTCCTCCCACACGGGGGCGTCTGATGCAAGGTGTGCCTAGAGTCACTAGAAAAATTTCAGAGTATCGCATCTGTTTTCCGCGCGCCGCCGCCGACGCGATTGGCTTACTCGCATCACGAGACCTCTCGCCGCCATATCCCTTCCAAGCGCTTTGGGTGCAGACGCGTTGAATGCAGAGCGCGGGCGGACATTTAGCAGTACCAAGGTCCCTAGAAGTACTTCGTCGCTTTTTTAAACGCGTCATGCAGATGCCAGAGAGTAGCTCACCAGTAACCGAACGTTGCTGGTGAGCTACTCCGGGAATTTCGTATATTTTTGAATTACGTGTGGGAAACATTAACGTCAAAGAGCGTCGTTGTACGTGGCTGCATAGTTGGCCGCGGAATGAATTCGCCCCCCTCGAAGAACACTCCTTTCTGCAGTGAACTACACAAACTTTGCTGGAAAAGATGTCATGCCACAGGATATTTCACCTTTACGGTTCGCTATGTTCAGCGATATTGAAAACTACATACTACATACCTTTCTATTTGCTTGGCTGTTTATATCTCGATCTGTTGAACAGATTGTGCATGCATTTCGAGTTAAAAGTGTGTCACGCACGAGAGCGAAATCGAAAACTTATTAAAATAATAACTGTTTCCTGTATACCTTGAAGGCAATTGTCGCGTGATCATTTGCCACTGCGCAAAACTGAAGCGTGGAACTCTGTTGATAAACTTGATATAAGGCAATGTTATTAAGCGTATTTTATTTCTTTTCAAAAAAAAATGTTGCTAATGCTACATTGCGCCGAGCGCACCCTTACAATACTGTTTAGTGGGTGAGAAATGGTCACAGCAAAAAAGAAAAAAAAAACGGCTTATCCTCCCACGCATTGAGGGAATCGATTTCATGCGAGCTCTAGCTCGTATACGCACACATACTGTGTTGCAGTAGCATGCGCGTTAAAAATTTTCGGGATGTGCTATTTCTGATCAAAATAACATAAAGCACTGCGCCGAGGAAGTTTTAACAAGAGTGCATTACGAAAAAGAAAACTTGAAATTAAAAGCAGTGCAGAAACCGAACCCTAGGTCTTTACGCGCTGGCAACGCCAAAAAAAAAAAAAAAACTTTGTCGGAACACAGCAAAATATTTGCAAATGCACTGTAACGTAGGGAATATTAAGGAGACAAAAAATAGGAAATGAAACAACTGAGTAGTGACGTCAATCATTTTTGATGGCCTATTTTCTACGTACCTGTTAGGAAATGACAATGTATTCGCAAAATAAAATGCACCTTACCTACCGCACGCCGATTCGCCCGTGCGTTCGGCTGCTGGCGTTCCGAACTGAGACAAATACTTCACGCACAACTTCCACTTACCGTACACACACCACTTCTATTACAGATAACACCCAGCTGAACAGCAAGCATGGTGCGCAAGTAAGGTATGCGTCAGCGACCAGTCGAAGGACGCAATGCTGAATGTTCTCGATGTTCGATAATGTTCTCGAATGCGCTATGAAGTGAACCTGAACACCGACTGCAAAGCTAGCGCAAGCAGTCAACGTTCACCAAGTGTCGAAATAAAGGGCATCTCGTACGGTCATTACGCTAATGCAACTATACAGCTCCGGACCTTGCGAACACACCCGGCCGTGAAACGAAGAGAGACCGATGAAGCCACGAAGAGAGTTCGCGAGCACATGGCAACATTCGCCGCACGTTTCATTAGCTACACTGCTTACCGCGCAGTCGATTCATGACTGTCGATGACTCGAAATCACTTGTGATATCCTTTTGAAGAAACACACACACACATATTGCAGTTACGCCGAGCGTAACACGGCATCGAGGCGAAAAGATCGGTCACTTCTCAACACATGCTACCAACGCGCCGGAAGGGATATGGCCGCCGCCGCCCAATGTTGCCCGCGTGCAGACTACCTTTGCGGTACTCTGAAATTTTCCAGTGACTCTAGGTGTGCCCAGAGCCATATATTGGCCGCGAGGGCTACCACAGGAGACACCGGCGCTGCTATCGCTGTGACGTGGAAAACGCCATCACGTGACTCCTTTCCCGCCGAAAGCTTTGCCAACGCTGCTCGCTGCATCTCATGCCCGAGGTTGAAGCTTTGTTTTTTCTTCAGCATGATGTATTTCTCTGTGCCACAGTGCCGAACGTATTCGACCGAGCCCGGTGTGAGTTTCCACGCGTATCACAAAACCAAGAAGCAGCGAGATGCGTGGTTGATAAAGCTTCGAATGGGGAAGCAACCCAGCACCCATTATCGCGTGTGTAGCAAGCACTGTCGCGAAGATTTTGTGTACCGCGTTGGAGCTAAAATGTTCGGTAAGTACTACGTGAGACTTTCCGTGACTGTACACACAGGATTTTACGACGTTTATTCACGCCAAGCTGGAAAAGACGGTGCCTGGTTCCCGAAGCAGTGCCGTCGCAAAACCTTCCTGTCCGGCCCTTGGACCGTCCAAAACAAGGCGGCGACGCTCGGCACAAGGGCGGCGAGAGTGACTTTGTCTCGGTGTTGTTCTAAATTTACTCTGCATATTCGGACGTGGTCGGCCTCATAGACTGCCTCTCCCTCCGTTAGCAGCCGCGATGTGCTGAACTGCTGGTCAATGAACTCGTTGATGCCAGAAACCGGCAGAGTCACTGAAAACGAGATACGGTAATTGTAATTAGTAGTCGAACAAGCGATTCTCACGTGCTGGCATGATATCACATCAGTCAATGTACCCCTCGCAGTGAAGCACACGAAGCGGAAGCGTGGATAAAGAAGACAAAAATATATGCGGTTGAACTTCCACTTATTAAAATATATCTGGTATAAATCATCGTCCGGCAACAGTTCTGTCTAAAGGGGTAAGCCGCACTCACCACGAGCGTTGTGGACATTACTGTCATTGCGGCAAAATAACGTATGGCTACCTTTACGAAAGATCTCACGAACGTAATAACCAATGTCGAAGCATCGTTTGCACTCGGTCATTTGATTACGCGCTGAAAACTAGGGCAAGGCGTTGCCGTGAATTGTGCGCGGCAGTCCGCGCCGATCGAAACGGTACCTCTCGGCCGCGCAACTTCTACGCAAAAGCAAGAGATGGGTGCGCGATGTCGCGCTTGCCTCAGTAAACATAAATGTACACGAGATGCGAGGATGCTTCGAGTTACATATTAGGTAAATTACATAACTCACCTTTAACAAGAGTGGCCTCTTCACGTTCGGTGTCACGTACGGAGCGGTGCGCGCACTCGCTCCGTCGAGAGTGCACGACGCGACGATTACAGCGCGTTGGCTCACGAAAAACCTTTGCTGGCAAACACACTGATTGCTTCACAGCTAATACAAGTGCATTCAACGCTTGCAAAACGAGAAAAACCGCGGCTGAACACTGGCGACGTCGAACACTCCGCGCACTCGGTACCACGTGATGCCGTTATATACGTCACGGAGAGATTCCGGCAGATGGCGCCACGGTATGTCCTCGCCGCCAATACCCTTCGCGAGAGTTCGGCGATTGTTTCATCTCGCCGCTCTCCGAGCTCCGCCCCAGCGCCGCCCTCTTCTCGTGACGTAAACTCTCCCTCCTCGCCGCCGGCGGCGCGTGGCAGTGGCGACAGCGCGGCGCGGAGTCCGGCGCTGTCGCGAAGGAGAGACGCCGGCGCGCCGCACTTACACGATCGCTGAGGAGCGTGCGTAGGTTACGAAGCTCTTGTGCGAAGCCGCGCGTATTCATGGCGACTGCTCCTCGCATTCAAGTGTGAATTTGTTGCGTGCGATGGCCTGCTGTTGCGCGGTTGGCTGTTCAAACAGCAGCGCGCAGGGTTTCCGCCTTTTTAGGCTTCCGAAGGAAAAGAAGCGACGACGCCTTTGGATCATAATAATCAGACGCAGCAAATGGACCCCGACCGACTGCTCCGTGCTATGCGAGATACGTAGTTGAGTATTTAGCTTGAATATTGCTGGTATTATAAACAGCGTACCATTAACACAAAGTTATTATTCGTTGTGCAATGGGGCCGTTGCAGGAGCACGAACTTTAAAAATAATTTTTCACGCTGAAAAAAAAAAGAGTTTTATGGTTCGCGCTTCGATCGCTTGGGCAGATTGAAATTTTGCAGCGATCGCGCTAAAAGTGTCAAGCTTGATGTGTTGCCTTTACGTAATTTATCGCGCGTTCTGAGCACGAGCTTGGGATGTTACCGTGATGATGTTAGGGGAAGATTTATTTCGATATCGCAGGTTAGTGCCGCCGCGCGTGAGCTGCGGCGGTTACCTGGCATGTGTTGTACGTTATGTGGTCTGCGTTTCTGTGGCTGTCAGCCTATGGTGTCATTTACTGCTGTGTTGCCGCTTGTGTACATGCTACCAGTTTCACGTTTAATTCGCGCATGCAAATGAATCTGCGCCTCTGTGCTAAGCGAATGTACCTTGCGCTTTTTAGTCATGCACGTATAGTGCACGATGTCTGTGCTCGTGCAAGAAGCTCTTCCACTATAGCAAGGGGCCCTTATGTGCTCGATGAAATTTCGTGATTAGGAAGTATAGAGCGCGAAGAAGTTGAGCAGAAAAATGATTTTGTAAAGTAAACCAACAGGAGGTCCGCTATCAGACTAGCCGAACGAGGAATTGTTTTCATTTAGCACGCGCTACTGGGAGCCCTGCACCTGATCTGACGAAAACCTTAGATGCCTCAGCAAACGCGAAAATTGACCGCCGGCGTCCCGCGTCGGCGGCGTCAACACGAGGGATGTCAAAAATAATCACGTAATGACGTGACCATACGACCAAAGATTGTGACGTCATCATGACGTCGAATAACGTGACTTCACGCGATGACGTCAGCACATGACCAGATGTGGTATAGAAAGATTGCAGTGCCTCCGATCTTGGAGGCACTGCAAAGCCGCTTGTGTACGCCCGCTTTTGCGCTTTTGTGGCCTTAATATAATTACGTGCGCTGGTATATCTGTTTCTTTTAAAAGCAGAGCTGTTTAAGCTTGGAGAATCCCCGTTAGTGGCGAATAAAAATTATCATCATGAACCGGCACGCAATCCGTCATCTTCTTTATCTTCTGCTTTGCTGCCAGAACACGCGCACAGACTTTTCCGGCGTGGTATGCAATGATTATCACGTAACGCTTGTCACGTGAAATGTTCCAAAAATCACACCTGTTATATATGCTCGCCACAGAGTCGCATCACGCAATACCAATTTTGGTGTTTATCAATCTGGCGGAACGGCCGCCATCGCACCATGAGCGTGGCACGTAAGTCATGCTGTACATGACACGCGTGTCATGACATTCACATTAACTCCCGTTATTCATGTTCGTCACACAGTCATGTCGCGCACTACCAATTTTGGTGTATATCAAGCAAGCGAAACGTCCACCAGCGCACCATGAGCGTGGCACGTAAGTCATGTTGTACATGACACGCGTGTCATGATTTTCGTATTAATACCCGTTATTTATGTTCGTCACACAGTCATGTCGCGCAATACCAATTTTGGTGTATTCGCGACTCCAGAAATTCATGCGGCACCTAGCGGCAGTGGGAGGAAACTGCGCACGGAGGTCCAAAACAGTCCGGACGCCATAAGTACCGTTATCGGCTGCAGTCGTGGGCGGTAAGATAGAGCCGCCAGTAAAGAAAAAAGAACGGCCAAGAAGTTCTGCTGTGTTCCCCAGTGCGTGTCAGCGTGATGGAAAGATAGCGCTATTTCTTTTCATGCATTTCCTTTCGAGGCCAAAGACCGAAGCCGCAGAGCGCCGTGGATTGCGAATCTTCGCATCGGCAAGGCTGTGACGCCGACGATGACCGTTTGCTCGCGGCATTTTGCACGGGATGATTTGTTCTTTCCAGGTGAGCCACTAGGGTAAACTTATTTACTAGAACCTATTACATGACCATTGTATCTAGCGGCTTTACATGTCGCTGCGGCGCCTGAAGTATGTCAACAAATGTGGCACTGCGAGGTCTCGGTGCGCCATGTGCATTACACTTGCGATTGAGCTGTACCTTATTTTCTTTGAATGTTAACCGGAATACGAGGACTTGATCTATTGGGCACGTATCATGCCGCAGTTCGAGCACATGTGCGACCTTTGAACGGTGTCTGCGTTGTTCGCGTCTTCTGCACTACACGTGGCGGCAACCCGGAAGGCATCCTATGCACTTTCCAGCACAACGCTCGCGCATCGTCAACGGGTGTAGGAAGTCTTAGTGTTTACTACTGGGGTACCAGCAAGTTCGGGGAAGCGATCATTGTAACCTTGGCACTTATTGAAAGCGCAATCTCTTGCGTGACACGGACTAATTCGCAGTGCACTCAAAAAGCTCTACGCGCACGAGTACGGATTTGTCTTCCAATCACGCACGAATGTGTCCATATGATGCTGGTATTTCACTTAGCCGGTTTATTACAGTAATTGGTGACATGCACGCCACCCTCGCGACAATTTTACTCGTCCTTGCAAGTTAAGGAAAACCAACCGCATCCACTTTTTGCTTGCGTATACCGTATTACAAGTGCAGTATTAGTACCTAAAGTAGCGTTATGTAGATTATTTCGATTATGCTGACGTCAGCGTCATAAGCATTCATCATTTTATTGCGTTACAAGCAACTTTAAACTGTGTCTTGCAGATGCTACGTTCGGTGTGCAATGTTTCATAACGCTCCAAACATGACCATTATTTGCTTGCAAGTGCCCTTTCTTTTGCCTAAAAACATTGTGTTTCTGTTGTGAAAAACTAAATGCAACACACATCGACACATGAAGCTTCAACAATTTATTTTTCAGATGTCCCATGCCAGCGGAGACGGCTAAAAAACAACGCCGTACCAAGCCAGTGTAATGCAACAGACTCCTTTCATCGGCCCTATCCCAAACTGCTGCTCTGAAGCAGCTCCTTGTGCGTCGGACACGATGAAGCGCGAAGTGCGTTAGAGGAAAGGAAAAAAAAAACGAGTTCGGAATAGGAGCAGGGGCAGTTACGTTATGCCAGCTTTGCTTCAAAAGCAATGAAGCAGTGAGCTTGCTCGGCGTTACCATGCGCGTCGATGTAACTAGTCACGGGTCACCTACCTGTAACAGCGGATCAAGACAGCCGAAATGTGCTTGCACTTCGCGGACAGTCCAGCTGTGCACGAGCACTTCGCTTCAGTGATGGAGGGCTCCCGGAAAACACCGGCGATTTGAACGAGGATCTCGTGTGGGTCCGCAATCACGCCGGATGTTTGAATACACAATGCGACCACTTCCAGCACGCCACTCGCGCTTGCAGGACCACTGGTTCCTACTAATATGAGATGTTCAGCATCGATAACCCGCTCCCCTTCTACAAAACATCGCAAACGGCAGTCACATTGCAAAAAAGTTAATATTTGTGTCAGAGACAGCGGATGCGGGGACCTCCGTGAATCCGCCATGCTGCACAGTGTGGCCAGACCGCGCCAGACTCCGCAGCGCCCTCTCATGTTGATTTGAGTTGCGAATATCAAGCTAGCGAAACGTCCGCCAGCGCACCATGAGTGTGGCACGTATGTCATGCTGTACATGACACGCGTGTCATGATTTTCATGTTATGACCAGTCATTTATGTTTGTCATACAGTCACATTATGCCATACCAATTTTGGCATACACCCCATGAACGAAACGACCAGGAGAGCACAAATTCGTAGGCGGCTAGATAGATAGATAGACAGATTGATACGCTCAAAGTCGCAGAAGTTCGCTAAGAAATGCTTCGCATTTAAAAAAAATCAAGATAGACGCAAACCCACAGGCCTTCATAGCGCGTAAAGACACCGATGATCACAATACTCCCTCATGCGAATTCTGAGCGCAGCTTTGTGTTGAGGCAACGCGAACTGTGTCTGTGTTTGAATTTCTGGCTATCCGCATTGGAACATTCCATACATATTGCCGCAGAAACTGCCAATGCTCGAGTGCTACGCACGCCACTCTGTGCAGCAGGCGTCATCGACATCCCCGTCACGACAAGCGACACAGTAGCAGCGCACCCACCAGCCCTGCATGCGTGCGAGCTCCGTAGGAAGACGGAAGAAGAAAGCGATGTTAGAGGCCAGTGGCTCGTGATATCGAAAGAATCCACGTTCGCTGTCTTTCGTCCTCGTTCGCTCTATCGGTTACGCCGACTACGCCAACGGCGATGCCGAACAACGCAGGAGCAGACGCCTAAGCGCTGCGCTCTAAAAACACAGCGCGTATCGTAGAACGTCGTGGACTCGAATCGGCGTGCACAACTCAGTTTGACGATGATTTGTACACGTCTAATTCACTCCATATTCTTCATTAAAATTGTATAACAATGTTCTTGCACAATTTCGCTTTCGCAATTTGTTAGGAGCGCAAGATTTCACGAATGAACAGCGCGTACATAGCCTCAGCCGTGCGCCCGTCGCGAGGGAAGACTATATATGGCGGACGCCGCCGGAGCGGAGACGTGGCGGTGACGTGAACAGCGTCATCGCCGCGCCGCGACGTCACTGACCCGCCCATTCGCCAGACTCTCCCGATCGACGGCTCTGGGTGTGCCTGAGGTCGCTATTGGCCTCGAGATCTTGGAGTGGCTCCCTCTCGCGTGTGATGTCAGAGCGGGGACTCCGCTCTCAACCGCGCTGCAGCAGCCGCTGCTCCTGTATGCGGATCGTCTGCTTCAGGCGAGAACATTGGGGCTCTTCGATTTTCCACTTCTGGCTACCCGCGGGCTGCCAGAACCAGCCAGAGCGCGCTCGTTTTTCTCGGGTTGCTCCGGCCCCCCCGCAGTGCACTTCCGGTTGGCGTTCGTTTTTCTCGGGTTGGACGGTTCTGGCGACCCGCGGGGAGCCCGAGGGTCGCCAGAACCTTCCAGGACAATTTAGTTGTGGAAGCTCTCTGGAAGGTTTCGGGCTAGCAGACGCCGAAAAGAGACGATACGCGCTCGCCGCCATCTTTGTGAGGACTCGACGGATTGCAATGCGGGCGCTTGCGGACTACAACTTTGCTTGTCCTTACGCTCGGGCCGCTCGGCGCCGTTCCGCCGTGCGAGATGGCGCGATTACGAGTGGCGGCGAGCATTTGAAGCTAATGTTTATTGCTTTTCTTATGTGTCCCGTGAAGTCTCCTTCCGTGAACAACGCGGCGCGTTGTAACCATTCCAACTGCGTCGTGCACATGTCCCAAAAGTTATGTACACGTTCGTACGAACGCATGGAGACCCCTTTCGAGTTTATTTTTTCGTAGTAGTATTCGATTCTGGTGTCGTGTGTGCTTTATGTGCATTTAGCTGAGACGATTGTGATCGAACTACCTATTTCGCTCCGTCGTATGTTTGCGTGCGTGAACCCCGTCAGAACTCAACTATTTCAACTGGGTCTTCAATGTTGATAAAATGCACTGATCGAATAAAAGCGATGGCGGCATTGTTTTTTGTGTGATCCTCGTTGGTCGCGAACGGCGTGCGAGCGTACTTCGATCTACGGGCCAGTATATGAGGTATGCTATGTTATGCTACGACGCGTCGATGTGAAAAAACGAAGATGAATTCAGAAATGTATACATCCTTTTGTTGCTTATTTCATCGTCGGCTTCGTCTTTTTCCACCCCTTAGTAATAATTCCATGCAGTATGTACGCGGTTATCACCTAGTAGCTCAAATAAAAGATGAGCTAGTTCATGAGATTTTTGGAGTGTCACTTAGGACTGGAAAAGAGGCTGAGGTAACATCTGCCAAAACGAGTCGAAGACGCGTCACACAGAAGTTTATTTTAGATATAACGCGTGGTACCCATACCGCCGCATGTCTCAAGTTACGACAAAACGCAAGCTGGTCAACGCGTGTGTGCGACGTAGTACGCGATATATCCTCGAGTTCTTTTGGGGACACGATCACTTTCGCGAGATTTTTGCGTCGTGTTGTGCAGCGACTGTTACACGTACTAAGCAGACGTGAGCTGGTTAAGCCGTTATCGGCGCGGTAGCTCACCTTGCATCGCTTTCGTGGCGCCGTGCGCCAGCTGGCTGTTTTGTTCGCGGACGGGGCGAGTTGCGCACGATTTTGCGAACGTACGTGATCGTGTCCCAAATCCGTATGCTCGAGAATATCACTTCAGCTCTTCAGCAAACCTAGCCACATATTTTCAAGCGGGCAATGCAGAAAAACCAACGCGCACGCGGCGCAAAGTTTCGTTTGCTGCCACGGCGGTAGCGTTTGTTTACGTTTACGTTGGCTGTCCCAGCGTTCGATTTTGTAATCTTGGGGCAGCTTCGGGTTGTCTGGGGCTTCCCACACATGTGACCAAGACGCTGCTTCCTGTCCCGACCGGAACTTGCTGGCTGACCCTCTGGCTATCTCTGGCTGCCAGAGAACTGCCAGAAGTCCGAAAATCGAAGAGCCCCATTGTCGAACGAACAGCCTCGCGATGGTCAATTAACGCCTGCAACGAATGTTTTCGAGTGTAATCTTGAACTTGTTTTAGTTGCGGCCCAATCGAAAGGGCCAAGAAATCCCCCGGATGGCCGACGAGTGCGCCGATGCCACCGACCGCTTTGCTGGTATACGAAAGTGAAACTATGTGTGAGTGTTCTCGCTCGTTATCTTGTTGCCGCCGTACGATACTAAGTAGTTTTGGTGCTTCTTTCGATATTTCAGTAAGCGTGCCCTTCTCCAGCATCTACAAGTATGTAGATAAAGCTTGTGATAGGTCGCGGTGCCTCATCGAGGGCGTGGCGGTGTACGACGCAGGCCACGTTGTTGAATGCGTGGTCGAGGCCGTCAACGGAGATCGCATCACCTTCGCAGCTCTCGTCCTGCAAACAAGTGCACAAGTGCCGCCTTGTTCGACACCCCTGCCGATGCCCATGATCGCAGTTTGTGCCGTAATGTTGGTTCAGTGACAACGATATTACGTCGTAGTTCATATTAACACCGCACAGAGCCGTCGCATGGGTATTAGAATATAACAAATAGTTAATTGCTGATTGTGTCGCGCACAAGGCCACAGAGATTAACGTGACAAAGGCAAGCTGGGTCGAGCTTCACTCCACGCAGCCTAACGAAAAGCTTAAAGAGCTCCGCTTTTAAAGAAGCGTCTGCAGGGTGTGTCCAGATAAGATCGAACACGAGGTCCCGGTCACCATTCGCGATTGTGATGAAATTTACTGTAGGCCTAGGCATTACACCCAGAACAATGGTGTCGCAGTTAGTTTCGCGAAAAAAAATTTTGTTCGCCTGAAAAAAAATATACAAATTTCGGCCGCAAAAAACGCTTTTCCGGCAATTTCGCGATTTCTGAATTTTGAGGGCACCTAGGGAAAAAACGGTGCACTCCTTCGTCACAATATTTATTCCCCTTAAAGAAGAAGTGAAATACAATCTTATTAGTCTATTATTTTCCTTGCTTGTCGAAGCACTTTTGAAGAAAAAAATAACAAACTTGGCAAATCGCACAAAATACCTGTATTTCAGGAATTTATTGCTGCAAGCAAGCTAAAGTGAGGATAATAAAAATCGGTACATATTAACTTTGATACTTTCGCTCTCGTTTAAAATAATTTTCGTGCTTTTATCGCGCTCCGTTTTACTTGATAATTGGGCTGAAACGTAAGTGATTTACCAAAAACGCCGAACTTTGAAAATGATTTTCTCAAAAAGGCCATTTTTAATTTTTTTTAAACTCCCTCTGATTGAAGTCAAGGACATCATCTACCATTGTGCAGAAAAAAACGTTGCATTATTTTGGTTGCTAACAAGTTAGAGTGCGTCAAATGTGACCATGCCAGCCTAGCGGCCGCGTCCTTTGTTATGGGCTGAAACTCGGATATAAGTTGCTAAAAATACTTGTACGTGACATAATCACACATCAGCAGCTCCACATCAACAAATGCGCAGCCCGGCGTCATGGTTCAGCAAGCTTTGTCTTGCGATGAGCAGCTTGACAAACCCGCAGCAGCGGCCGCTCGATGCTGCGGGCACTCACATTACATGAGTGCCGCTTCGACTGCAGATGAGCTCCGCTTGCACGTGAAAACTACGCTAAGAGGACGAATGAGATAAGGAATGCATCACTGTGAAAGTTTAAGGCCGTTAAGTGCCAACAAATGTCATAGTATGCAACAAAAGCTCTGCCGGCAATTTCCCAGTGAGCGCCTCCAGTAGTGCGCTCATGTGTTGCTTTCTCTCTTCTGATGGCCTAAATTAGGTTCATTCTATGAGCAACATATGACACAAAAGAAAGCCATTGACATCTAAAGAAAGCTGTCATACGTGCTTCCGATGGTTGAGCAACTCGAACTGCAGTTGTTCACCTCGTGCCAGAACACTTGTGTCTGCCGGCTGCGAAAAGAAGTGAGTGCAAGTCCTTTGCTTCATTAAAGCACCGCTTTTACAATACTGTATCGTTGTGCGTCCGCAGATATAATATTCAGCGCAAGCCGAGCGTTTATAACGATATTATGCGGCTTCGGGCATAACAGCAGGGGAAAAAAATACATCCGCTGCTGTATTGAAGGCGCTCACTGGGAAATTGACGGCAGAGTTTTCGTTGCATATTATGTCATTTGTTGGCACTTAACGGCCTTTATGAGATTGATAAGATTAATAAGATTGATGAGATGAGATTAAGAAGTTTGCAGGTATAACGTGGCAGCAGAAAGCACAGGACCGGGTTGATTGGCGGAACATGGGAGAGGCCTTTGCCCTGCAGTGGGCGTAGACAGGCTGATGATGATGATGATGATGATGAACGGCCTTTAACTTTCACAGTGATGCATTCATTCTCTCGTTTGTCCTCTGAGCGTAGTGTCCTCTCCGCTCAAGCGGAGCTCATCCGCAGTCGAAGCGGCACTCATGTAATGTGAGTGCCCGCAGCATCGAGCGGCCGCTGCTGCGGGTTTGTCAAGCGGCTGATCCCAAGACAAAGCTTGCTGAACCATGACACCGGGCTGCGCATTTGTTGGTGTGGAGCTGCTGATTTGTGATTATGTCACGTACAAGTATTTTTAGCAACTTATATCCGAGTTTCAGCCCATAACAAAGGACGCGGCCGCTAGGCTGGCATGGTCACATTTGACGCACTATAACTTGTTAGCAACCAAAATAATGCAACGTTTTTTTCTGCACAATGGTAGATGACGTCCTTGACTTCAATCAGAGGGAGTTTAAAAAAAATTAAAAATGGCCTTTTTGAGAAAATCATTTTCAAAATTCGGCGTTTTTGGTAAATCACTTACGTTTCAGCCCAATTATCAAGTAAAACGGAGCGCGATAAAAGCACGAAAATTATTTTAAACGAGAGCGAAAGTATCAAAGTTATTATGTACCGACTTTTATTATCCTCACTTTAGCTTGCTTGCAGCAATAAATTCCTGAAATACAGGTATTTTGTGCGATTTGCCAAGTTTGTGATTTTTTTCTTCAAAAGTGCTTCGACAAGCAAGGGAGTTAATAGACTAATAAGATTGTATTTTACTTGTTCTTTAAGGGGAATAAATATTGTGACGAAGGAGTGCACCGTTTTTTCCCTAGGTGCGCTCAAAATTCAGAAATCGCGAAATTGCCGGAAAAGCGTTTTTTGCGGCCGAAATTTGTATATTTTTTTTCAGGCGAACAAAATTTTTTTTTCGCAAAACTAACTGCGACACCATTGTTCTGGGTGTAATGCCTAGGCCTACAGTAAAGTTCCGCACAATCGGGAATGGTGACCGGGACCTCGTGTTCGATCTTATCTGGACACACCCTGCACTGCCTCAGGTGAAAACTTTTAGAGAATGTGCACTAAACAGCGGCAACAGGTTTCGCTTATGAATTTATGATAAGCAGACCGCTAGGCGCGCGCTTGCCTTCATAAGTAAAATACGTATGTACACCATTCAAATGCAGGCGTAGTCCGATATCCTGCGCCGCTCAGCTGAGCTCACGAGGCGCGCTTTCCTTTCGGTGGCCGCGTCGTCGGCTCCTTGTCTAGGGGCCTTCGCGGCAGGTTGTGGGACGGCACCGCTCCTGGTGTAAGTCGCCTATGCTTATACCCTGCGTGCAATAAACGGCGTAACTATTGGCGAGGTGCTTAAACACGGTCACAAGCTTACCTAAGAGTGGCACGTATACGGTGGGTAGCAGAAGTCACTGTCCGCGAAGTGCTTGCTGCACACGGTCGATGAAGGCGTGGGGCGCATTCCCATTCTGAGCTTGCCGATCCACTCCTTCTTCAGCTTCGCGTTCTTAGGGTTGTTGTGAAAGCTAACGCTTTTTTCACGAGCGGACGACGTACACTGAGGCACAGAGCAGTACTTCACCGTTGCGCAGCACTCGCCGCGCAGACAAGCGGCCGCAGTTCTGAGAAACAAAGAGCTGTAGTTCTAAATGAACGTTAGAAGCAGTCCCACGGTTGTTCGAACAGCGTCAGTAGCCACCATGCGCAAGATAACCAATTGAACTGCTTTTTAGATGCGAAGTATCTTAAGGCGGAGCTCAATCCGGTGGTGGTGGTGGTGGTGTGCGGCGTGACCACCCTTACTGCGCATGCGCATACCCTCTCCACACACCTCCTCTACACTCCCCCTCCCCCTCTCCACTTTCCCTCTCCCCTGCCCCTCTCTACTTTCCCTCTCCCATACCCCTCTCCCCTCCCCCTTTCCACTCTTCCTCTGAAACGCGGGCTAGACATGCCGAAATTCTCTCCTGCGCAACGCCGCGATGAGCTCGAGCGCATGCACGTCCCCTCCGCTTCTCTCTCCTCTCCTACGCTGCCCCCCTCTCGCCCGCCTGTCGACCACGTTCCCCGCTCGCGCTGTGAGAATTAACGGCCAGGCTAGATGGAAGATACGACGCGCGTAGCGTCCCTCTTCGCGTTCCACGACGCGAGGTCGGTAGCATGCCCAACAAACGCCAACGGAACGCGATCGTGCAAGTGCTCCGGCTTCGCATCGCCTCATGGTCCCCTTTAGCGGGATATGGTGTAATTTTTGTTGAGGTTTACCACAACGGTGGTTTCAACACGGCGCTGGGCCTACGTAGCAGACGAAAGCGCGCGAATCCCCGCTCTGACGTCATACAGGCACCGTTCGCAGCGCCGCCATCGGTCACACACCAGGCCAATACTCGGGGACAACTTTCTGTGGCAATGAAAGGAAAGCTACGGGGGCGGAGCGTCTGCACATGTACTGCTACGCGAAGTAGTTCGGTTTGGCGCGCGTCTCGTAACGCAGTGGAAAGTGATGGCTAGCGTTGCATTTCGACGCAAACGCTGCTTAGCGTCTAAGTTACGGGTAAAAGGCGCGACTTTTTCAAGCACGCAAAAACGCAAAGTGACAACGTATAAAGTAAAAGAAATACAAATATCTCGCTTGTGTGCGCTGCGTTCCGTCTCAAAAAGCCACATGTAGAAAATAACGGAGTATTTTATATATTTCACGCAGAAAATACGGACGCAATTGTGGGACTACATTCACTAGCTAGGATACGTGCATTGTGGCTCTGTAGCTTTCCCTTTATTGCCACTGAAAGTTGTCCCCGAGTATAGGCCTGACTGGCTGCCGAGGCGGCGCTGCGAAAACGGTGCTAAAAAGCGCCCCCTACGATAAGTTCTTTGGTTTCGAGTAGTCAGACTGGCGGCCGCATGCAGCACTAAGCTCAGATGCGCAATGGAGCCGCCGTTGTTAGTTGTGCTGCGCTTTGGATCTCGGCCAATTTCTGGCGTGGCTGAGTTCTTCAGGTCAAGCAATCTGCGTAAACGCAAGAAGCTCGTCAACGTCAAGTATGTTTACGACGTGCAGGAGATTGAAGGAACCATTTCGGCGCGCTGCAACTCGCAAGTGCAGCGAATTTCATACGACGTTGAACTCGAGTTAAGTTTTACGAGGCATGCTCGCGCGATTAACGACAGTGCATAAACGAAAACATTGCTGTTAAGAAAGCCGAAATGATTTGCATTACACGACGAAACGGAATCAAGAAAGGTCCAGTGACGAAGGCTAGCCGTCGGCGGCCCGAATGAGCGCACTCGCGCCGTGTGCCGTTTTCTGCCGCATTCAGTCGCAAACACACATTTTCCCCATGCACGGTCGTAATTTTCAACATTTGCTTCTAGGGAATTCGTCAAATTCTGTCAGCGTGCGGTGGCGGTCGAGAAGTGACGGCGCGCAATGTTTACAGCCGGCCGCTGGAAGCAGCCGGCTGTAAGCTGCCGGAAAAATCGTAGGCACATACGCAGGGTGACTCATGGCATCGTTTTTCTCGTTTCCCACGAAATGCCGGCTGCATACCCTCGTGATCGCCGTCGGCAGCCACGACGTGCCGTCTGGACTGCACACAGGGAATATATACATATATAAACGCGTGCACGCGCGTACGAAAAGTAATCAGCACGTTACGTTGCAAACCACATTTTGCTCGCGTACTCACTTCACGCGTCGGACGGCACGTATACAGCGGTTCCGTCGCTCCACTTCGTACGGCTTTCAGGGGAACCAGTAAAACCGCACATTAGGATCCTTACCCCCATGTTCGAGGCAATTAACCTCGCAAAAATAACGGCGGCGACCGCGCGCTGCTCAGAGCCGTCGCCCGGACCACCTGCTTTCGGCACGGTTTGTTGAAGCAGGGATCGCTTGTCAAGCATGTCAGACTCTGCAGGCATAGCGCACAAGTTCCTGCGTACGTTTTAAGCACTTTTTGAGCCTGAAAACTAGGCGCAAAATTAAGTAAAACGCTCAAAGCAACTGAGAACTGCCTAACTCGCCGGTCGGCGTCCATTTTTGACTACCCAAGCAACTTCGGCGCACGCCACCAGGCTCAGCCACAGTACTCAAAACTCCAGCGCGTCAGCCCTATAGATAACTTGTTTTAGAGTAGAGAGAGTAGATCCTATAACTTTGGCACACACCCACGCTGGGGCCAAGAACCGGATAGTTTTTAAAATCTAAGTGTTAACGTAAAGCGTAGATTTTTTCTATTTAAGAGGAAAGAAGTAAAATGAAAAAAAAAATAAGAATGGAAATATAAAATCATATAAACAATGAAGCGGAGAATTTTAATAAGAAAGAATAAAGAAATTTTGAAAAGTAGAAAAACAAGAGGAAAGATTGATTCTATAGCCTAAATCTCTGTGAACCTTTAATAATCTCCTGCAGGGCGTCGGCAATCTTCCCGTCACTGTATCCAAGGGACAAAGCCCCGAATGAAAGTACATTTGGTGCACTTAACTCCAATCTAAGGAGTCGGAAGACGGTACCTAAAGTCAATTTGGGTAAGGAAGAGTATCTGTTACAGTGAATCAGATAATGTTCTGTTGACTCATGTACTCCGCAAAAAGAACAATTAGGGGAAGCTGCCAGACCAGCTCTGTGTAAATAAAAATTTAGGTATGGAGTCTGACAGCGTAGTCTAGTGATTGCGACTTCAATTGCTCTTGTTTGACATATTTTATTATTCCAATAATGATTCAAATGCTGCAATTCTAATATGTTTGTTATTGACGGTGCATAAAATTCATATAACAACAGTTTCCTCCTTAATCTCGCACCTATAATGAATCTTGATGCCGGTAATACCTGAATAACCGGGCCATTCAAAGATGTCTTTGCTAGCGTATCTGCCATTTCATTCATAATTAGCCCTTTCTGTACTGGAACCCAAACCAACTTGATCAAATTTATATGCGGTGGGACTAATGATTTGAAAACCCTCAGAACGTTCGATTCCTCATTTGCAGTTAGGGAGGAACATACTGACCGAGAATCCGTCAAAATTACTGCAGACTTTATTGATGCTGTTAATTTACGGAGAGCTAGAATGATCGCTAAATTATCTAGGGACCTTAGGTGTGCCCGGTGTTCTTTGTTTTCGTTTTCTTCCACATCACGAGTGGGTACAGGAAAGGGCCACTTTGGCGCGCGCGTCTCAAGGACAGTTTTGAAATTGAAAGAAAATTAGGAGCGTTGCGTCTGCAAGTGTCGACAATGGAGGATCAGGCGCTCTTAGATGTTTCTTTTTCTTTTAAACTGAGGCGCGTGGAGTGACCCCCTGCGTCTCCTGCCACACGGGGGCGTCTGATGTAAGGTGTGCCCGGTGTTCATTGTTTTCTTTTTCCTTCCACATCACCAGTGGGCACAGAAAAGGGCCACTATGTCATGCGCGTCTCAAGGGCAGTTTTGAAATGGAAAGAAAATTAGCAGCGTTGCGTTACAGAAAACACGCTCATGCTTCTCCGAGATTTGCTTACCACCAGCGGTAAATGGTGTATATTATTAGCTCGCCGTAATCTCGCCGAGGCATGCATGGGGTATATGGCTGAGTTGTCTAATGCAGCGGGCTGGGGAGAGAGTGGTCGATGGTTCGAATCCACGGTCAGGTGATTCGGAATTTTTTCGTCTGCTTTATTTTTCTTTGTGCATCTTTCTTTATATATATATATATATATATATATATATATATATATATATATATATATATATATATATATATATATATATATATCCGGGACCTTACGCCGACGGCAATAATCCGCCGAAAGTGTCCATATAATTGCTATCGCAATAAAAGGATAAGTCAGCAGTATCACACACTGAGCACAACTGGAAAAAAAACAGGCGTCAGCAGTAACAGTCACAGCAGAACTGCAGAAGAAAAAAATTGGCCGCGTATCTGCGTGCTTCGCCGCAAATGTCGTTCGTCTAAAGACGATAGAAGAGGCGCTGCGTGAGATATGGACGCCATCTGGCAATACGTGGGGAAACATGAGTGCTGTGTTGCGGACTGATAGCCCCGGCGCAGCAGCAGGCGAAGACCGGCGGTGACCAACACGACCGGCGGGGACGCCAGCCAGCCCGAACACGCGGTTTGGCGCGAAGCGCTGAAGCAGAAGAGACGTCCGCACTCAACGAGTACTCTCCACACACACTTTTATTTACACGTCGCCTGGGTAAAACAGGAATGCCAGAGCGGTGCCCCATGGCATTCGTACAGTGCAATACAGAACCGAAACCGAAACACAACAATGAGCTCGTGCAGAGGGCACGGAGGAAGGCAAGTTTCAGCGCAGTCGCATTTTCAGCGCAGCTTAAGAAACTAGGTTCTTTAGAATTACTTATGTATGCATTTTCTATTAAAGGAACACACCACCTAATACTTACCTAGTGATGTTGCGCCTCAGATATGCGTAATGTTTGCCTTTTGATCGACAATGTACACAAGTATGAACCTAGTCAGCCGTTCAAGATGTCTGGCGCTTGGGCAAGTGGTTCAACTTTGACCGAGTGGCTGAATCGAGTGACGTGCCGACAAACAGAAAGACAGACCAAAATTTCCCCGTGTAAGTATCCCAAGAAAGACTATCGTCTTTAAAAAATCACAGCATATCCACGTGGTGAATGATTCTGAGTGGGGCGAAGCGAACTGGCGCTGCAGCGCGGCGATGGCATTGGCGCGAGCGTGGTCCTTCTTGATGGAAGATATTGTGACTAGATTGTTTGAGAACCGCAATCTATCGCACACACCGCAACTATGGCTGAAACTGTTATCAAGGAAGTCCCGCTTGAAGCGCGCGTCGGCGCCTTCCGGCAGAGCCCGCCTGATGCGTTTTGCAGCCACTTCACGTGCTTCACGAGCAGTACTCAAGACTGACCAACGTTGAGGTGAAAGGTGTCCCCCCTACAAAATGCGAGGACTGCCGTGCCATATTGAAGCGCATGGCCGATGTCATCGCATATCCTGTATCTGAGTCTGATATTGAAACTGTTCATCGCGTTCCGTCCAAATCATCTGAGCTAAATTTAATTGCTCGCTTTGTCTCAAGGGACAAGAATAATGAATTTGTAAGGAAAGCCCGCAAGGCGCGCCTTCGTGTGAGCAACCTTGGTTTTTCTGGCACTAACGACACGGCAGTGTATGTGAACGACCATCTTACAATCAGCAATAAAATGCTGTTTGCTAAAGCGGTTGCTTTGAAGAAGGCAAAAAAATCACAGCATATCCACGGAGTGAATGATGATGAGTGGGCGAAGCTGCAGAGGTTCATCGGTAAACCGTGAATCTTCCGTGAATTCTGCCCAGTACATCATCACCGACGTGAGATCGGGCGCGTTTATACTAAAGGTTCGATGAGAGTTTTGACGACTTGCAGCTCACTTTAATTTTACAAGTACGCTGTGAATTTTCATTGTTTAGAAAACCATTGCTTTAGAAAACATCTGGCGTCTTTCGTTAAGCAGCTGGCGTCTTTTCGTTTTGCTTTAGAAACATCTGGCGTTCTTTCGTTTTGCTTTTAGAAAACATCTGGCGTCTTTCGTTGGTTTATTTCATCAATCAACGGCGTTTTGAACAAAATTTTTATTGTTTAATCACGCACAGGAGAAATCTCACCAGGCACTTCCTTGGAGGTAACAATGGCTGCTAATGGGAATGAGAGACAGAAGAAGTCGGCTTTTAGCTAACACTTACACTTCTACTTCTACTAACGTTTCCTACTGGAACATGCCAATGGCTGTTAATGGGGAATGAGAGACAGAAGAATTCGGCTTTTAGTTAACGCGCACGCTGCGAATTTTTTATTGTTCAACAACGCACAGGAAAAATCTCCCACCGGCATCACCTTGGAGGTCAAGATCTGGTACTAGCGTTACGACTGGTTACGCACTACGACTACGAGGGACGAACGGGTGCCGCTTTAAAGGGACCCTGAAACGGTTTTTTAAAGTTCTGTCAGCGTTTAGGCAGGAGCATCCCCAAATCATTCGCACCAGAAATTAAGCGATGCAGTGTGTACCAAGGCCGCTACGGAATTTATATCTATACCCTCCTCCTCACCACTGCCTTGCACCCTCAACTCACAGACACCCTGACATCACCGGCGATCGCAGCGCTCTTATGAGCGCACTCGACGGTTTGAGCTTCGCGACGGGTTGCGCGTAATCTCGGAGGCCCAACAAAGACGAAGCTCCGGAGTGGTTGATATCTGCTCCGACAGGTGCCGCCACACTACCAGCAGATCTTATTTTATTCTCCTGTACGGCGACAATCTGCAACAGCATGCGGACAAACAAAAATAATTCGAGAACGATCACCGATAAGCGTAAACTCGGGCAATGTGGTTGTGTCTTCAGGGGTGAAGTTACAGCCACAAAAACGTGGATCGTGGCGTTGAACGGATAGCGAGAGCGCGACGCTCATTGCAGCGACGAGCTGAAGGGATTCCGCTCGCCAGATGCCTCACGAACATTGCACGATGTCGCAGCTTTACAAGTGACCAATTGCTAGAAATTGCTAGATACGTGGTACACAACAAGGCTGGGGCAATTAATTATGTCCAAGAAAAGAAATCTCAAGATAAGCACTCTCGCTCAGCTCACGTCAACACGGAGTACGTTGTAACACAGGCAGACGACGCTCGCTGCCCGCAGGAGGTTCAGTGACGTGTACTGGACATATCCAATCAGATCAGCCGCCTGCGTGACGTCGCGCCTCCAATACGACGCGCACTGGAAGTTGGCGGTTTGAAAACGCGTTTCGCTGAGTCGCTGTGATCGGTGGCGATTCGCAGCTTTAAAGCCTTGTAATAAATTACACAGTTTTCGCACAGAGCTTAAATCGGTCTGTAAATGATCCTTAGGACTTGTTCTACCGGCTCAATGTGTTCGTACATAATCGTCAAAACCGTTTCAGGGTCCCTTTAAGGAGCTTCGCCCCTAAAAAGTGGCAGTTCCTTTGGACTGAGAACTGCCAAATCAAAGCGCGAAAAACCAGTGATAGTAGGGTGTTCCGTATCGCTGCCGAGTCCGATCTGCGCATATTCACATAAGAGGCTTGTTAGACTGATTATTTGAGACACGTGCCGGTGTGCGTCTTCATTGCTATGTCTCTCCTTTACCCGTCCGAAATTCGTCCATTATTAAAATCCAATCGTGATTCTTTGGTCCTTTTCAACGCCCGAAGTTTAAGAAGGAATCATGAAGGCTTGAAAAACTTGCTAACTTCCCATGATCATGTTTTTTCATTCATTTGTGTATCCGAAACCTGGCTTTCCAGCAATGATTGTAACATGTATGGCTTCGTTTCTTACACTCCCGAATATTGCCACCGTTTAAACAATAGGCATGGTGGTGCTGCTATATTTGTTTCCCCCCACATCACTTATACTCGGAGGAACGACTTAAACTTCCAGGTCGATTGCTGTGAAACGGTATGGGTGGAAACTAATGAGCCCCTCCAAACACACAATTCTAAAAGTCTTGTTCTTGGCTGTATTTACAGATCACCGGCCTCTAACGTATCCGATTTCCTTCTCGCTCTTAACAACGTGCTTAACAAGCTGTTATCTGAAAACAAAAGTGTGATGATAGTTGGTGACATAAACGTTAATCTCCTGGATGTTAATTCTAGCGTGTACACAGCTTACACTGATTGCTTTAGTGGGCATGGTCTTGAATGCCTCATCACATCACCAACTCGATGCTCTGATGAAAGATCCCATTCTCTTATTGATCATGTTCTAACTAACCTCGACCTACCAATAACTGCTGGCGTTATTAACGCCGACCTTACAGATCACTTTCCGATTTTTGCAGTTTTCGATGCTCATTTCGCTAACGTTGGCACCTCATATTTCACCACAACATTTGATACAGATAAATTCGTTTCTGCAATTAATTTAATTCAAGAGCCTACGGAGGCGTTGTTTTTTTGTGATGCATTCACGAAGGCAGTTTCTACCACATCTAAAGTTGTGCGCTGTAAAAATCGATTCAAATACCCGAATAACCCTTGGATGAGCTATGCTTTACTAAAGAGCTTGAGGAAAAAAGATAATTTGTATAAGAAAACCAAAAGACAGCCATTCAATAGTTCTCTGCACAGTAGGTACAAGAAATATTGCAAGATTCTCAGTAGCGCACTCCGGGAAGCGAAAAGGCGACACTACGAAACAGAATTTGCGCGGAATAAAGGTAACCCTAAAAAGCAATGGCAATTGCTGAATGATTTTTTGAACCGTAAGTCGCCAAGATTTATCTCTACAATTCAACACGACAGCATTACTTTCAACCAGCCTGCTGAGATTTCTAGCGAATTTCCTGATCATTTCGCACTATCTCAGAGCAATCAGCCTTCAACATTTCAACCTAAAATAAACCGTCTGTGTCGTTCATTTTATCTTTTCCCGGTTACGCCAAGTGAGGTGTTATCTACTATTCGCAACGCTCGCAACACCAGCCCTGGATTGGATGGCATTTCTATGCGTCATTTAAAACTGGTTGCTGACATAGTTTGCGAACCCCTAAGCGCAATAATAATTTTAATTTTCAAAACTGGCGAATTTCCGCAAATATTAAAACGTGCTAAGGTTATGCCGGTTTTCAAGAAAGGTAACAAAGAGCTGCTATCAAACTACCGTCCCAGTTCAATCCTTGCCTCCCTAAGTAAAATAATTGAAAAGTTATTTGTGTCCAGACTAACGTTTGTGTCCAGACTCGCGCTGTGTCCTTGTCCTCTCACTCGTCTGTTGCCTGTTTTTTGCGCTGAACTACGTTATGACTGACTCGTTCCAACTCGCCCAACAAGCAACGTTACTAACAAAGTACTTAGATAAGTTCCACATAATTAAATATTGCCTGTTCGGCTTTCGGGCAGGAAGCTCTACCAATTTAGCTTTACTTTGTCTAACAGATTTCATTAAGAACAGTCTTGATAGGAATCAATTCGTCGGTTCCGTCTTCGTAGACCTCACTAAAGCCTTTGACACCATTAATCACACAATTTTGTATCGTAAACTTGAAGCATATAGAATAACTGGCCCTGCTCTAATGTTTTTAAAGCATTATTTAAGTGATCGAGAGTTTGTGGTGTACGCACGTGAAACATTTTCTCATCCTAAAACAACTAACCAAGGAGTTCCACAAGGTTCAATTTTGGGACCACTGCTTTTTTCCCTTTATATTAATGATTTGCCGGACGTTACTGATTTATGCCACTATGTTTTGTATGCAGACGATACAACCATATCTGTACCTGATAAATCTATGTGTTCATTACTAAATAAGCTAAATGTGGCACCTGATCACCTAATTAAATGGTGTAACAATAACGAACTACGTATTAATCCATCTAAGACTAAGTTTTTGGTTTTCCATCCACATCAAAAGCCTTTAATTATTTCTCCTGTCTTATCATTAGGAAATCATCTTGTTCCCATGAACGACTCTGCGGTATTTCTAGGTGTGACATTGGACAGCCATATGAAGTTTCATCTTCACATCAATCATATTAAAAAAAAGTCGGCCTTCGGTATTCGTGCGCTGATCAAGGCACGCCAGTATTTTTCACCTCCTGCGTTGCTTTCACTCTACTTTGCATTTATTCATTCTCATATTAACTATGGCATAATTGCTTGGGGTAATACATATTCCTGTTATCTTCATTCCATCCAGCATATACAAAACCAAGCAATACGCATCATAACTGACACTTCTTCGCGTTCAGATGATTTTAGCCTTCTTGATGAGCACAAAATTTTATCTGTTAAAAAATTATTTCAGTACAACTTAGCGAAAAACGCCAGGTGGCGTCGAGCGGAGCAGTCGGGCGTTCTTTCGGCTGCCGCTTTCGCAAATGATTTTTGTGGTTTTTCTTGTGCTGTGCCTCAGGATTTTGCTACGAATCGACGCATAAGCCGCCAAGGATCACGTCGGTACCGGACTTTATCCGGTAGGTCGATCTTTTAGCATTTTATCGGACTTTTTCCTCTACGGCCTCGCCGCGCCGGCCAAGACGAACGACCAGAACGCATTGTTGGCGTCTGCCGGGCAGGACGCGTCCTTCGCTCCTCCGGCTTGGCCGATATGATGGAGGGTGCGGCTGTTGTTATGGAACGCGACGACCTTCCGCCGGAGGATTTTGGAGAAGAGCACGGCTGGCGCTCCGCCGCGGTCAAGAAACACTCTAGGCGCACAGACGCTAGTGCTACAGAGCGTGCCACGACATGTGGCGACGCCGGCGGTTATTTCAGTGCAATAAGAAAGGACCTAAACTTGAACAAAGTTATCAAATCATCAAGAATGCCCCGGCTGCCAAGCGAGCACTGGAATATTATCGTTCGCCCTAGAGGTGGCTTGGATGTTCAGCAGACGGGCTCGGCTAGACTAGGCCGGGCGATCGCGGTGGCGGCCGGAATTGCGCCTGAGCTAGCCGGTCAGGATGTTGTCTGCCCGAATGCAATGCAAAATATTATAGTTATCAGCACGGCGTCCCGGGCGAACGCCGACTCTTACCTCAGGATGAGATGCCTTACATCGGGAATCAAGCAGTATGAGATCAACACCTATGAGGCTGCCCCGCATGCGACATGTAAGGGGGTCATTCGAAAGATTGATATATCAGAGAGCCAGACGGATCTGGAGAAGAGTATCCTCACTGACAGAAACCCTTCGGCTTTGGGAGTGAAGCGCATCAAGAACAGTGAAACGGTGGTTATCGTCTTCGACGGCTACAAGGTTCCAAATTTTGTTTATTTCGGCATGGCGCTGGTCAGATGCTCGCTCTACCATCGTCAGCATGAGTGCTGCTACGCCTGTGGCAGACTGGGGCATAGGGCGGATGTTTGTCCGACACCGGACGAAGCTGTGTGCAAGCAATGCGGGATCAGCAATCCTGGTGAGAACCATACGTGTTCCCCGAAATGTGGGCTCTGTGGTGGTCCGCACGCTACGACTGACAAAAGTTGCAAGCAGAGGTTCCAACTTCCCTTTATTGTGCGACGGCGGAGAAGAGAGCGCCGTGCAGAATCCGAGCGCCGTAGCCAGCCATCGGAACCTGCCAGCGCCGACGTGGGTCTGACCCAACACGCTGAAGCCCAGGCGGATGACTGTGACTCGTCGCAACGGCCACGCAGCCCATCCAGATCCAGCGCACGGTCCAGGAGTCGTTCTCGAGGCCGGAAGGATGAAGGCTCTTCTGAGGGCCGACCCCGGTCCCGATCCAAGAGTCGTCGTCGGTCCAAATCGAGGGGCCGATCTCGCTCGAGGAGCCGGACTGGGGACCCGCAAGGAAAGGTCCATTTCCAGGGTGAATCCGAACCAGCGTTGCAAGGTGGCACTTGGGCTGATCGGGTGCGCAGCGGCGGAAGACCCGGCGGAAAGGTAACGGGGGGCACTGCGCCAGATCAGGGTCTAGAGGAGTTAAACCAACTTCGGAAGGAGAATGCTGAAATGCGCAGCATTATTGAGTCACTGAGAGCCGAAAAGGCTGAGTTAAGACGTACCAGTAAATCTCAACCGACTCCATCATCTGCTTCTCAGCTCTCAGGTTCTCCCTCTCCTCAACCCACGGAGGTTCCCATGGTCGTGGAAGCGGGCCCCTCCGGCAACCCAGCCAAGCGAAAGGCTGTTAGCAGTTCAGCCGAGAATGTGCAGGCTAAGGCTAAATCTGAAATTACGGAGACTCTCAACTGAATTTGCCTTGAGATTCAGAGACTTAATGAGCACCTGTCGGTGATGGATCAGCGTCTCACCGTTATGGACCAAAAGATAGATGCTGAAAATGTAAGGATTCAATGCGTGGAGGCTCAAATACAGAACGCCGACCCTATGGTGCAGAGCCCCGATATCAGACTAGCAACTAAGGTCCGCCCGGATTTCTTTCACGAGGGAACGCCATTGTCGACGCCATCTCTCGTGGGTATCCAAAGTTCGAATAGTAGCCCTCCTACTGTAGAGAACCTGACGATGGGGTCAGGGAGCCCCTCTAATGATCAAAATGGCCTCGCACGCTGAATTTCGTATATGGCAATGGAACTGCAGGGGGATCCTTAGCAAAAGGGGCACCTTGCAGCAATTTGTCCGCGCTCACAGCGAGAAGCCACAAGTAATCCTACTGCAGGAGACGCTGTCCGATAACGTAGCCCTCCCGAGTTACAAGGCACACGTAATTAAAAGGGGAAGGTAGGGGCATTGTAACGTTGGTCAGTAACAGATTCACTTTCGTAACACATGATCTCGGGGTTAGGCCTAGAAAAACGGAGATCTCCTTGGTTGAGGTCATTCCGAGCGCTGCCAACCTTTCCAGTATCTTTATATTGAATATATATAGTAGCCCTAGTGATCACAGTCAGCTTTTTAAGACCATCATAGCTAAGGCAACGAGAATGGCTGGGCTCTCCACTCTGGTTGTAGCGGGGGATTTTAATGCGCCTTTCCATGCGTGGAACTACCCATATGATTCTGTTAAGGGTAGGAGCTTGTGGGAGGAGACGGGGGATGTGGGTCTATTATTAATGACGGACCCGGCATTTCCTACTCGACGCGGCACATCCACCACCAGGGACTCTACGCCGGATCTAGTCTTCGTCAAAAATGCAGGCTCAGTCGGGTGGGAAAACCTTCTGACAGATTTAGGCAGCGACCACTATATTAACGTCACTAAATTACAAATGGAGGCAAAATATAGAACAAAGTTCTCCTATCTGGACTGGGATAAGTTTAGAGAGTCACGCACGGCTCGAGCTGAACGAGGGGAAAAACCAGAGTCTCTGGAGCAGTGGACAGAGATGCTGCTGCAGGATGTTAAGACGGTCACTAAGACGATTGAGACAGAGGTACCGACCGACAAAATGGACAGTAGACTTGCGCATTTATTGGAGGCCAAGCAGTCACTGTTGGAACGATGGAAGGGCCAGAGGCTTAATCGTAAGCTTAGGAAAAAGATTGCAGAGATAAATAAGCAAGTTGAAGAATATTGCCAAACATTATCCAGGCAGCAGTGGGATGAAATTTGTAATTCAGTCGAGGGACAAATGCGAACGAGGGGTAAATGGAACCTTCTAAAACATCTTCTGGATGAGTCGGGCACAAAATCTAATCAAAGGGGGGTCCTTGCTAAAATACTCCATCTTGCTCAAAAGTCCTCCTCGGGAGCGGAGATATTAGAGCAGCTATCTAATAAGTATCTACCGCTAGCTCCCGATTGCAACATGCAAGCCTATCCGGCGTATGAAGGGACACCGTGTCCCCATTTGGATGAACCCTTCGGAGTAAGTGACGTGCGACGAGTCCTGCACGAACTCAACGGCGGATCAGCACCGGGTCCGGATAGGGTTAGCAATAAAGCACTTAGAAACTTGGAAGATGACTCTGTTGAATATCTCACTGACGAGATTAATAAGATTTGGAAGGGAGGTGATATCCCGGAGCAATGGAAGCTGGCCAAGGTGATACTCATACCCAAGCCCGGTAAAGCGCCGAGTTTGGATAATCTCCGTCCCATCTCTCTCACGTCATGCGTGGGAAAGGTGGCGGAGCACGTTATCCAGAACAGAATTGCGGCTTACATAGAACACAATGTCATCTTTCCTCATTACTTAATTGGCTTTAGGCCAGGCCTCTCCACCCAGGATGCTATGAAAATCATTACGACTCAAATTTTAGATAATCATACTAGGGATACCAGGGCGATCCTGGGCTTGGATTTAAAAAAAGCTTTTGATAATGTCCGTCATGATTTCATTCTGAATGCAATCTCTGGTCTCAACCTAGGTTCCTCGTTTCATGCGTTTGTCAGATCCTTCCTGAGCAGTCGGAGAGCCATCCTTAAAGTTGGCGATCTGGAATCGGATGTGAAAGTCCTGGGCGATAGGGGCACCCCGCAGGGCTCTGTTCTTTCACCCCTACTTTTTAACATTGCCATGGCTGGTCTCTCGAGGCAGCTTAGTGGAATTCAGGATGTTGGTCACACAATCTACGCAGATGATATCACCATTTGGTGTCCGGGAGGTAGTGATGGCGCTGTAGAGGCTGCCCTGCAGGAGGCAATCGACACTACCGAGTGCTTTCTGGAGGGCACAGGTCTTTCCTGCTCCCCGGAGAAGTCTGAACTTCTCCTGTATAAGCCGGTCAGGAGGGGCCCCCGACCGAGAGGCTGGGTGCAACCACTAGAGACCGACATCCACCTCCGTACCAAGAGTGGTGGGCTAATCCCCAAGGTCGCTTCCATTCGAATCCTAGGTATGACGCTGGAGGCGACGGGCACCAATAACATCACGATTCAAAGATTAGCGAAAAAGACAGATACTGTTATTAGGCTAATTAGGAGGGTGGCTAATCGACGGGCAGGGTTATCAGAGGATAACTTGGTCAGGCTTATCCATGCCTTTCTGTTGTGCCATTTTACATATGTGGCGGCAATGCACGTTTGGAAGAGAGTGGAAAGGGATAAGCTTAATGCGATGATTAGGAGGGGGGTAAAGAGTGCCCTGGGGCTCCCCAATTATACCCACACGGATCGTCTCCTGCAGTTGGGAATTCATAATACATTGGAGGAAATCGCGGAAGCGCAAGAAAGAGCACAGGTAATTCGACTCTCTGGCTCAAAAGCAGGCAGGAGAATTCTCGCGGATATAGGTACTCCACCGGCTCAGGTTGATGCTCTGTACCAAGGGTTGACGAGAGATCAGAAGGAGAACATTATCGTCTCGCCTGTCCCGAGGAACATGCATCCCCAGCGAAATGTAGGCAGGAGGAGAGCGCGAGCTCTGGCCCTTCTCCGCGACGTTGAGGGTCTCCAAGGGGGTGGCTGCTTCGTAGACGCGGCACAATATGACGGCAACAGTGGCAGGTTTACGGTAGTTGCAATTAACCACCAGGGGGTTACCATTAATGCGGCGTCGGTATACGCCCAAACTGCTAATGCAGCCGAGCAGGTTGCCATCGCCATGGCTCTCCTCGATGAAATTCACGAAAATATATATAGTGATTCTAGGGCGGCCATTCGCGCTTTCACTGTTGGTGCTGTGTGTAAAGAGGCCAAAGCAATACTCGGTGAGAGGTCAATTACAACTCATACCCTTACATGGTTCCCTGCTCATATGGGCTCCATGGTAGGGGAGTATCAATCTCAATGAGCTGGCCCACTCCAGGGCGCGAGGGTTAACTATCCGCGACCATGGAGGACTTCTGGGTCAACCTGTAGGATTGGTAAATAGGGATCAACCGACCACGTACAATGAAATTACTTTACATTTCGCTATGGGTAGGAGAGTCTTCCCGCCTCCAGCTCGGAAGTTAAACAGGGCGCAGGCGTTGACACTGAGATTGCTGCAAACTGAAACATATCCTAACCCTGCCTTTCTGCACAAGCTTTATCCTGATGTTTACCTAACTAACTCATGCACGAAATGTGGCGGTTTAGCCACCTTACACCACATGCTCTGGGAGTGCCCCTCGGTACGTGGCACTGATACAGCATCGGCCAGCAAGTGGGGCTCCGCTCTGAGGAGTCCGGACATTCAGTCACAACTTTGGGCTGTCCAGAGGGCCCACGATGCGGCGGTAGGTCTCGGCCTGACTGTCCCGTCGTGGGAGCGGCCCGCCGCGTGCTAAGGCACACGCCTCCGGACTTTGTTAATAAAGTTCTTCCAATCCAATCCAATCCAACTTAGCTATAATGTTTTATAAATTACTTCATTCCCAGCTTTCCTTTGAATACATTGATTGTAGCTCCCTCAAGAATACTAACCCCAACAGATTTGCTTCTAATTATAATTACTTGCTACCACCTATTCGTACTAACTACGGTAAGAAAACATCTAAATTCTCTACCATTCAACTTTGGAATAGTTTACCTATTGAACTTAAAACTGTGCCTTCATTTTCACATTTGAAAGCATTAATAAAATCTTTCCTTTTAACTGCTGATTGCTCACCTTAGTTAACGTATATAGATTTTTGGACTTGTCCTCATTTCTTTTATTTGCGATTTTCTTGTTTCTTCTACAAGTTGTTTTCATTTCTTTTCATTTTTTTTTGCTTCACTTTTATTTTATTATTGTACCTTCTTCTACTTTATTCCGTTTTTTTTATTTTTGCATTGTATTGTATTTGACTTTGCTTTGCATTGCTTTGTATTTTGTTTTTCGAATTTGGCTTTTTATTTTATTGTATTCCTCACTTCATCTT
This sequence comes from Rhipicephalus sanguineus, assembly GCF_013339695.2. Classification (NCBI taxonomy): domain Eukaryota; kingdom Metazoa; phylum Arthropoda; class Arachnida; order Ixodida; family Ixodidae; genus Rhipicephalus; species Rhipicephalus sanguineus. The sequence continues at coordinate 20,527,496 of NC_051178.1, read as the reverse complement.
GTATTTCAACTGTTCTTGCCTGTTGCTAGTTTTTACCCTGTATAGTATTATTATTATTATTGCTTTCTATTTTGTATTTATTGCTTTCCATATTGTATTTAGCATTATGCATTCTATGTTTTTGGTTTCCTGTTATTTCATCTGCTATTTTAACTGTTCTCGCTTGTTTACCACCTGCTAATATTCTGCTAATTTTTAAAATCCACTTTTGTTGTAATTTTTAACTGAGGGTCCCGTTTTCAGCATTTATTCTCTGGGACCCTCATCTGTATAGACGTATTATGTAACTAACCCTTATGTCACCAATAAACTCAAACTCAAACTCAAGCTCGCACAGCCTCGGGCTCTGCCTGCCGGTACGCGCGCTTTCTCGCCGCTTCACGGTCCTTCACATTTTGAAGATCCGATTCGCGCCGCAGCCGTGCAGCTTCGGCCTCGCGGGCTCGAACGGCGGGGTCTTCGCGCCGCAGCCGTGCAGCTTGTCGAGTAGTTTCGGCCTCGCGGGCTGGAACGGCGGGGTTTTCGCGTCGCAGCCGTGTAGCTTGTCGAGGAGCTTCGGCCTCGCGGGCTCGAACGGCGGGGTCTTCTCGCCGCAGCTGTGCAGCTTGTCGAGCAGCTTCGGCTTCGCGGGCTCGAACGGCGGAATCTGCTTCGCGGCGTCGACGTGCAGCTTCGGCCTCGCGGGCTCTCACCTCGGGATTCTGTCTGCGAGCGCGCGCTGCCGACGCCTTCCGTGCCCTCTGTTCCGCAGCGTTGTCTTCCATCTGGCGACTCCGAGCTAAAGAGAAAGCGTGCCAATGGGGAGCCTCATGGCGCGTTACTTCTGAAATGTTGTCTTCGGGTGTCGTTGAAAACACGAGACGTAGTAAAGAAAAAAGAACGCCACACAGGCGAACACGCACGAGAGTCTCACTCGTCAACGTCGTCTTCTTCTTCTACTGCATACCAGAACGCACGCTTTTCACAAACTAGAGGTGGCTACTACAAACAAACCTACAAACGGAGGATGGACAGACCCACGGCATAAGGAGCTTCGCCCCTAAAACAATAGTACACACTGAGCACAACTGAATGAACAAAATATGAGGAACCGCTTTATTCAGCCGTGCTCGAGCCGAAATCACAATAATGGTGATATATACAGATGACGAAGATGCAGAAGTGATGATGATATGTAAAGTGGAAGAAGAGTCATTCACTTTTCGCGCTCACACTAATTCCCTCGCACGATGGAAGCGGCCGCCTGGCCGCCTGAGAGCATTATGAAATGCGTCGGGTATAAGGCTTTAAACGAGATACATGCACTATCTCTGTCCCACGGCAACGGTAATCAGACGGAGTGCTAAGAGGGCACACGCGGTAATTAACTGGGGATGTCTGTTCGACGACCGTGTAGGTCCGATAAAACGACTGGTGAACTTGTCCCATAAGCCGGGAACGCGTATGGAGTTCAGAGAAGAACTTCGTCTCCAGGGGAAAAAGTCACAACACGCCGAGACGAGTCATAGCGAGACTTTCGAGTTTCCTGGGAAAGGCCGGTGTTAACACAGGCCAGGCGACGGCAGTGTGCGAGGCGAGACAAAAATTGTTCACAGAAAGGAGCTGTTCAGGGTGCAGGTGCCGAAAGGAACGAGACGTCGAGAGCGAAACTCGGGGAGCAGCCATGGACGAGGAAAAATGGAGAAAAGCCGGTAGTGCGTTGCGTCGCCGTATTGTAAGCGAATGTCACGAAGGGCAGGATTGCATCCCATTTCGTGTGGTCGGGGTGGATGTACATTGAGATCATGTCCGAGAGGGTCCGATGAAAGCGTTCTGTCAATCCGTTTGTCTGCGGATGGTAACTAGAAGTTGTCTGGTGAATGGTGTTGGAGACACACAAAGCTTGGTCAATAATAGAAGACAGAAAGGCTTTGCCGCGATCGCTGAGGAGAACGCGTGGGGCTCCATGGCGTAAAAAGATGTTGCGCACAAAGAAATCGGCGACTTCAGTGGCAGTCGCAGATTGTAGAGAGGCTGTTTCCGCGTAGCGGGTCAGATGGTCAACGGCCGTGACAATCCAACGATTCCCATTCGATGTTGTAGAAAGAGGGCCGTACAAGTCTATTCCGACGACTTCAAAAGGCAAGGTGGGACAAGGAAGTGGTTGCATTAAGCCAGCAGGAGCAGTCGTTGGTCGCTTTCGCAGTTGGCAATGGACACAGGAGGCGACATACTTGGCCACGGCTGAAGAATGGCCAGCCCAGGAGCAGCGACTTCGTATTTTGTCGTTAGTTTTATGATAGCCTAGATGACTGGCGGTTGGATCATCGGGAAAAGCTTCCAGAACCTCACGTTGGAGAGAACGTGGTACGACTGGGACCCATTTGTTTCCATCGGGGTGGTAAACATAGCGATATAAAGCACCACCGTTAAGCTTGAATTGTCTAAGTTGTCGACGGAGTCGGGCGTTTGGAGGAGGAGAAATGCCATTGATGCATCCAACAATAGTGCTGCAGTAAGGGTCGACACGTTGGTGTGAAACGAGGACGGATGGGGTGCCGGATGATAGCCAACTCAGCGCTGCGACTGGAAAGGCGGTGTCGTTTTGGAGCGACGATGGTTGGTTATCTTCGTTGGGCAGAGCGCAGCGTTATAAAGCATCGGCGTCTTTGTGCTTATTTCCAGACCTGTAGGTGACATCGAAATCGTACTCCTGCAAGCGAAGCACCCAGCGACCAAGGCGACCCGATAAGTTTTTCAGTGACGAAAGCCAGCGCAGCCCGTTATCGTCGGTAACGATTGTAATGTGGCGGCCGTGGAGATATGGGCAAAATTTTTGTACTGCCCAAACAACAGCAAGGCACTCCTGTTCAGTGATGGTGTAGTTTATTTCTGCAAGGGTAAGAGCACGACTAGCGTAAGCAACGACGCGTTCGTGCGAGATGTTGTCACGCTGCAGGAGAACTGCACCTAAACCATGACTGCTAGCGTCAGTGTGAAGGGTGGTGGGTGCGTCAGGATCGAAGTGGCACAGTACCGGATCGGATGTAAGGGCTTGCTTTAACGCCAGGAAAGAACTCTCACAGTCTTCGGACCAAACGAAGGGCGCGTTACTTGCGAGGAGTTGATGGAGCGGAGACGGAAGTGCTGCGAAGTCGCGTATGAAGCGCCGGAAGTAAGAAACCAACCCAAGAAAGCTCCGCAGGTCTTTTTGACGCTGTGGCCGGGGAAAGTTGAGAACGGTGGCAAGCTCCTCAGGGTCCGGCCGAATGCCTTCTTTGCTAAGTGGCCGAGAACCTTAATTGTCTTGCTTGCAAAGCTACATTTTTTTCGTATTGAGCTGTAGGCCGGCTTTTGCGAGGCAGGTGAGGACTTCCTCAAGACGTCGCACATGTTGCGAGAACGTGGATGAAAACGCTATTATGTTGTCGAGATAGCAGAGACACGTTTTCCATTTCAGACCACGCAGTACGCTGTCATGCGTTCGAAGGTAGCAGGCGCATTACAAAGCCCAAGAGGCATCACATTAAACTCGCAGAGGCCATCTGGGGTGGAAAAGGCGGTCTTCTCTTTGTCAGACTCCGACATCGGTATTTGCCAGTAGCCTGATCTGAGGTCAAGGCTACAAAAATACTCGGCGACATGTAACGAATCCAGTGCGTCGTCGATCCGTGGCAGAGGATAAACATCTTTGCGCGTTATTTTGTTTAGTGCACGGTAATCGACGCAGAAACGAACTGTTGCATCTTTCTTTTGTACTAGAACAACTGGGGATGACCAGGGACTCGAGGAAGGACGTATCATGTTTCGTTGTAGCATGTCTGAGACGTTTTCCTCGATGATCTTGCGCTCTGCGAGAGACACGCGATATGGGCGCCGGTGAATAATACGGGAGCCGTCAGTCTGGATGCTGTGATCAGCCTATCAAATATCTTGGCCTACATTTCTACATAAACAAGGAACCTACTGCACAGTCGGAAAAGGCCTATAGGCTTCTACAGCTGATTGGCAGCGCCAAGCTTAAACCCTTTCAAAAGGTGCACTGTTGGCGGCAGCTTGTCCAACCAGCGTATCTTTATGGTGCCTCGAACTCCTTACAAGTGTACGCGGAGGTGGGTCGCCTAGACAAGTTGAAGTCGAGAACAATAAAGACCGCGCTACACCTGCCAATGGGCTTTCCCAATAGTCACATTTGGATGCCTAGCCGGTGTGGTGGGCTGCGGATGCTTCAACTGCAAAGGGTGGCCCTTGTCACCCATTACAAGGCGCTCACACGATTAGTCCGTCTTGGCGATGGATTCGTGGACGAGTTGTTCTTGGACATTCTGGGCGCTAGTCTGGAGCGCATCGCACAAATGTTTGGGATGACAACCGACCTAACCGAAGCAGCCCATGTGAATGCTGCACTCAAGAAGGGGTCGATTGCCTGGTGGAAGCGGCAAACGGAGCGGTACACAAACAGAGATCTTTTTGCACACAAAGCCCAGTACCCTGCAAATTCATGGTTGGCGTATATTTCAAAGCAACTCAAAGATGGTGACCGCATAAAGGCACTGAGACTTCGCACAAGCTTGTATCCCACCAGAACACTGTCCAATAAGCGTGCCACCGATCCAGGTGCGCGGCAATGTCGGCGTTGTGGCATTAAGCCGGAAACCGCCTTTCACATCCTCCAAGAGTGCCCGAGTGTGCATCTCCCGAGGACGGAGCGGCACAACTTTATCATGAAGAACGTTGCCCGCATGGTTAAAGAGCGGCGGCCAGAGGCAATAGTGCACATGGAAAAGTTGCACGTCACGAGCGGCCAAGTGCGGCTCAAACCTGACCTGGTGGTGACAGAGGGAAATCAGGTCACTATTGTTGACTTTGCCGTGACCTAGGACGCCAACGAAGGCATCCTTATACAGATGTGTGCGGCTAAAAGGGCTAAGTACGCCAGCTTGAAGCACCTCTACCCTGGCAAGAACGTCTCCATTTTCGGTATGGCGTTTGGAGCCAGATCAATGCTCTGCCGGGAGACGATCAAGGCTGGCGAATGCCTCGGCCTAGCTAAACGAGACGTGGGATGGCTTTCCGTCCGCACACTGCTAGGAAGCAATATTGTTTTAAGCAGGTTCGGTCGCCTGGTTAACTAACCCTCCTTTTATTGATTGTTGATTTTAACATTTTGGTGTGTTGATTATCACTACAGGTCAGCAGTGTCGATACATATTTTAAATACTTTTTTCGCCAATGGGTTTTTTCCCCAGTACAGAAAAACCTTGTCACAACAAATGAGAGTCATTTAAGCGGTAGCTACTTGGCTTTCGTACAACGGATCTTTCCTCAACAAAGGCGGGCTACGGCCCTGCCCGCGTGCGGAAGTCAAGACCCGAGCAACAGGGGGGCACCTTTGTTTACTCTAAAAGCTAGAGAAAGTTCTGTTTTTAGCGGCGGTAGTCATGCTGAGGACGGGCGAATTCACGTCAAACAAAGGAAGGTGTCGGTTCAATAGGGCGAGCAAATCTTGACTCTGTGCAGGTGTTAGGTCAGGGCTTGGTGTGGAAGAGGCATTGTGTGGAACAAAGGTGTGGAAGAGGCATTGAGAGGCGGCGAAGTTGACTCTGGTAGTTCTTGGCTTGGAAGGGCAACAATCGCAACGGGATGAGTGTCGACCGCGCAAGTGACGGTTGATCCACGGGGCAGCAGTAAAGATTCGGGGGTTTGATTTAAAGCGGTAAGGAAGGCAGACCCGTCAGAGAAGCGAATAAGGCCTGGAATTATCACAATGCCTCGAGACAGGGTATGGCCGTAAGGAAGAATGAGGACATCGCCATCCACAATGTCGTTGGAATTAACGCTTATAATCTTTACTATAGATGGTCGAAGAACATAATCTGAGCTGGTGACAAGGCGAATGCGCCCTTCGTGTTCAGGCGAAGAAGAGTCAGTGGCATTCAAATGTATGAGGCGCTGATCACAAGATATGGAAGCAGACGCAGAAGATAAAAAATCCCACCCCAAAATGAGTTCGTGGGTGCACTCACGAAATACCGCAAACACATTGTGGTGACGAATGCCATCTATGCAGACACGAACCGTGCACTGCGTCAATGGACGAATGATAGAGTTGGTCGCTGCACGGAGAGGTGGGCCGCAGCCGCAGTAAGGCGTGGTAACTTTTCGAAGGCGGGAACAAAAATCAGCACGAATAATCGAAACGGCAGCGCCAGTGTCCACGAGAGCCTCGACGCGTACACCTTCTGCAAACACTACTAACAAGCCATGGGAACCATCGTTAAAGGCGCAACACCACACAACAAGAGAAGCACCTCTACCTTCAAAAGAAAGGCATCTGTATTGGTTCATGCATCGCGCCTGTGTTGTGTCATATCTTTTTATCATCCATCGATCGCTCTTTACACGATCGTTTTAATTCTTCTAACAATGACAAGGTCCTTAAAGTTTTTCGTTATGTGGACGACTTCTTAGTTCTTTTTAACAAGTGCTCATCCTCATATGAGCATGCGCAGAAGTGTGTGCTAGAAGATTTTAAACATCATGGGAAAGGGCTAACCTTCACTTTTGAACGTCCGGAAGATAGTAGGCTTCAGTTTTTAGATTTGCAATTGACGTTCAACGAAAGTCATGTTTGCTGGGCGTACTCTCCGCGTGCACAAAAAGAGCTCCTTCCGTACAATTCAGCTCACTCAAAAACGGTAAAGAGAGGCATCGCTACTCTCTGTTTAGATTCAGCACTTCGGAAGTCGTGCATTCACAAGGTGCAGGATAGTTTTAACCTTCAATTGGGGAGGCTCTTTTCAGCCGGCTTCCCTGGGTCGGTCGTCTTGTCTGTTGCTGAGACGCTGCTTAAGAAGTTGAAGCACCGTTGCTACTCAGATGCCGCGAAGCCCCTGGTGGGCGCTCAGAGGCCAGAAGTGGTGCCGTACATGCATAAGGTCACACATAGCCTGAAAAAAGTGGCTAGCCGGTTCAACGTGCCGTTGGCTTTCTCGGCCCCCCAGAAGCTCGCTCAGCTGAGCCGTCGCACCACCTGTGCGGAGGAAAAGGGAGGCTGCAAAAAGAACCATGAACGACGTTTCGTTCAGTGTGCCAGCAACGTCGTGTACGAGATTCCCCTGACCTGCGGCAAAGTATATATCGGCCAGACGGGGCGCTGCCTCAATGACCGGCTCAGGGAACACGCAAGAAATCTAATTAACAAAGAGCGAAGCCATCTTGTCGACCATTGCATGACATGCCCGAATTGTGAACCACGTTTCCGATGCGCAAAAATTGTAGGTAGAAGCAGACAAAAAACGGCTCGTGAAACGTTAGAAGCGTTTCTAATCAGGACAGCAGGTGAGGCGTGTGTCAGCGACACTTCCATTGCGCTTTACAAAGCTGAAATTGATTTTCTTTCGCGATATTTTTGATGTTTTCCGAGGATTGTTGTGACGTTGCGCCTGCGCAGCCTGTTGGTATATATGCCTGGAGATCTGCCTTCAATAAATCAGTTCTTAGTTTGCGCCTGTGCTCGTCTGGTCTTCTCTTGTGTTGTGTGGTGTTGCGCCTTTAACGATGGTTCCCATGTCTGAACACCAACTAGCCCAGCAGTCAACTCTCTTAAACTACTAACAAGTTTGATGGTCGCTCTGGAGGAATTGTTGGCTGTCCGTTGAATGTAGTTTACCCTCCTAAAACTGCATAGGGGAGTTTTCCGAGTGGGCGTTCTTAACGTGGGAGGCGGGTCGCAGAGGCGACACTGAACGGCGACGTGGAGAAGGTGACCTGCGCCGAGACTCGCGTGAATTCGCGGCCATATCAGGACGGTGGGGAACGAAGGTGAATGAAGGTGAACGATGGTAGGAAGAGCGGTAGGTCGTCCGTTGGTAGCTGGTGGTCGGTCGGATGCCTGGGCGTTCGTCGGGAACGTAGCCGCGTTGCTCGTCCTGTTGGCGCCTTCGACAAAAGCGGGATATGTGCCCTCGATAGCCACAGTAGTAACATATGGGCCGAGGAGGGCGCGGAGCGGTGTAGTAAGGCTGTGCACGCGCCGGCGGGGACAACGAAGCCACAGGCGCATGGTCTCCTGGTGTAGGCCCAGGGACGGTGGTGGCAGCAGAAAGCGCCGCAACTTCAGCGTACGTTGGCACCTGGCGAGCGCAGGGGCCGCCGGAACACGTCAGACGCGATGCGGCCGCGATCTCTTGCCGAATGATGTCTCGCAAGCCGGTTTGTGCAGAAGGTAGAGTAGTTTCCGGAGCGCAGGAAGATCAGCGCCCGTGAAGCTCTTCACGAACGATGTCACGAATCAGCGTACGCAAATCAAGGGTCGCAGGAACACGAATGTCGGTGGCATCGTATCATAGGCGAATAGTCTGGAGTTCCTCGAGTCGCTGGCAAATGGTGATTACATCCTGAGTAGTGACAGGATTTTGCGTAGCGAGTGCGTTAAAGGCGACGGTGTTGATGCCTTTAATAATGTGGCGTATTTGGTAGGTCGAGGACATGGTGGCGTTTACATGCTTGCACAGGGCAAGGACATCCTCAGTGTACGAGGTGTATGACTCACCGGGTAGCTGAATGCCTTCAGCGAGCTTCTTCTTAGCTGCTTCAGCTCGAACTGTGGGGGCACCGAAAATTTGCCGAAGGTGCTGCGCGAACGTGTCCCAGTCGGGAAGATCTGGTTGATGGTTCCAGTACCAGGTTTTCACGACGTCAGACAGGTAGAAAGGGACGTTGCGCAACTTCTGTGGGTTGTCCCACCTGTTCAAGTCGCTGACGAGGTCGTAGTTTTGGATGCAATCTTCTACATCATCCCCTCGCAGACCAGAGAACACAGGTGGATCACGCAGACGGTTGGTTATGGGGTTGGTCACCAATAAGGACTTCCCCACCAGGAGAGCGAACTCGGTGTGCCAAGAATCTGAAAAACGTCAAGTGGACAAACACAGCTGCGGACCTCGGTAGCGATCATTGCATCATCGAAGTGGTCGTAGAGGTTGCCCATAACAAGACAAGGACCTTTAAGTCCATCGACTGGGACTTGTTCCGAGCGAATCGCTCCGAGCGCGCCCTCCCACCGGATGCGGATCTAGTCTTGGTGCGAGGGGTTAAAAGAAGATGTGGCTAGCACCGCCAAAGAGGTGACAACCGAACTGGAGGTGGACAGGATAGTAGGCTCGCGCATCTGTTGGAAGCCAAGCAGGCACTACTCACGAGATTGAAGACTCAGCGCCACAACGGCTGGTGGAGGCTGGAGAGGGCTGGCGGTGTCTGACGAGCCAGGATTTTCTTGACCGGGCATAGCAGGTGGTGTGACGCGACGACCCGACCGACGCTCCAGCGAGAACGGGCGAGAGGACTTGAGGATCGAAAAGCACCGTCCACCACTTATGAGGAACCGCTTTATTCAGCCGTGCTCGAGCCGAAATCACATTGATGATGATATATATAGATGACGAAGATGCACAAGTGATGATGATATGTAAAGAGGAGGAAGAGTCATTACTTTTCGCGTACACAAAAACATCAGTCAGCAGTAGCAGTCACTGCAGAGCAGCACAACTGGAGAAAAATAAAGAGTAGCACAGACTGAGCACAACAGAAAAAAAATCAGCAGTGGCACACACTGTACAGAACTGAAGAATAATAGTCGCAAAGTTATGACTAGAAAAAAAAACAAAGAAATGACGCCCCGCTTCTTGCAACACTTGTCTGACCAGTCTTCCGCTTTGCCAAAGTCTTGAATCGTGTTTCACACTGCGTGGCCGTGCGAATAGTCCCCAGTGTTTTCTTTAGGTCCCGCACAATGGCTTCATACATAACTGTTTGTTAACTTTGTTTTGTTTTGAAGCGCTTCATTGGTCCAACATGTGGTACATATCTTGCATAATAATCTAGGAGGAGTTCTTTCTCCCCTGTGCTCCATGGGTCTGTTGTGAAAGGACAAAAAACATGGTTGATACCTCTGTCACAGGAATCGGAATAACACGAAAGTAAAGCGTGCCCTTACAAAAGTAACTGAATGTTTACTGTACATTCGTATAAGAGAGTTTGCACAAGGTACATTGATGTCTGGCAGCTATAGCACCGCTTAACGTGGATGTGCCCACTTTGATGATTGGTGGTACATTTCCATCCCGACACCTAACGTCCATGTTAAATGATTACACAAAACCTTATGGTAGCTGTACAAGTTAACAGTGAAAGCGTAATTAGATAACGAGGTGTGATAGCCAGAACAGCTTCGCATATTGGACGCAGAACTTGGTCGCCGTCCCGCGGCAAGTTAGAATGTGATTGAACACCGCGGCCGGACTAGAGGGAAACGCAAAGCGCGTCGTGCTGCCCCGGTAGCCCGGCCGCGATTTTTCTAGGGGCGAGCGCGTGAGCGAGGAACGCGGTGTTACAGCAACGTGAGGCAGGCGCGCATCGCAGAGCTATGAGCGAGCCCGACGCTTTTACGACGCTTGGCTAAGGTCGCCACCTCGCGGTGTGTTAAGGCATTGACAAAATTGAACTTCTCTTGAAAACGCGCCGAATGGGAGGGACGTGTAACGCGTTGCAGGTGCTAATCGCGGAGGCCACAGTAATGACGAATTACTTTACCGCTCCGAGAGGGCAACACCACCCCGCCGACTGGAACAGTGGTAGATAGAAAAGGCGCGTTCGTAAAGCTTCCAGTGTCTGTGACCGTGGCGCATTGGATAGTGTGCCCGGCATCTGTTGTGGCGGACCGAGCGGTCGTGGGTTCGATGCCCGTTGACGGAACTTTTTTCCTTTGCCATCTGATTGTGTATATGTTTTCGACGTCATTTCCGTGACTGAAATACGTCACTGAAGTCTTGGTGGACCTTGGCATAAAACACTTTCGTGTTAAAAAAGGGACATTCATGATTCAGCAAAACAGTTTATGTGTTGTAGAATAGCAGAAAGCTGAGCTAGTTGGTAGGCATCCGTGTTAAAGAGACAGGCCAAGCAAACAAGGGTACACAACAGAAGTCAAGACACGACAAATGCTGACTAACTGCAAAGGCACGCAACCGCGAAAAAAAGGCACAGATACTTATCTGCACAAGCCCATGCGAACCTATCAATTTGGCACGTGTGGTGCCAGATGGATAGGTTCGCCTATGGCCGATCATGGCCACATGCATGAGCCAATCATTGATTGGTTGATGCATGTGCTACCACTATCATTGACATGCCAGGCCTCAGCCGTTAAACACATGTCTTCATTCCTGTGTCGGTTGCAGTTGTAAGTTTGCGTTTTTGGTGTCTTGACTCCTTTCTTGCGTTCGCATTTGCATGCCCTGTCTTTTTAACCGCTTCTCAATACTTCCAATCAATGACATGATAGAACTACTTCTGCTCCTTTGAATGCAGAAACAATCATCTGTTACTCAAAACAGAATGACAAATAATTATTACACCTTTATGAGGTCACCTCTAAGGCGCAATTACATGTTCAACGCATAGTTCTGCATCACAGACATTACTCGGTGGAGTGTCATCACAAAGTCTCAACTCAACAAACAGCAAACCAATGAGCAAGAAATATCACTCAATGTTATGATCCAATGCATCATTCAAAACCCAATGAGTAAATATCCATTTCTGTAGAAACATGCCAAATACACTGGTATACAGGGATGTAAATCTTTCTTCACAATGTCGAAGATTCATTATCTAGGAAAATTTCTAATCGCAGAGACCCTAATGCCATTAAAGATGAAAATTTGCAAAGTTTGGGCCACATGTTGCAGAGCGTTTCATATGTTATTCAACAAAACGCAGCAGTGGTTATAGCAGTGCTGAGCGTGTACTGTACGCTGAACTAACGATACTATCTTACCAATTTTACATACGATTTGATGGCGTAGGATGCACTTCAGGCTGCAGCTGCAGCTCCTCATAAATGCACAATGCATCCTCTTCTCTGGCAACCGCACTTCGCAGTGGAAGGATAGTGCGTACTGCTCAAAACACAGCCTGACAATGCAGATTTTAAGGCAGAGAATATATAATGCAGCACCCATGGTTGGCACGAACATACAAGAAAAACACAAAAAGCTGATCACAGGCCTAAACTTAGACTTTTTTTCCATTTGTACTCAGATACAAGCGCAATCACTCCTGAATAGATCCCTAAAGAATTTTAGGGCGTTTCCTTTAAAACTCTATGAAATCACAGGTATGCATGCTTATTACACATGCTACTGTACATCAATGCCCCTTTCCTGATACACTATATACATTCCTGCATCTGCATACTATGCACACAACTAATCGCAATCTGAATCTACCCGATTGCACCAATGTATATGACAAACAATTGACGGAGTTCTTTGGTGCTCTATGCTGGAATGATATTCACGTGGGGATTAAAGTTGTGAAAAAATTTGGTGTTCCATGTGATTGCTTTGATCTTTTTATAGAACCATCTCAATTAGTTTATTCTGTGCTATTGTTTGCAGATGGACCACTTTTCCCTTTCATTGCTTTTTGCGGAAATTTGTGCATTGAAGAGGCGTATGGCTGATCCACAATGCTAATTGTGCATTTGACACACACTAGCCGAAATGGCAATTGGTTCAAGTAGATGGTATGCATTTTCTCTGGCATAGTGTTCATAAAGGCATTTACTTATTTGCTAGATTGGTGAAAAAGGGTCGTACATTAGTGCTTATCATACTTAAGGTTAACAGCGCGAAAAGAACACACGGTGGACAGGAAAAAGACGGGGCAAGTCCCGTCTTTTTCCCGTCTAACGGACATGAAACAGGTTCATGTCCGTTACAGGAACATGCATGGATGAATTAGCAACTGTTTCTTGGATAGACGTGGCTAGCGTATCAGCCAACGCACTACCTTAAATGTCGCGGTGCCCTGGCTGGCCTGGCACTCAGCATACAACGTGCTGCTTGTACGCATGCGTGGTCCTTCAATTTGTATAGTCGTTGAATGTATGGAATTTTGGTGCGTTCTAGGGGTTTTCAAAGCGTTTACTACGCTTAAAGAGTCTGTTTAAATGACTCAGTTTGGTGGATTTATTTTTTTTTTTGCGTTCAACGGCTCCCAACATCGCGTACGCCTCTGCGGTTGAGGTCCTTGTGTTAGGGTGCAGAGTGCCGGCATCCGTAAACAATGGGCCGACCGCTGCTTAAAAAACGCCAGCATAAGACTTCGATGCATGTGTATAAAATTTAAGGTACGAGTACCAGTGTAGTAGTTCGATGAAGTACGTACGGATAACTGCAGCAGGCGCGTGCTTCATAACACACACAGGCGCTCACAGTCTATAATCAGTCACTGCCGGGGCGGAAGCTGAAGAGGGGGTGACCACCAAACGGCGTTCAAGAAGTGAGTATGGTTGTTTCACCGAAGGACGGTTATTAAAGACAGCAGAACTGGACATTTTATTGACAGCAAAGTGTGAGGGGTGTTCGTTGTTTGCGTTGACTTTGACACAATACACGAAGGACATGTGAGATCTCTGCAGGTGGAGCGACCACTCATTCCATTCAACGTTCTACGGAGCTCGTTCGAAAAGCACCAAAGGCGAATTCCTAGATAGTGGACATATTCAAGCATCTTCAAGGCGCTTGGAGATGAGACTGATAGACTATGGCGCCGTAATCTGGGCGTGTGCGTATCAGGCTCTACAGATTCGTGAGACATTTTCTGCCACTAGCCAATGCTGTACGTTACGAGACCTTCAAAATATTCATTGGTTTCGTACACTTTATTTTAAGATACGTGATGTGTAGAACAAAGGTTACCTTCGTCTCGAAGATTAGGCCTCAAAATTTGTGCTTCGTTTTTACCAGTAGACGCTGCCCCTGTAGGTCGATGTCGGGATCGTGCTGCAGGCCTTTATTGCGAAACGAACACAGGTGCTCTCTTGTGAATTGTGGTTGAATCCGTTTTCGTCTGCCAATTTTGACACATTATTTAGACGAAGCTGAACCTGCCGCTCACACATAGCAATATTGCACAATTTGAAACCTATCGGTACCTCACCGACATATGTACAATAAGACATAGTGCGAGGGATGCACAGACGCAAGGAATTCATTTTAAAAATAAAGAGCGTAAAACAGAGCACCCCTCTCTGAGGCACTCCAGTTTCCTGCACAAAGTGTCGTGATGTAACTTTACCCACTCGAACACGAATGTGCGGTGCGAGAAATAGCTTTCTATTTCATTTAACATTCTGCCGCGTACGTCTAAGTGTGAGTGATCTCTCAAAATTCCAAACCGCCACTTAGTGTCGTATGCTTTCTCCTTGACAAGCAATACAGAAAGGAAAAACCTCCTCCGAGCACGAATGTGTACCTCAATATATATCAGATGGTCCGTAAACGATGACAAATGAGACATATATTGACGAAGATGTGAGGGAACAGAGACACGAAAAGACGACTGCCCATTCGCCCTAGGTGGGTCAGCCCAGGGATGCGGTCTACGTGAAGCCAGGACCAAAGAGATGTGTTGCCTCTGCGGGGGAGGGGGGGGCTTAAAGTTCCAATCACCCGGCGTCGTCTCAACGCCCAGGAGCCCTTCTTCTCCGGATACGCGCTCCCACAATAGAAATCATAGAAACAAAATGCATTTACTATCTGGGGGAGATTTGTGTAAGCGTGCCTACCCTACAACTTCCTGATAAAGAAATGGCGTACCTACGAAAATGTAGTGGATGACGTCTGCGTCGGGCAGCATAAATACATGTGCATTTTTCGTCGTTTGTGTTCCGTCCGTTGTGTTTTTGCGTTGCAGTGTGCCAGCCTCCCGGGTTTGAGATGTCGGATCCGACACGTAGCTTTAGGTGGCCCATATCAATTTCATTTCGTAATGTGCTCGCGGCGAATGTTAGAATTATGTGCCATGTTAGTAGCTTTTCGCGTCTGATCTTTATGCGCTGTACTTGTACGACATTCTCATCTTTCCAACCGGAAACGTGTGCCTCATGCGACAGATGCATTAGGTTGTCATCTGACATGACACGCTTGACGATGTACATCGACCGATAAGCAGTCACTGTGATGGGCTTGTCCTCAAATGCCACAAATTCTGACACGGAGCCTTAATTGTCATTTATCTCAACTAGAAGGGTCCACAGGCCATCTTGGTGGAACTATTGCCCTTTCCTATGGTCTCAGTGAGGCACTTAGAAACAAGGAATGGTGAGATGTTTCAGGCTTTCTTATCAGAAATTTCGCAATGAATGACGTGGTACTTAGGGAACGTTCTCTTTTTCGAAAAGACATTGAGTGGTTGCATCGGTGCGCCGCCTTTTTGCGGAGCGATCACATGAAAAGGGGTTCGGCAAACCCATGAAAAAAGTGGTTCGTTTGGCAACGGCGCTGACCGCAAACCACGGTACGCAACAAGGGGACATGGCAGAACATATTAACAGGTCTGCACTACGCCAGTAGTACCCTAAGTTGGATAGCGACAGAAGGTCAACGCTTGCCGCAAGGAAAACTAGAAGTAAATGGAAGAGAAGAGAGGACAGGAAAGATTACAACTGAGAGAAAGACGGTGTTTGGAGAAAGGGACAGGAAAAGGCGACTGCCGACTTCCCAGTGATGTCCTTCTGCTGAACATTCGCCGTGATGGTTCAGCCCAGGCGTGCCGTCTACGAGAGCCGGGGCAAAAAACTTCAACCTCCGCCGCATGGCCTTAAGTTGAAGTTTATTTGCATCATCATACTGCGGCAATAAAGGTTCAATCACCCGGCGTCGGCTGAACCCCCAGGATCTTCTTTTCCCCGCACATGGCACAACCACGCACAGCGAGGCGATCGAACCCCCCCCCTCCCCATTGGCTTGGTGGATTTATGGTGACTCGCTCACCAAACGTCTGTAGAAGTACACGCCCCTGCGAGAGACGCAACTGTCTTGAGGGTGTCATTTGGTTCGAGTTGAATTGGGCGCTGTGTGGACGTAAAATTGATTTTGCTATAAAATGTTTTTTAGCCAGTCAAGTACCGAAGTCACAACTGTGAGGCGGTGGGTGTTGATTAGTCAAAGTAACTGCCAGAATTTATTCAGTCACCCCACTCTTCCTTAGACACCATGTGCAACGCTAATGACCAGTTGTTGGATGAACGTCAAATAATGCCGAGCTGGGGATTGTGTTGAAGCTGCGGCGAGCGATATTGAGCCTCTATCTAGCAATCCGTTATGTTCATGTAGTGACAGATGGACCAGTGGTGACTTTGCACTGCGTCCCCACGTGTATACTGGGATGATCTATGTCGCGTGGTTTCACGAGTGCAGACAGGTCTTCCAGGATCCTATCAGAGTCTGCGGTACAACGGAATGAGGAGCTACCCATACAAATTTGACTTCAGTTCAGCTGTTTTGTAGAGGACAATAATTCCGGTATACTCATGCTCACAGAAACTTGCCTGTATTCTGAAATCACAAATAACGAAGTTCTTGCTGGTAGAGAACGCTATAATATATACCGCACAGATCGCGTCGACAGGAGGTGGTGTAAAAACACTGCGATCTCTTTCCGGAGTAGAGGCGTCTGTGCGACAGCAATGGCGTTTGCAGATGACATCATCCTCACGGCTGGAACACCAGCTGGACTGCAATCTCAACTAAACTCGTTACGCAACTATCTGCAAGAACGAGGGCTGGAGGTGAATGCAAGGAAATGCCGGACGCTGAATATCACTCCTAGTGGGACAGACAAGAAGGCAAAAATTGACTCGGATCACTCCTACACCGTCGGTGACGAACCCATAGAATCAACAACATGTACCGCCACATGGAAGTACCTCGGCATACAATTCCGAGGCGTTGTAGCCAGTAACGACACAGTGCGGAAGGACCTTGTAGTCTTGTTGAGCCGCCTTGCAAAGGCGCCACTGAAGCCTCAACAACGACTTGTCGCTTTGCGATTCTATCTCATACCACGCCTCATCCACAGACTGGTGCTTGGCCCCATCTCGGCGAAGCTGCTACTGGGACTGGACAGAATGATACGGGCAGCAGTGAGAATGTGGTTGAACTTACCACATGACGTGCCATTGGGTTTTCTGCACGCCCCTGTTCCGGTGGAAGGCCTTGGCATTTTATGCCTTAGGACCACAATCCCGGGTATCCGAATAAAACGGCTGAATGGCTTGCTGCACTCCACACACTACCCATGTGCAGCAGCGGCAGCAAGCGACGCTATGATAAAGGCATCTCGCCAAGCCGAGAGCTTGGCGCACTTTAAGGGAGAAGTGCGGAATTCTAAAGACTCCGCTAAATATTGGACAAGACAACTGCACCAGAGTTTTGCCGGTATGCCCCTTCGAGCTTGCACAAATGCAAAGGGTTCAACCGCATGGTTGGGCGAAGGGACGACATTCCTTGCAGGAAGGGAGTTCATTAGGCTGGTGAAGTTCCATATATCGGCAGTACCTACCTTGCCCCGGTTGAAGAGAGGCCAGGATGTCCCGGTGGCATGCAGAGCTGGATGTGACTCTAGGGAGTCACTAGGCGACGTACTGCAGCAATGCCATCGCACACATCACCAAAGGATTCAGAGAGACGACGGCATCGGCCGTTACCTTGCAACCCGGCTTAAAGAAAAAGGGTGGCAGGTCAAACAGGAGCCTCATTACAGAACATCACTGGTACAAGAATCCCTGATATAGTAATGCACCGGGACAACCAGAGTGTGCTGCTTGACGTACAGGTGGTGGGGACACGGGTCGCATTGTCCGAAGCGTACCATGTGAAGAGGAACAAGTACCTCATCCCCGACCTCCTGAAGCAAATCAACCCGAACTCCTCTGCTGTCGTTGCAGCAGTGACGCTGTCATACCGAGGAACCTGGGCAAGTGGATCTGTGGCTGCGCTCATAGATGTTGGTTTGGGCCGCCACGACCTAAAGATGATGACAATTCGATGTCTTCAAGGAGGCCTGAGGGCCTTCCAAGTGCACCAGAAGACGACGGCGATGCGCCCACGTCATTTGTAATCGGGCTCTACGGTCTGGTCCAATCGCTAGTAGCGATCACCCAGTGGTTGACAAGTAACGACCACTGGGAATGGGTCCCTCTGCCCGTTCAGAGTGTTAATCTAACATCTGAGGGCTGCCTCACTCAATGAGTAGGTGCCCAATGATGATGTTAAAAAAATACACTCACTTCTTGCGCGCTAAATCTTGACTCGAGAATTGAAATCATTTGGATAGCCTGTACGACATAATACGCAAAAATTCTAATTGGAATTTGCTAGCGTCCGCCTGATTCTAGTAATACATTCGTACGTGAACTTCGTCATGGTATCGAAAATACCAAAGAGATTTGCCCTACAAATGTAATTTATCGCTTTGGTGACTTTAATCGTCCTCTAATTGATTGGACAAACTTATCACCACCTAGCCTTTCAAGAAAATCCATTGGACTTGAACCTCTTACAAGTCACTGATCAACCAACCAGTGGTTTAAATACGTTAGACCTGTTGCTGACAAACGCTCGGGAATCGGTGAATACAGTCTCTTGCCTAAAAGGTTTTAGCGACCATAATTTAATCAAAGTAACGCTGGACTTACCCTTACCATTCACAGTGATATGTTAAAAGAAATTCCGGGACTACAGCAAAGCCGACTTTCGCAATATAAACCTAGAGCTCGAGGAACTTTTTAAGGTAGTTTTGTTTCCCTGATTCTACAACCGGTCTGTAAATGAAAACTGGGCGCTTTTCAGAGACAAAATTTCCTTGCTAATTAATCAATATATACGAATAATCACAATTTCTAACGATAAATGTAATCCGTGGTTCACCAATTCCCCTCGTAAGCAGAGAAACAAGACAAAACGCCTGCATTGTAATGCGAAACGAGCTGCTACAGCCTCCGCTTGGGACAAATACAGACAGTGCTTGAGCGATTACCGTAGATCAATATGCAAGGCAAAGGACAAATATTTCCACAACTATTTACCTTCTCTTTTGAAAAATAACCCATATTCTGGCGCCTCGCATTCCCTGACCACGGTTCTAACCAGTTGTCATTACTTGATAAAAACAACCATCCACTTTCAGATTACGGGTGTTGTACTGCCTCAATGTACTTTTCTCATCTGTATTCAGCCGGGAACATCAATTCTACGTGCCATATGACCTTTAATACAACTTCCAGTACAAGCAGCCCATTGAAATTACGGTGGATGGCATCGCGTGTCGAATTAAACAGTTGGTAACCTGCTCAGCCTGTATTGATGATATTAACTCTACTGTACTAAAAATACTATTTCCATAAGTAGCATTACTTTATACCACATTTTTCGACATTCGATGTCTTCTGGAAAACTGCTAGACGACTGGGAAATTGCCAAATTAATACCTATTTTAAAACCGGAAATAGTAACTCAATTGAAACTTACCGCCCAATCTCACTCGCATGCATCTGCTGCAAAATACTCGAGAGCAATCACCTCCCACGTCTACAGTGACCTCGAGACTTACAATTTTTTCTTCCTTAACCAGCACGGATTCAGAAAGGGCATGTCATGCGAAACACAGTTACTTGAATTCACTAGTGACATTCATTACAAGATAAATAATCGGTACCGACTGACAGCATATTTCTTGATTTTGGCAAAGCTTTCGATCGTGTAGCCCACTTCCGCCTTATATCAAAGTTATGTGCCGTCCGATTAGACTCACTCACTTAACTATGGTTACCAAATTTTCTTTTCCTTCGCAAGCAGTTCACAACCATCAATAGTTATTCTTTCCCCTCTTCCTCTGTCTCTTCTGGCGTCCCACAGGGAGCGTTCTTGGCCCACTACTTTTCCTTATCTGCATCCAGTGCTGGGCAGTATCGAAGATACATGTATCTTGGATACTATCTTAGATACTCGTTGGGTATCTTGCATCTATATCGCGATACGCCTTACAAAACGAGTATCTGTATCTGTATTTGCGATACATTCAATAATGTATCGTGTATCTTAAGATACAAGGTACCGCTATCGCGAAACCACCGTGCGAAACAATTATCGCTGGCTGAACTCCGCTTCTCAAGCTGGTAGTGGCGCCACTAAGCCACCTAAATAAAACTAAAGACAGCGAAATATATTATCTTTCCGCCAGAGTCCTCTAATAAAAGCAAGCGATGAGGTCTGCGCGCCGCTGTCGGTGAAGCAGAGTGACGTGACAGTGCTCGCGCAATCTCGACAGAAACAAGCACGCGAACGTCTACGCCCAGCCCACGTAGATTTTGTTATTTTGTTTTTTAAATGCGAATGCATTTCTTAGTCGGGGCACGTCAGGCGTCTGTCGGTGTCCGCGCGCCGGCAGATGTTATCTCTCCGCTCTCACTCCCTCTCCCATAGCAACAGCTGCGGGCGCGCGCGCTTATCCTAGCCCCTAGAGACCGGAGCAGGTGGTGCGGGCGGAGTAGCGAAGATTGAGTGGAGAGGAGGAGTGCGCTCTGGCGTGTGAGGGCGCTCGCATCGCGGGAGCTCGGTGGAGCTCTCGCGTGTGAAGAGAGAGCGTAGGAGAGGGTAGGTGCAGTGCTTCGCCGCTCCTTCTCTCGCCGTTCGCTCTCTCTCCTCCCTGCGCCCCACTCTCCCGTCCGCTGGAGTGAAGCGCGCGCCTCACTCTCGACCGTTCGCTGGCTGGGCGCCTCTCAAGGCGATGGCAGAAGTCGGTGAAGGCGAATGTCTGACGGCAACGGCACTACGCCGTGTAATCTCGGCGCAAGAAATGCATTCGCATTTCCCCACGATTCCCTTCGGGGAGGTGGGGGCATTTTTTTTATTTTTTAGCTGTGTCAGTTCCATGACACTTGCTCTTAGTCACGTTCTTGCGCCGCGTACTCAAATGAGTGCAGAAAGTTCTGATGCTGCTTTAGGGTCGTTATTGAAGATTCTCTTGCGTAGTGCTTCGTTACGAGATCTGAAGCATGCAAGAATGGGGTTGCTTTGCGTCTGATGACTTTCACACACCAGCGATATGAAGGACCTCGTGGATGTAGGTTTGCCTTACGTGGGATGACATTGACTTATATACAAATGAGATACTAAGAACTATAGCACCACTGATACCGACGCTAGGTCTAATAGAACAAGGTTTTACCTAACAAAAGGTATCTCGTTTTACCGTATCTATTTCTTCCTGCTATCTGTATTCAACGAGTTTTTGAAGTCATAGTTTGATTGTTAGCACGAATGCTTTCTTGGCTGTCCTCTTTGTGCCATCCTTACGTTACCTAAATCTCTTTATTGTTTTTTCCAGTGTGGTCCCTGCATTATATCTTTTGTAACGTGCTGCCAAAACAAGCACTCTGCTTTATTCTTGCTTTTAAATGTCTGCGTTAACTCTGCTACTGTTTAAACATTTATACTTCACTTGACTTTGCTATTCTGCCAAAGTAATTTTGAAAACACATATATAATTATGTGGGCTTGCCTACAGCATACAATACCAAACATTCCGCTTACCTCTTAATAAAAGAGTGAAATTGATTTTGCATTATAATAATGGAAATTGTTAGGAGCCATCTTAAAGATGTTAGCTGAGGGATTCGAGAAAAATTTATACCAAATTTTTCTGATGAGTGTGCTAACGAGTCGTTTCAGGCAATTTTATATATGCACTGAATTTTCTATTGTCTTACTTTAACTCGTAAGTTGACGATACTTCATGCTTAATCGCCATAGCTATTAGGGTTCCAGCCTGTATCGCGTTCCTCTACTTATTCATTGTGAGTGCTTGATACGGAACCCCATTTCTATTTTACTTATGTCTGTTTTCCTTTTTTAGGCCTCCCTGAATTTTTTTACTATTACTAATCGCCACATAATAAGAGCTGTAAGTGGAAATAGCGCGAATAGCGGCTATGTCATGCGAATCTGTGTGCAACTATACTGCCACACGCTCTTGTTGATTTATTTTGGTGTGACTGAGTTTAACCCGCCAAAATCTCCTAGCACCACTCTGCCGAAGCCGTGGTGCAACGTTTGGAAAGCTTTGCAATTTTTCCCCATTGTTCTGTTAAAATTACGCGCAGGCGCGAGTAGCCTACTTTATTCGGGAGCCTGCGCGAGCACCAGCGATAACGCTGGAGGGTTTGATCCCTGATGTATGAAAGACGACGCGTTCCGCCGATGATCAGACTGCCGACGATCAACGACTGTGATCGCCGCTATCAGTACGCAGCGTGCTTTGATTATACTTTTAGTTAGTTAGTTTTCTTGACACAAGTTAGCTCAGTAAAGAGTTTCGTTTCTACAATTTGCTGGCTTCTTAATCGTCGCTATACCACGGGACAATACAAATCGTCTGAGACGCTTCCGTGTTGCACATGTTCTTTTGATGATGAAAAATTGTTCAAAGGCTGCACGTTGGCGAGTATATCGATAACGATCGCTTTACACCAGCAGATAAGTAGAATATGAACAGCCATTGCAGTTTTATGTCCCCTACGTATACACTTTGCGTCACAAAAAATGGTATTGCCAGCCTTGTTGCTGCTGTACACCTGTGAGGCTATCAGGTATTGCGTAGCGGTGGTTTACGGACAAGGTAAAACTTCACGCCGGTATTTTCATCATCGTGTGAAGGCTTCTTATTGAAGTTCATGTGATTATATGACAACCACCTAGCTGGTCGGCAAGCTGAGCAGCAACTCCCATCAATTACAAAAAGACAAGCAAGAACGAATGTCAGCGAAGTGTGTCAAGAGATGCCGTGTTAATCAGTTTAAAGAAGCCCCAGTAAGTTGTTTCGAAATTGAACTAATGTACTTCGAATAGGAAAGACACAACGTTTGATATGCTAAGAGATATTTCACTCAAATGAAGCAAAATTACTCTCAGTTAAGAAATTTTCATGCAGAACTTTTTGTGCTTTGGTGTTTGCTGCTAATTATATGGATATATAATAGCGAATTTGCAAATGTATCGAAGTATCTTAAAATACAATCGGCAAGTATCGTATCGGATACAATTATTGCAGCAGTATATTTCATCTGTATCTCAAATACTTCTTGTCGGAGTATCTTGTATCGTATCGCGATGCAATTTCAAAGTATCTTTGCCCAGCCCTGTCTGCATCGATAACCTCCCAAGCAACCTATCATCAAATATCAAAATCTTCGCTGATAACTGCATGCTCTACTTACATAAACTGTCCTAACGACCACTTCATCCTTCAAGATGATACTAACACTATCTGTAGCTCGTGTAACTCTCGGCTCATGACCCTAAATACTAATAAACGTAAAGTTGCTTCTTTTGGACGTAAACATGTCGTTTATAACTTTTCATACCACATACAAGGTGACAGGCTCTCCCGGGGAACTTCTTGTAAATATCTCGGTGAACTCTGTGGGAATCGAGCGCGCCCTCCCTTTTTGGCGCCTCGTTTCCCAGCTCGCGCGGGTGCTATCCCCGCGCGGCTCGAGCGCCGGCAACCGCCGTCATTCGGCTACATGGCTACCGTGGCTGCGCCGCCAGGCCTTTTTGCTTGGTGCGAGCCATGCGTTGGTCTTTCCTGCACGAGCCATGCGTCCGGACATGCTGCTAGCCTAAGTCACTGCACAACGCCTGTCCTCATTGGCCGCCAGTGACAACCCCCTTTCCCACGAGCTCGCTTCTGTCTGGCGCGGGCTTGCCCGCGTCAGATGCTCTCAGGCCTGCACGAGAGGTTGACGCCCTGCTCTGGCAGGCGGCTTCTCGTCCGTGTGCTCGACTGCTGCCCTTTGTGTGATAGCCGTAGCGCCGCTGGCAAACGTACTCGATCGGTCTTACGGAGTTACCCTGACTGCCCCATAACCCGTGATTGTCGCACTGTGCTGCATATCGGGTTAATAAACCCGTGTTTGTTGACAACCCGCCCCGAGTGCCTTTTCTGTGCCGTGCCGGAGAGTTGACGAACCCGGCCGTAGCATCTTCGTTCGCAGCGGCTGTGTAGAACGTCGCGTCCCTTCCCGGTCGCCTTCCCGCGCCTCCCGCGCTTACGGGCCCCTCCAATGCGACGTCTCTGCTCGCTGGCCTTTCCTTGTCAGCAACGCAGTTGACGGCTCAAAGCGCCGCACCCGAGCCTTCCTACCTAGGCCACTTAGGTGTCGGCATGCACGCGCTCACTGACGCACCTTGGTCAGGAGCGCGAAGGGTTGACAATGTCGTGCGCGAGGCAGCTCGCTCAGCCGACAACGTCGCCGCGTTTCATGACTCTAGCGTGCCTCAGACTCGCGTAGGCGGCACTTTCGACAGACGTGAGCCACCGTGCTCTGCGGTCGATCCGTTTGCCTATCGCGTGAGGCCTCATGCACCCGTCGGAGCGGAGACAACCCTACACTCCATGCCGTTTAGTGGCCCTTTTCGGTCTCACGTGCATGCCGGAGAACAGGCACGCGACCCTGTTACCGCCGCGCCTGCGTCGGAGCAATCGCCGCTGCACGCAACTGCGGTGCAGCTCCTAAACCGAGTAGCCTAAGGGTTCCTCTGCCTGAGTACAGCGGTTATTCGGACCGCATGAGTGCCACGGAATGCCTCGAGGTGCTGCACCGCTATCAGCAGGCGATGCGGCTGAACGACGGCATATTGCTAGACAGCGTTTTGCGTGTGTCGTTGACAGCTCCAGCGGCGCGGTGGTACCGACTTGTCGGCCACGAAGCTCGGTCGATGGAGGAGCTTAGGGCGCTCTTCCGTAGCGAATTCCTTCCTCCTGACTATGAGCGCCGCATGCGTCGTGAGCTAGAGCTCCGAACACAGCGTCCTGACGAATCTCTCCTCGAGTACGTCCGGGCTTTGCAGGAGCTCTACCTCCTTGCCGACCCTACGGCATCAGACGCTGAGAAGGTAGAGCGAGCCATTCGCCAGGATTATCCAACCTTCGCCGCTTACCTTCGGAGCGGCCGTTATCGTAACCTGAACGAGCTGGCCTCCGATGCGAAGCGTATTCAGGGCGACATACCGCCATCCGCTTCTCTCGAGCCTCGTTGTGCGTGGGCTGGTTGTGACTGGTCACCCCGTAATCCTCCTAATCACAAGGTGGCCTCTACCGCGAGAGAGCAACGAGACGCGCCCGACGTGTCGGACCGCGCTCTCGACCCGTACTCGTAAGCCAGGGCGTGCCCCTTTGCACTGCAGGGCGAACGAGAACGGAACCCCCGTGCCCCAGTGCACGAGGGGAGATCCGATCGCGGAGCCCCCCCCCCCCCCCCTGCGGCTAGCGAACGGAGTCCTTCTAGCTCTCAAGAGTCGCCAAAATCCCTCCCTGATGTGGGAAAAGGCTTCATCTGCTACCGTTGCCATGAGCGGGGCCACACCGCGCGAACATGCAACGCGCCCCACACGACGCAAGGGCCTGCTCGCCCGTAGGGAAACGGGGTGAGCCGTCGGTTTGCTCCCCCTCGCCGGCGGCGACACCAGTACGAGAGCATGGGGGTGTAATAACCTCTGGCACCGAAGGCTTGTCGCGCTGGACATGAGTTTCCAGCCACGCCGGCGCCGTTCATCGCCCATACGATCGCTGGTCGAGAGTTTGCGGCGTTGCTGGATAGCGGGGCTTCGATCTCGCTGTTCGGCGAAGAGGTTATGGCTCATTTGCGCGACCGCTCTCTCCGCATACGAGCCTGCGACACTGCCTTCCATCTCGTCAGCGGTACCGCCACCTCGTGCGGCGCTGTGCGGTTGGTTGTGCGCTAGGAAAATCGCGCGCGCCGACAGCGCTTCGTGCATCTCCCGGGTCTTTCCGTGCCCGTGATTTTCGATTGCGACTTTCTCGCGCGCGCGGGTATCGTGAAAGACGTCGCGAGCGGAGGCTACAGGGACGGCCCTTCCGGCGCCCTAAGGCCATTCGCTACACCTCCCCTGGTCTCGGCTGCCCGTAAGTCGCCGGACGCCACGAAGGAGCAGGAGGAGAGGAGACAGAGCGTAGCCCCCTCGGCCCGTGTCCCTCACTCCGACGCCAAGACTGACCCTTTGGCCGGCGCGGCGGAAAACGGTCCGTGCCTACCGCTTTCTCTCGAGCATAGCGCTACCGTGGTGGACGAGGTCTCGGCTACGCCGGTGACCAGCCCGGTAAGCAGCAGCTCGGATCGCTCGCTGCCGCCTTTGCCGGACAACTTGTCGAAACATGAGAAGGCACGCCTGTCGTCGCTGCTGACCCGTTTCAGTGACATGTTCACTGATTGCCCCGGTTGCACCTCTCTTATGAGGCAACGGATTGACACAGGCGAGGCACAACTCTGGAAATGCAATACTCGCCCCGTCAGTGCGGCCAAGAGGAAATCAATTGACCAGGCATTCGATGAGTTGATTGACACCGGAGTTGTCCAACGCTCAAACCGTCCCTGGGGTTCACCGGTGGCAGGGGCGTAGCCAGGGGGGGTTGGGGGGTTGAAACCCCCTCGAAAGTTTTCGATTTTGCTTGCCTATATATACACGCACACATACAAACACACGCACAAACATACATAAAGTATGGTTGAACCCCCCCCCCCCGAAAAAAATTTGTGGCTACGCCCCTGACCGGTGGTAATGGTCCCCAAAAGAGACGGCTCCTATCGGCTCTGTGTGGACTACCGTCGGCTGAACGAGGTCACGAGGAAGGATGCTTATCATATGCCTGTTTTGGGAGAGAATCTCAACCGCGGCCGTTTTAAGTTGGCTCTGCGACAAGCATAACGCTGGAGTGGGGGTCATATTTGTGCCCGCCGGTACAAATGTCGACGTAGTCGTTTACTAAGGTAGTTTTCATTAGTCAGAGGTTCGTTTTAATTGTAAAAACAAGACACAGTTCCAAGGTCCGATAGTCCACGTTCAAGCATATTACAGTGTGGCTCTTTGTACGCGTAGACATATACACCCGAGCCACACCTTTCGATTGAACCATCGCACGTTCTACTAGCAGCTACACATACACAGACACACGCAATTTTTTTTTCCAGTAAGCGCGAATGGTATTGCGCGCATTTGACATTTCCACAGTAGACTGCTGTAGGACCGTGTGTACACTACGATGAGGGAAAATATCAGACAACAGAAAATTCGGATCTTCCACCGAACTTCGCTTTTGTGAGAAAGTACAATATATTGATACATATGTTTATTATGTCCTCATGGCTAAAGGCATTCTGAAGTGTAATAGTAGTGAAGAAGGTATAACACAGGCGAACGTGCAGCACAATTAATGACGTACTTAGAAAGGCCTACTAAAGTACTGATAATGGAACTTTAGCTGATAAATAAAAAGGTGATGCTTATAAACCTAAAGTACCATAACAAGAAATGCAGTGTGGAGAACATCGCAAGAATAAAGAATATAAAGCTGATCAAGTAAATGACAAATTAAAAAAAATATTGCAGCTGTTCCTCCTTTTTGTGTGACTTATTAGCCTCCTCCCCATTACATTGGTATGACCAGAAGGGCAGACAGAGCGACTTCCGCAACTAGTAACATAACGCACAACATCAAATGCGCAGAATAAACAAACATGAGTGGATATCTTAGCATGTGAAATCGAGAGCAATACACATAGAAAACATCATTTTTACAAGAAATGAAATATAGTTTGTGTAAGCAATGTCTCACGCAGCCATGCAGAATGACGTAGCGGGATACTGTTAATGGACATGAAGATTATCCTGCGCATTACATGTCACATTCTCTGCCACATATATTACTCAAAACTGGCGAGCAATTGCGACATGCAATCTTGGGTGTGTTGTATTTCCGTTCACACTTCGTATCCGCGGACCACGTCTGCAAGCGAATGCTGCCGCCGAAAAGCAAGTACAGTTTAGGTAATGGGAGAGAACGAAGTCCCTCTGGCGTCTAAAAGCGATTTTCAGTAATTTACTTCTAGCAGTTGAACTTACACCTTTAATAGCTGGACAAAATGTAGCGCCTAGTGACTTTGCCAGAATTTTGTTTTTACGACTGTTCAAAAAACCTCTGTCCCGGAATAATTTCACTTCACTTTCTTGCTTCCCCGCCACGCTGGTCTAGTGGTTATGGCACTCAACTGCTGACCCGAAGGTCGCGGGATCGAATCCCGGCCGCGGCGGTTGCATTTTCGATGGAGGCGAAACGTTTGATGCCCGTGTACTTAGATTTAGGTGCACGTTAAAGAACCCCAGGTGGTCGAAATTTCCGAAGCCCTCCACTACGGCGTCCCTCATAATAATATCGTGGTTTTGGGACGTTAAACCCCAAATATTATTATTAACTTCCTTGCTTGATTCTCAGCAGGCGCCTGTGATTCATGCTATACATTTAGCAGAAGCCGTCTACGTTCCCGTGAAAGAATAGAGAGAACGTCCTCCGTGCGGATTTGAATTTGACGGTGGATGTTTAGAAGAGTATTGCCAACCAATCTTTCATTAGTTGTGGAAGCTCTCAGGTACATCTTTAGGCGTCTTAGCGATGAAAAAGCGCGCTCCGCTCCAGCTTTGCTCACAGGCAGAGTTGCCAGGATCTTTAAAAGACGGTGCTCGTTCGGAAAGAATACCTCTGGGCAATCGGCAACCGCTTGCATTGCCGACATGTTGCGCGTTTCTTGCTTCTCGCTCTTCTATTTCGCAGCCCATACTGCCAACTACCCTTGCAGTTTCGAAGCTGAGATTATGTTTGAGTACAAGGCTGCAAACTCCTCGGCCATGGGAAGGGTGGCAGCTTCGGATAGACTCTGTGGCCGAAGGGAAGAAAGAATCTTCAAGGTATACCGATGCTTTTTAAACCGATCACTCAATTGGCTTATCAGGTAGTCCAGAAAAGGCAGGAATACTCTAAGAGCCTAAAGTACTCTTCAACGCTAGCCACTGGCACGTTGTGGCGATGAAGCTGTCTACCTGTAAGCCGCGGCATTCTCATTTCGGTATGTGTGGCGTTGGCAGCCTTTGTAGACGCGTTGAAATATCGTCAAAGCCGGACTCCCGCATCTGGAGCACTGCAGCCTCAACGTCATCGACGTACATCAAGGCGGCGGCCAGGTCCAGTGAGCTCGACTGGAGCAATTTGGAAAGTGGAAGCGTTAACGAGAGTACTTTGGCGGCAATGTGCACACTGACAATGAAAGTGGAAGTCAAAACACAGGTGAGCAATTGGTGTGCTCTTGCGGATGCATCATCGGGAGCTCCATCCTGAAGAGTATCAAGGACTGAAACAATCGGAATGAAAAGCTCCACGAACGTTTGCACAGCCTCGTGGCGCTCTACCCAGCGTGTTTCGCACAATGAATGAAGACGTTGCTTATGTGCTCCTTAGCATGGCTCACTGATCCTTTCCTTTAGCAGAGCTAACTTTGGGGCAGATTTCCTAGAAAATGTGCACACTTCCTGTAATACACCAAATGCGTTACGAATGTCAGGGACACTACAGGAATGACATATTGCAAGGTTCAACGAGTGGCTGGTACGGTGAACGTATAATGCCATAGGATGCTCCCTCTGAATTACAGCTTGGACGCCATTGAAGCGGCCCGACATATTTGCTGCTCCATCGTAGCCTTGTCCGTACACAAATATGATAAGTCAACGCTTTTGCTTGCGAGGGCTTTCAGGATTGTTGATGCGAGGCTTTGGCCAGATAGGTTGATGACTTGGATGAAGGTGAACAATTCCTCCCGCAGTTGGCCGTCCAATATGTATCGGAGGCAAACTGACATCTGCTCGGCACCTGCAAGGAAAGTAGTTGTGGAGTTGTAGAATCTTGTACATTCAAACACGCTCTCTTGCTATACGATGTTGTCGGTTCTATACGCATTGGCTTTTTTCGGGCGGTGCGTTGAACGCAACAACACCTGTGTAGTTTAATGACAGCATTACATTACTGCCAAAGGATCAGCGTATTTTACTCAGGCACTGCGTCTTATTCTAAATGCGAAGCATTTCTTGGCAAGTCAAAGGCACAGTCCCGACAGAAAATGATTAGCACAAGTGGCTAACACCGCAGTTGGAAAATCGCGACACTACGATTATGACAAGAAGGGAGTAGCAGGTACGATATTGCCACGTGCGTTCCTTATTATCACTTTTGTTGTATTCCGTTTTTCCCACAAAGACTGCCAGCAACGCTCAGCGCGAACCGCGCCTAAGTGTTCAAGAAGCTTCGCGAGATTATTAGATCGTTTTGTTAAGATTGCGCGCAAGACGCGAACGCTCGAGCTTATTCTAGAACATGCGCAACAAGCAGCGATATCGCTGGAAAGTTCGATGGCGCCTGTATAAAAGCCGACGCGCTTCACCACTTGTCAGTTGATCGACGGACGACACCCTGTTCGCCGCTATCATTGTACAGCGTGTATTGCTGTAGTTCTAGTTCTCATTTTCCGGCCACAAGTTCGGCCAAATAAACACTTTCATCCTGCAAACGCCGACTGCTGTCTTCGTCGACGTCACGACCACGTGACAATATACCTGTTAACGGGGTAGTGGCCGGCAAAACGTAGCCCATTCTAGTGCCCCAATTACTAACGATGTTCGCGATTTTGTTGCTCTGATCATTGATCACTTATGCCGATCCTTTTCTGCGGCGACTCTAAGTTGAGCGTACCTATCTGTCTAGCTATCTAGCCCGCCTATGTCTTCGTTCTCGCCCGCGTAAGCACACAAAACTACTCCACTACACAAAGGTGTTCAGCGTAGCGAGTGTGTGGCCACTCGACCCACCATTTCAATGCGATGCGCATCCGAAGAGTGGGTGGGAGAGCGACGAGCGAGAAATGTATAATTTAACCAACGCGATACACGTCGTAGAATTCTCTGCTGGAGAACGGCAAAGCATGCGGGGCGGTGGTCCGTAGCACCGTGGTCCACAGCACAGTGTTCGCCTTTGGTGATATTGAGGCAAAAGCCTTTGATGCCTCATCAAACGCGAAATTTGACCATCGGCGTCGGCGTCCCACTGCGTCGGGGACGACTGATGCAAAAAATCATCACGTGAAGGCATCACCATATGACGTCACAGATCGCCAAATCTTGTGACGTCACCATGTTACTGACGTAACGTCACTTGGTGAATGACGTCATCTCATGACATCGTAGCTTTACACTGCATCCGTGATGGTGACCCAATCACGGAGGCAATGCAAAATGAGGGGAAGTGCCTCCGATCTTGGAGGGAGTACAAAACCACGTTAGGTGCAGAAAGCTTTCGAAAGATGGCGGGGCAGGATCAATAGATGGACTGAGAGGAAAAAGAACATGGCTTTCGCCTTCGAGTCGTCTTAGGTGAGTGCATAATGGAACCTGTGGTTTTTAATTTTATGTTGCTTTTTTGTGAAGATACAATGAATTAATCCGCGAAAATAATTTATCCTCTGTTACATGCAGTCGCACGATATAGATTTTGCGTAGCGGTATATCAGGAATGCAGTTGTGACTTGTGTGAGCTTTTTTTGTTCAATCAACGTCAATCATTCAGTATGTCGGTTTGTGCGATACACCATCCTGAATTGCAATTCTAACCCCCGTGATGGTGCACAAACCACGGTTGCGTCGGCTCACTTATCGGTGTTGAAAACTCTAAACAAAATTTAATGATTCAATGTGCTTCAAATGCAAGTTTTGTCTATCTAGAAGTTTTAGGGTCAAAGCGTTCGTCCATTATGGTGGCACTCCAAATCATGATGAAAACGTAAACCATAACATGAGCCTTAAGTGAAAAAATATGTATACAACGCATTACCCAGTGCAGCAATTTTTAGCAACATTGTGAGGGCAATCATCACCTGAATTATCCGTCGTTTCGTCTGCAAGCAGTGCAAAGCACTTTGCAGAGTTGACCTTCCTCACGATTTCGTCCTGCACCAGATTTCCTGTAGCTGCCAATATGTCATTCTGAATCTGTGGACTCAGATAGGTGGCGTTGCTAGCAGCTGCGTCCAAGTGCTCTCTTAGCGCGGTGTCGCCACTGCGGATCTTGAACCGTAACAGAGCACGGAAATTGCCATCATTTTCAGTGGGCTTATCAAGGGAAAGAGGCCCGGCGTCACGATATCCCCTCAAAGGTATACCTTGTCGCCCACAGAAGATAACAGTGTCTATGATGGCGATCAGCCTCTTCCTGTTTGATTCCCTTTGTGCTTGGGCTGAGGACTCCATCTTTTCGGCGATTGACTCGCCTTTGAGTGCTTCTAGAAAATTTCTCGCGTATAGAGCGGCCGCCTTGTGGTAGTCACACTCGTTGTGGTTTCTG
This sequence comes from Rhipicephalus sanguineus, assembly GCF_013339695.2. Lineage (NCBI taxonomy): Eukaryota > Metazoa > Arthropoda > Arachnida > Ixodida > Ixodidae > Rhipicephalus > Rhipicephalus sanguineus. The sequence continues at coordinate 20,495,369 of NC_051178.1, read as the reverse complement.
AAATATTCGAGCGCATTTTTCCATCGGGAGAACGCAGGGAGGACCAACGCACCAAGAATTTGGTGCGTCCCCTTGCCTGAACATTCCTAAACAGCACACATGTCTTGCAGAGGGCTCCCTCCTGATATTTGGAATATACCAGCCAGGAAAACATTTCTTGCCAGTGTGTTTGGAACTTCAGTTTGCGCTTCCTAACTGAGGGAAAGCTGTAGTTAGCACCTGGCTTCCATGGCGTCATTTGCAAACGTCGCCTAGTCTCGTCGTCCTGCAAAACCTGGTGTCTTCGCCCGTTAACGACGTAAAGACCGATGTCGTTGTCAGGAATCGTGGTTTCTTCGCACGCATCATGCTGCGATCGGTTCTCAGAAGTTTTTCTTTCGGCACACGAGTCGTATTTAGGCTGTGCAGAACTACAGCTGGAAACTGTTTCTTCGGCAGCTGTAGCTTTTTCGCCGGTTGCCGAGCCTGCGCTGGTAAAAGCGTCGCCTTTCTTGAAATAATCATCAAGCGTTACCTTACGGCGTTTCGGGGCAGCCATCGAGTCATACAGAAGTGGGCTGATGAAGACGGAACGCGAACTACCAAGCAGTACGTGTAGGCAGTGCATTCCAGGGGGCCGTCTTCGCAATGCGAGGAAGCGACGCACTTAGCAGAGTTCGCGCGATGATACTGGAGGTGAGAAAAGCGAAATATCCCGAGTATACACGTCGGCTGGTCAAGCATGGGTAAAGTTTCCCCTTAAACACTAGCGCTCGCATCTCCCCTGGAGGAAAGATCCCCCGGTATACATTTCTGCCGCTTCCCTCCAGATGCCGGTGATGTCGCGCTCGCGCAGTATCTTGCTCTGCGCGCGAAACGTGTTTTGTTTACGAACGGGGCCCTACGGCAGGCTGGTAGTTGCTGTTGTGTTGTTAAATCCTATACCGGCAACGTAAACACGAAGGGGTTGATGTCATCGGTGAAATTTCACCAACGCGCAACAGAATGTACGAAAAACAGATAGACGACAGGCATGGCTTGCTGCTGTGCGCCGTACAGTGTGAGTAAACGACTCTTGTTGCATGCGCTAGCAGTGCTCGTCGGAATTCACGCGTCCTGAGGACCTTATTATGTGCACTATGCACTGAACAAGACAGCAACACGAGAAAAGCTTCGAGAAAAAAAAGCATTACACGTTCTTGCACGTGTATAAGTTTTCAAGCACAAAGACGCAGCGAACAAGCTGGTATGCGTGTAGTGAATAGGTACTATGTGAGTAGGTACTATAGCCCGGTCACACGGCGCATTTTCGATTGCGACCAAGTGAACATTTCTCAACAACGATTAGCTCGCCCTCGCAGATTGCACGATTGAACCATCTCGATTGAAGCACTGGATCGCTATAAAAAATCATCGTATGACTGTAATGTCAACCAAGTTTGCGAGAAAGTGTGCTCGCAACAACTACACTTGCGAAATCCTGATGCCAACGTCGGCATAAGCTACAAACAAAAAAGACTAACTTATAGCGTATCGCACGCCTGCTTGGGTGCGCGCAGTAAAGTAAAACATCTTACCCAAAAGCCAGGCTCATAACCAGGGCCTTCCCCCCCACCCCCCCCGAAATTTTTATGATACATGGTGTTTTACCGAAAATAAATAATGAAAATAGTATAGCAGTCACTAATAGTCACTATAGCAGTCACATAATGAAAGTGTAAAGCAGTCACTCAGAAATATGTGTAACAAGTGTCGAAAGCTGGGTGAGTAGGTACGGGTTCATCTTCCAGCAAACTGCTCACCAACCAGGACACCAAGAAAGAATGGAAAGGGAGACAGACGAGCAGTCTCACAACCGATTCATTGAAACAACCTAATCTGCCTGAGATGGCGTCCAGCAGTGGTGACGTGTCACTTTCAACGTTTATCAACGTACCGAAAACAAAGATTATGGATTCAGTCAGGCGCATGTGGAAGGTCACTGTTGAAAGCTGTTGCAGGCAAGCTGCCGAAAGTTTGAAATGGTGAGTCAAAGGAAAATCAGTGCTAGTCTGTCATTAAGAAATCAATGTCTTGTTCAACATAAGGTGGAAAACCAATATGTATCATGCAAAGTGGCTGTTGTTTATCAGGTGCCCTTAACTTGCGGGAGGTCTTACACAGGTGAAAGCGGAAGGTGCATTAATACGAGATTAAGGGAACGTACGTGATCACTTTCCAAGGGCCCAGGTTTGCATTTGCCAGCACACTGCCGGGAGTGCTGTTGTGAGCCTGTTTTCAGAGATGCAGACATTATTTCCTGGGATAGCAAATACATAAGCCACAGAATAATAAAGGGTTTTCATATAAAGAAGAAGATAGAGGGGTGCACGAGACAACCCTCTATAAGCCTGTCAGACAAAAAGTATGCATATCTGCGTGCTACAAGGTACTGTTGATTGACGTGACCTTTCACATGCACCTGATCGTATCTATATTCTTTGCTTTTGGTACACCGATAAACGTCGACAGTGACACGTCGATATTTAAGGCTGATCAGGTTCTCTCCATAAATTAGTTGAGAGTCTGCGCTCGCCTGTCTACCTTTCCGTTCTTTGTGGTCTGTCTGCTGCGCAGCTTGTTAGAAAGCACTATAAATGTTGCCGAGAAAAACACCTTCCTCAACGGATCCCACTTGGTGAAAATACAAGGTGTGACCCATAGAATATCATTTTCAGACAAGCTAAGAAACAACAAAAAATGGCAAGATAGAACTATTGGCCTGAACGAAACTTCCAAAGTTTTAGTCAAATGATATTACTTTTGATACTCACCACGCTCTCTTTCACAATAGAAAGAACTATAGTTGGATGCAATTTAACATCACTGCGATGAATCCCTTCACGAGGTACAGTGGAACCCCAATTATACGACTGTGAGGGGACCATGCCAATACGTCATATAACCGAGAAAGAATACAGGCAGTAACGCTCAGTCTCGCCAAAAGAACGGGTACAGAACGCTGAAAAGGCCTGCGGCACGACTCTGCTCTAGAGACGACATTTTAAAAAATGTCAGCTAAGCGATTAATTGGAGGTGGTGTAAGTGAATAATTATTCTTATCGTAAAAAAATCTGTTCTAACACATATCTTTCTTTTGAAAAAAAGAAGTCTGAAAATGGCCTGCCCTCCACATAAAAACAAGTCTGAAACCGCGTTGGCAACATCTTCCTGTCAGAAGAGTAGGATACACTGTCATCGCCATCACATAATGGCGACGTAGATTTCGTAGCAACTTCGCAGTGCAATAGGTGATGTGCAGGTGTTCTTATGAACGCTCACATCAAGGAAAAGTTACTTTGCACGCTGAAGGTAGCTGCGACGCGTCCTTTTTGCATGCTCAAAGCCTGAGACTGTGAGTGCCCCGAACAAAGGGAGGAAATCTTCACCTGCATGTCGGCCAGTAAACGGCCAGAAAACGTTTCCACGGAACAAAAACATGACACAAATCTGGATCTCGAGGATGAGCTTGCCGACTAGGTGAACCTAATCCGTGTAGATCAAGCTTGTCTAAGTAACGGCCGTGGAATATGCCCGCAATCGGGGCATATCCAGAAGCGATCTTAAAGCCAAGAAAACTGGATCACAGAAGAAAATGAACTGCTACGAGAATAATATTTCCATTCCAAGAAGGCATACTGTACCCGTCTCACTCTCTCTTTTTTGTAATCATCAATCTACGGGCATTAAGTTTTTCTTTTGCACCCGCGAATATTTGGTGGGTGTTGAAATTGATTAGAAAAAGGCTATTTTTTCCGACGGTATCGGAAAGCCGTAAGATGCTGGGTCAGTGTAAAATTGAGTCTTATAACTGAGGTTTTTTATCTTATTTCTATGGCGGTTTTGCTGGACCAAACAGATTCGTCGTAAAATGAGGGTGATCGAAATTCCGCGGTATGTAGAATTGATGTTCCACTGTACTCGCCAACCAATGTCACTGGCACATTGTGATGACGTTGCGGTCAACGTCCATAAACCTGACTGGCCACAAACAGTTGGAAGGCATGCGCAAGGCCAGTGACCATGATTTCATGTCGCAGCACAATAGCGGGTAATTCCCATTCGTTAGAGGGCTTCCTTTGAGTAAGTTTGTGACAGCTTTTTTTTGTTTTAAACCTTTTACATCAGTCTCGTGCGTTGTTGTAAAAGTTTTAAAACAAAATAAAGCTGTCACAAACTTACTCAAAGGAAGCCCTCTAACCAATGGGAATGACCCGCTGTTGTGCTGCGACATGAAATCATGGTCACTGGCCTTGCGCATGCCTTCCAACTGTTTGTGGCCAGTCAGGTTTATGGAGGTTGACCGCAACGTCATCACAATGGGCCGCGTCGCGATGAAAGCTCGTCCTCCCTGCGTGGAGGGAGCCTCATCATCTCTGCAGGCATTTCATAAAGTTGTTCTCTCTCTCTCTCTAAAAATTTTACATAGCTGACCAGAGACAACATGAAAGCATAAAGCTGCTAAACTTAGGTTTGCTTGGAGAAACTTTAAATGTGCATTAATGCTGCCATTGTGAACACATGCAATAACGTTTCTTAACAATTTTTGGAAGAAAATGAGAATTGCAGGATAGTGATAAAGAAAGTTAGTGCATGCTTACATGTTGGCTGAAAAGTGCAGGTCCACATGTTAGGAGAGTGTGACTAGTAGACTTGATATGGGATGCAGGGAAGGATGATCAGCCTGTGAAAATAAAACAGTAGTGTCAATAGTCATTACTTTTCAGTGTGGTACCTCTTGATATGTTTGGTCATAATTGACTAGATGCTTACAGTTCCTTCCAAAGACTTTACTGCTCACGGGGAAAAGCTGGACAGTGCTTTCACGGAGAGTACTATTCCATTTTAGCCAACAATATGCATACAAAAAGTCAGCTAGGCCAGTGAGCCAAGTGTCACTTGGGAAATAGTTATTGTATTCGCCCAGTAATGTCGTCAAAGCGTTATTCTGTATGATAAATTAGATGCATATTTTGAAATGCTGCTATAAAAGACTGATGACTGTGATTTCATGCATATTAAATCATGGTACAGATGCAATTAAGTGCTCAGTACAGCACATGCTGGCATCTCAATTGCTGTCATATTTTTCTGCACATCAATTGGATATTCACACCGCACAGGAAACTCACACTCATTGTCGAAGTCTTGTGCTCTATGACCGTTTCTCGAAGCCAGTTTCAAAATTCTTTCACCATATCTTCCCACAACTTCAAAAACTTTTGCTTAGCACTCACTCCAGTTAACCGCTGGAACTCATTGTGCAGCTAAAAAAGAGAACACCACAAATGAGAGGTCATGGTTCAGCATTTACGTATATTAAGGGCCATTGTCGAAACATTATTAAATGAGTGCTTAAACTTTGCTTTATAGGGTAATTCCACTCAAACATGCATGTCCACTTGATAATGTTTGTATTTTTTAATATATTTTACATAGGCATATTAACACTGCATGGAACTGAAAATTATATTCCCAAAAGACATTATCAGCCTGGCAAGAGAATATTTGAAGATTGCAGCGCAGGCACCCTGTTCTTGCCAACCGCGATATATTATCCGATATCACGAGCAAATTGAATGCGATATAATAACGTTGTCAAAAACCTTTCTAGCTCATTTTATTTTGCTTCACTGCAAGTAACTTCCATGCATCTTTATGTTGTCCAAAGAAGGAAAAATGTAACACAACCAAAATAAGAAAACTGTTGAAACTTTGACACGCGTTGGTGGTTTTTAGGTTACAGGTTACAACAGCACTCACTGTCACCGAGCTACCAAATGTCATCTATTCAGTCAAAAGTAGGATATCTGCCCATAACGCAGCGGCTTCATTAAATTTAAAAGAGAAGAATGGCAACAGAAGGTGAAGCATACAAAAAGTGGCAAAAGCCCAAAAATTGAGACCACATTATAACGACATGGTGTGTAGCATACATACTGAAACCGAGGCCCGAAAGTAAAGAAATGCTGAAAATAAATCCGTAAAAATAAATTTAAAGTTAACTACAAAAATCAATATAGGCACTACAGAAATAGATAAAGCAACAAATAAACGTTTTTCATACTTATTTCCCTTTCTTGACTTTACCTTCAGCATGCATTTGCAGACTTGTCATTGTAGGCTGGCCTCTATTGTTGTCAAACCTAAGCCTTCGTGCCCTCCTTGCATGTTGTCGCTTAACCCTAGAACATGACATTTTCCTAGTCTTGTTCAAAGCCGCTGCACTATTAATTTCCTCTTCCATTTCTTCAAAAGATTCATAACATGATAAAGGTGCATAGGAAAGACATAGCGTAGTAACAATAAACAACTGCAGAAATAAGGAAGCATACTAAAATGCAAGGTCATTGCCACACAATGGCAGCAGCTCATTGATGCAGTAAACAATAAATGTGCAACACCTACTTCTCGTTCAGTGCCCAGAGCTGGGTAGATATCAAGTAGTTCTCGCAATGATGGGCTACACTTGAGGTAATCCCGCCGAATGTGAAGTCTTATCCATCGACAGTCTGATCTTTTCGGCATTCCCACCGGCCATGCGAATTTCCCTTTTCATCATATCTATATGGGCTGTCAGGCTTCTAGCATCATCCGCAGTCATAAAAGGAGCATTCTAAAATGCTCTCTGGAAATTAAAAAGTTAACATGAATCATGTACACATACAAAAGATATGAAGACACTGTAGTGAAGCTCCCTTAAAGGAGTACTGATACGAATTTTATATATTAAGGGTTGTGGCTCTAAATAAAAACACGGGTGTCGAGAACCCTAAAAAGAGTGTCATAGTGCTTAGGAATGCACTGAATATGTATTTAATACCGCTACCTTAAAACAGCAATTTCGGTTTCGGTATCGAGGGGGCGGCTTCGCAGTGACGTGTCAACACAAGTCTGACGTCACGGGAAGACTGCAACTCGGGATATACTAGCAACAGCTGTCAGTTTGCTGTCTGTCGCACGTGGTTCACATAAACGACGAGCGAATTGTCGTCCAGAGGCTCTGACAGGGATTTACGCGATTTAGGCTGCATGCAGGATGCAGATTTCGCAAACCCAGTACACTGTATTGACCTGTCGTGATAATGTGCACTGCGGTGAGGTTGGCTTGCAGATTCTGGGCGACGAAAGCTTTAAAATGAAACTAAAATATTTTATACGTGTTGTCTGGCTCCGGTGTGTGGAGCGCGTTGATAGTGCGCACCATGGAAACGAAAAATTTTCCTTTTGGGGTGCCTCAAAATCGTGTCAGTACTCCTTTAAGGTCTATTAGCAGCGCCTACCGAGTGGGCGCTCAGCTAAATTTTTTAAAAGGAACTGCAGCCATCCAAACACACGAGCAAATAAAACAAATGCAGAAATGCGTAGGTTGGAGCGCGATTCAAACCCATGCCTTATGGGCACCGTTTAGTGCTTCAAGCACTTAGTTACTTGCTAAAGACTGCCATTACGTTTCTAGTTGGTACTTCACATTACACCATTTGTGAATCGTTGGGTGTTTTAAATTTTCCTTTAAGATTTTTCTGATAATTTCACATGACTTATGTGGCTTCCTATGTATTTTTCAGAGCAAAAAAAGAGAAAGACATACATGTCGCGAGGATGATGTGTTATGCAAACTTTATAATTAAACGACAGCTGTTCTGCTTCTGTCATTTCAACAGTTGTGATTCCTTACCTACAGAATTTTTTTTCAAAACTGTTCGCTACACCACAATGATATATGTGCTCTCCGATGTGCCTAAAAGAAAACATCTCTTCACATTGAGGAGTGGAAATGCTTTCTGCATATTTTCTTAGATGGCATCACAGAGTTTCAAGAAGAAAGACCAAAAGCCAAACGTATGCAGATGATGAAAGAGGACAAAATTAAAGGGCCCTGCAACTTTTTTTCAGCACGGTCAGAGAATTCTGCTGATCAGTATTCGAGGCCTCTGAGAACACGTGAGACAACCATTATAGTGCAGCACGGGGTCTGGAATTGACATTAATTCTCAGTCAGCTAGAAATCGCTCCCTCTTCTCTCTACAAATGATGCCATATACCGAAATCACTGCACCATATATATACCCAAGTCTACAACCATTGGCTGGCGCGGGTCAACAATCATGGCCTCCATAGTTGCCGTGGCTGCCACGTGCCTACGTTCAATCACACTGAAAGTAAGTCGTGCATTTGAAGAAAAAATGAAAGTGCTCAGGGTCATGACACGCGCTGACGAAGGGACAAATTTTGCCCCCTTGTCATCGCCCTCCCTGCCTAGCTTTCAGCACGCTCGCTTGTATGGAAGCAGAGAGCAAGCACATAAAGCGTGCAGCAAATCCATGCAACTCCACTCATACTTAATGGATTTTGAAAATGTTTGCGGCAGTCACTTTGTGAGGCAATAAGCTTTTTAAATGAAGCCATTCGATGATTACTTGAAAAAGTGTTGCAGGGCCCCTTTAAATGCTCACTTACAAGGACATTTTTTAGTCAGCATTTGTGCTCTAAGCGTCTCTACATGTGTTACTTTGGTGACATGTAAGAGAGAAACGCGAAATTTAAAATGCAGTAACGTTGCGGTACATAGGAGCACAAAGAAAAAAGATGAAACAGGACGGACCTAGAATCACTGAACTATACACAGGCCTGTCAACAAGCACCACATAAGCCAATACTATTACTATAAAGTGGAGATAGAAAGAAGTTGAAAGTGATGGTGGCAACTGAGATTAACAGAAATAGCGAGAATACCTGCAGAAAGTATGACAGCTGCACTAACACTGAAGCTTGCTCTGGCTGGTTGATATTTGCATAGCCCTACTGCAGCAAAACACAAGAAAACGTGGACAAGCAGACACAACTCTAGAATGAGGGGAAAGCAACGGTGAAATGACTTCTTGGACTTGACAACAGCACCTTCATGTGATAAAAGCAGTGCTCGGAACCGAGAAACACATCCAAGACATAAAAGCAGTGAAACATCAGCGGTATCTCCTTCACAAATCGTGACCACGCCGGCTGCATTTTTAATGGAGGCGAAAATGTTTGAGGCCCGTGTGCTGTGCGATGTCAGTGCACCCTAAAGAACACCAGGTGGTCGAAATTTCAGGAGCCCTCCACTACGGCATCCCTCATAATCATATCGTGGTTTGGGACGTTACACTCCAGATATTATAATTATCCAAATCGTGACCAAAACAGGAAAACCAAAGAACAGCCAACAGAGCCTCTAGAACGGAGTACAGCCAGACCTACACCACTCCCATGGACACATGGCAGAGGGACAAACACTTAGTGCTGGACGAGGTTTCACTGCAATAAAACTTGGGCTAGTTGGTGATTCATTATTTGGACATGGAAGGCAGCGATAAAAGGAACAACACACTGTGAAAGAACGACATGACAAAGGACGGCAAATGGTTTACTTTCTCCTCAGGACTTCGTATTTATAGCATCGCATCTCATGCACACACAAGGGGCGGTGCGAGCTTGGTTTGACACAATTGCTTAGTGTACTTATAATCGAACACAACTTTAGAAGTCCGGCATTTTCTCCTCAAAGGCGGATGAACACAAGCCTGCACCAATGGACGCGCACTCTAGACTGACATCGTGGGCCGGACGGCCGGTGACCCTGCCTTTGGCGAACATTGTCGTGTGCGTGAGCGGGACTGTTTCTATAGTGGCGGAGGCGACTGACTGTCGTGCTTCGGTCGTCGGGGTGGGGCCTCTCCGGACTTCTTAAGTTGTATCCGACTATTCGCAATGCCCATAGACTGTCGCGCCGCCAAGCGGAATTCAGGAGCGTCCTCTCGAGGAGGGTTAGTAGACGACAAAATGGCAGCACTATGTATTCGCTCCCTTGTTAGGCTGTGCTAGCCTCAGTGTTAACGCGTTGGCAAGAAAGGAACACTAAGACTTTGCATGTTCCCTGCATCAGTGAACAAACCGGGCCCTCCGTGACACGAGAAATCTGATTCGTTCTTGCGAGACGCGAAGTTTTCGTGAAAATACGCGGCAACTCGCGCTTTCAATGCTAGCCCAGAGCGTACACATACTACCAGCTTCGCGAGGCTTTCTGTAGCCACGTAGGTTAGTTCAATGTTATCGTCTGACATATTCAGTTGAAGCTCACCCTGTTTTGCTTGCATATAGCATTGGTCAGTGTTTCTTGTAGTGAATGAGTCCCATAACACTGTACGCGGGAGGTCGCGCAGGCTCGCGATGTGCTCTTGTATAACTGAGCGATCTCAAGTTGGCGATACATTGAAATAGGGCCTCTATCCTTTGTCAGCAAAGCGCTGTTACGAATCGTGCGAGCGACGTTTCAATCATTCAAGGACGCGTCTGCTCGACGCCTTTCGTGGAGCGAACGCTTTCCACGCCGTCCTTCGCCAGTGCGTTGCGTTTCATAGCCACCGCTGCGCCGCTTGTTTTTGTACGTTTGTTGATAGGTGGCAGCACACTGCAAGCGATTTGCTTGTTGACCGGTCTGAGAGCAAAACGTTCTCCGCGCCCAGACGTCTCTCTAACTGTAAACGTGGTGACGCAGTGTGGTCGAAGTCGTTCGGCGGAGGAAATTCTTCAGATTGCTTTCAGCAGTGATGTTGAAAGAAACCATCTTGACGATGAGGATGTTTCACTGCACGTAGAAGACTGTGAAAGCACCGAGAGTGACAGCGACGATGAACGATCAGCTGCTAACTCACGAGAAGCGAGTTGCACTTCACGTCCCCTCGTGCGTTAATGTTCTTTCACGCTCGTAAGTCACTTTGATTGTATTTAATGTATAATATCCTTGAGCGATATCAAAATAAAAGCATAGTTCCTCTTGTGCATTGCATGTATCACAATTATTGTAGATATTATGGAGCGCCGCATGCCGCCAACACGCTCGAGCTCGACCAGCGAAGCGAATTGTTAGAGCGATGGAACGTGCAGTCACGGCCACAATCCACGCCGCTCGGCTAACTTCTTCAACGTTGCGAACATCATACGTGTGCATTCTTTTCGATATTCATGTTTCGATCGTGCTGATCGAACCTGCAACATGCGAGTGAAGTGAATTGCACACGGCTAGAGTCTCAGCATGGCTGTGACACAAGCGCTACCGAATGGGATGTTAAATGCTTGTGTTCCGTTGAAGACGTAACTCCGCGTTCCCGACTGCGCAAGTAATGACGACGGCGTATTATGTTTGCAAACCATCACCACGTTAAACGTGTGGTCCCGTGCAGCAGCGATGGCGCTACTCGCTGGCGGCCTACTACTCCCGCAAATCCGCCAGGCAGGCTTGGTTCGGTACGTACTACCTCGGAGTGCCGTTCAGCTCATACGTCAATTCTAGTTCATGCAGTTTTATGTAGCACGCACGGGATTTCGCAAAGCATCGTTATGCACGGTAACGGAGCTGAAATATAACCTTTCACACCGCAGCAAATAATTAGGTGGCGAGTTCTCAGCACTTTCTATGGTTTGGGAAAGTATTTTAGTCTCATATCCATTTCAGAGCAGCTCGTGACTTCATCCGGTGAAAGTGGCACGGGCCGTACGTCCGCACGTCCTATCTGTTCCTATGCTAGCAAACGAGTTGACCCTCCTCCTGGCGCCATCTTGAAAAGCACGGCGCGCCACCTATAGTTCGTGGGCATTGCGAATAGAGGTGGCGTAGTTCACAAGAGAAATCCTACAAATCCACGTTTGCTCACTGACAACATGCAGCGTCTGCATGACAACAAATGACTGTGCAGCGTTCATGCATCTTTAAGAATGCATGATGTGTAGTGTAGGCTCAGCACGGACCGGACCACAATGTTATTTTTTGATTGTCACCGAACCAAAAGCAACATTTGAATTAAAGGCATAATTTTGTGGACGTGTTTACCTTTCTTTCAAGGAACTTTGGCTCCTCAGTACTGGTAGCGCCCCCTCTCCTGCTATGCGTCTCTTTGCATCCACTTCGATCATGCCTGCTGGGAGCTTTTTTCTGGCAGTTTTGGCTTTAAACCTTAGGGCAGACTGCCATGAAAACTGCAAAGTTTTTAAAATCATGACACAACAGTAAATAAGTACTTTTGCTCGCAACATCAGCAAAATATTCCATAGCAAGAGATTACGTACCCAGTGAAATGCCATATGTGGGAAACCAGAAGGCACACCAGTTCCTGGCAGCTATACGCAGGCCGAAACACTATGCTGGATTTCTATTCAGCGGACAGTGTTTCATCTGTGGCTCGTAACATACGGTGTATTTAAGTCATGATGCAGCACTTTGTTTCCGAAATGGGCAAGGTTTTTGGCCTAACAGTTAAAATGCTCTATTCACGACTAGGAATGCTGCTTTTTTTCAGCCTGCGTGAAGCTACTGGGAACTGGCACACCCACTGTTTTCTAAACTGAACGGCCGCTGTGCCCCTCTCGGTAGCAGTTGTTAGGCTGTTCCCTCCTAATTTCCTCTTTGTCTTCGTGTTTTCTGGGTACACAAACCAAATAATAATAATGGCGTGGTTGCAGGTGTTATATTAAATTCTTATCACCAGTGTCCAATTCATTGTTTTTGCCCCATCCCATTTGTGGAACCATCAAATGTGGCTTTTTCATGAACTGCGCGTATAAGAGCACTGTTATTCACGCGCACAGGCGCATGGTGATGTACAATTTTCTCATATTTTACACGCTTTCTTTTCAATACCAATAAAGGTCATCCGCAGCACATATAAAATCCAAGAATATGACTACAAGTTGAAATCCATAGCCATTACAACATCAGCACTATGTCATTTTATGTTATAGAACACAAGCTTTTTGCAAGCAAGGAGTCCATGACATCTACTGCAGCAAATAACATATTTTACGATTTTGGCTGACGCTGAATTTCCAAATTAATTTAAAAGCAATAAATTTAGTGAAGCAAAAGGAACAGGCCCCTCTGTGCTCTCCTCTTCCCCATGTTGCAAGCTCTTGGTCACTTGCTAGACAGAAAAAGTAGATAAACATTACACCATGCCTCATTCTTAAGGAAGCAATGACAGAAGAAACTCTACAATAGATAAACACGAAAGCACAAATGGCTGTTACACTTGAAAGGGGATACCTCTTGAAGTAATTACCAAACTCTGCAGCCTCAACCAGAACCTAAATATTCCTTTTTTGAGGTAAACTCGTTTCCATAGTACAGTTTTTTTTGCCAGAGCTACCGTAAGCTGACAGCTCTTTAGCGCATTGCTCCGTTCTAGCGATTTCATGAAAAGGAGAGGGGCTCAATAAGAAGACAAAAAAAAACAAGAAAAACAAACTCAGCATCCAGTTTAGCACGAGCACCCTTTAACTGCTACCTCTCGGCAACAATAGACTGAACAAGTAGGCATGCGCCTGAAAGAAAGAAAATTCTAGAGCTCTGCCATGACTACATCCTTGGAAGTGCGTTTTGCATTTTTTGCCTGTTGATCGCCATCGTTTAAATACGCGTTTCTGAGACTCTATGTATCTCAGCTTGCACTGTGCCGAAACGACGAAATTACGTTTGCGTGATGCGACTGCGTAATTTGTCTTGTTGGAATTCATAGTTTGCAACAACAGACAGCTTGTGTTTTGAAAGAGAATGTGCTCACAGGTTACTGCCACAATTTCCTTCTTTATAGTAAAGGAACAAGATAGATATGAAGCTTCCAAAATTATAAATCAATATTTTGCCCCAATTTATGCACAGGGCCAATTTTTGTAAGACATAAAATTTCTGAAAAGTAGGTCTGTACAAAAAATAGGTTGTTTACAGCATAGAGGCCCACAGGTACACTGCCAGTTAAAAAAGTTATGAGGAAACAAAAACTACTCACATGCACTTCACCACAACCATCCTTTAGCTGAGGATATTGCCACCTGTAGTAGTGGGTTATATGCAAAGGCAGATGCACAGGCCATGAAAGGAAGAAGCGCGCGCGCTGTCCCTTTTGCGAACAAGCTCAACCGACGCGTTTGGCAAGAGCCCTGTTGCTCTACGGTAAATAAACCCTGCCTGGACCTCTGAAGCGACGTGACAAGTGGTGGAGGTGCGGACTAGCCCTCACAAATGTTGCAGACCCCTCTTGGAAGTCGCACCACAAGCCCAGTGCCAGTCAACACTCCCGTGCATCGGGCCAGCCGCAGGATCAGGGGATTACCTCCCGAAGGCGAAGCGGACGTTACGATGCGCACCACTTCAAGCGGTCTGATCAGCACTTCCGTTAAAACCGCCCCAAGCGGTACGGAAAGCACGATGGTGAATCGCTACACACTTGAGAGCCCACAAGTTCCGACGCCATTCCATGGCACCGTGCTCGAAGAAGTCGAAGACTGGTTGGTCGACTTCGAGCGCGTGGCTGCCTTGAAATAATGGGACGACGCAGCGAAACTACCACGTGTGTACTTCTATTTGGAGGACGGACCACGTACATGATAGCAGAACCGCGAGGAACAGCTGATGTCGTGGCGCGAATTCTGCCGCCGGCTGCTAGACACTTACACCAGTGCTGATCGCCACGAACGAGCGGAACGAGCTATACAGGCCCGCATCCAGATGCCCAATGAAACTGTGACGACATATGTCGAAGAGATGACGCGCCTGTTCAGACGAGCTGATCAAAGAATGGCGGAGGAGAAGTTGCGGCATCTGATGCGAGGAGTCAAGGAGCAGCTTTTCGCTGGTCTTGTACGGAGCCCTCCGAAGACGGTCGCCGAGTTCTTATCCGAGGCCGTCACAATGGAAAAGATGCTTCAGCATCGGTCCACCCTCTATGAGCGGCAAGTCAACAGTACGTCCGCTGCTCAGATTTTCACGGCTATCGGGAGCAACACCGAGTATCTGCGAGAACTCATTCGCTCTGTAGTACGCGAGGAGCTGCAAAAGGCTGCCGCACCACCACTACCTACGCTGAGCTCCATTGCAAGCATCATAAAGGACAAGTTACACCATGCCCTCCGGGATACTGTGACTCTTGATAACACCAGGGCAGTGCCGACTGAATATCGCCGTGCGTCCTACGCGGAAGCCTTGAAGCGCCCTGCTTCCTCTCCCCCGCTATTCGTACATGCACCTCCCACGGTTTCCCTCCAGTTGGCGCAGCAGCTACAGTACTGCGAAGATACACGTACATCGCCACCTTTCGTTTACGCCGGTCCTCTTGCACATCGTTCCGAACAACCAGTACATTACATCGACGACAGACGCACGTCCCCTCGGAAATCCGATGTTTGGCGCACTCCAGATCACGGGCCTCTGTGCTTCCACTGCGGTGAAGCAGATCATTTGTACCGCCAGTGCCCATACCGGCGCCTCGGACTGCCGGGCTTTTCTGCATATTCGCCGCCTCCCCGGTATGGCCAGCGACCCCGCGACATTGAGGACTACCTGGCTCAGCAGCGCGTGCCACCGCCTGCCGGGCGGCAGTCGCGCTCACCGTCGCCGAGGCGATCTTCATCTCCGCCCCAGCGATATGCTGGCGCTCGGTCCCCCAGTCCCCGCCGGGAAAACTGACTAAAGCGACCTTTGGAGGCGCGGTCGCTGACAGTCGACGTGCTGAAGACCTCCGATCGACGCAAACAAGAAAGGGTGCAGATACGATTGAACGGGATGGCCGGCGTTCTCTCGATATACCGGTGCTGATTGACGGTTATGTGATTAATGCTTTAGTGGATGCCGGGGCTGACTATTCGAAAACTGAGATGTCAACTGTAGCAGGCTACATCTAGTTCCAAATAAGAGCGTTTGGTGGTTGCTAACCACATATTACATGTTTGTAACTCAAAAGGTTTGTTAAGATCTGGCAGCTGAAGGGAGGCGTATTGGTAATCGCTTCCAGAAGCGTGTTGAAAGCTACTTTTTGCTCACTGCTCTAGAGCCATTTCGCGCCTTTCTTCAGCGACTGAGTTATTGGTCGAGAGATGTCTGCGCACTGTGCAATGAAGTCACGATGAAAAGCAATCATCCCCAGAAATCTTTGCAAGCTCTTAGTATTCCGGCATGGATGGAAGTCTGCAATTGCCAGGAGCTAATCCGGGTTTCGTTTTAGTACACCGTTGTCGACAACAAACCCGAGAAAGCTTATCTTGTCAGTAGCGAGTGGCAGCTACCCAGGATGACCTGTTAGGTCGGCTGCTGACATGCGCTGTAGCACCGTATGCAAGTGTTCAAGTTGCTCTTCAAAGTTGCGCGAAAAACACTGTGACATCATCAAGATACCAAAGAGCATAATTGAACTTTGCATCACCCGAGGCCACAACCATCATGCGCTCATATGAGTTGGGACTATTGAAAAATCACACCATCTCCCACTAAAGGGGATCATGAGGCGATGCGAAGCAGCGTTTCGGCATGTAGAGCCCGCGTTTCAGAGGGGGAGTGGAGAGGGGAGGGGAGAGGGGGATTGGAGAGAGAAAGGGGAGATGGGGAAATGGGAAGTGTAGAGGGGAGTGGAGAGAGAGAGGAGGTGTGTGGAGAGGGCTTGCGCAACCGCAGTAAGGGTGGTCACGCCGCACACCACCACCACCGGATTGAACACCGCTATAAGATGCTTGACATCTAAAAGACCAAAGGGCATGCGCACAAGCTTAAACGAGCCTATATGGCATGCGAATGCCCTTTTCTGGAAATCTTCAGGGTGAACCTCGATTTGGAGATAACCACGAGAGCATTCCATGGTGGTGAAGAACATTGCGTTTCCCAGCGCATAAGTTATGTTCGACATTGCCGGGAAAGGATATGGATCTCTCACCGTGCGTTGAGTCTGCAGTAGTCCACACAAAGACGTGTCGTACCGTCTCTCTTTGGGGCCAGTACCATCGGGAAGGCCCACGTACTTTACGAGGGTCGCACGGTTCAGGTGTCGATCAGCTCGTCCAAGGTTTTATCAAGCAGGGCTCGCTTGTGCTCGCCCAGCGGTCTCGGGTTGCAACGCCAAGGCAGGCCTCGCCAGCATTGACGCGATGCACTAGGACGTCGGTCTTCCAATGACGTTTCGTGAACGGTGTCAGCACGGCCTCAAGCTGCTTCCGCTGGTGGCTCGTTCCCTTGAAGTCGCTGAGGGATGGATGCCACGCCTTCCGTGTTTCCTGGTCCAGGCGCGGAGTCTGCTTTTTCCGCAAAGGGTGTTGTCTCGAGCCAAGCCAGTGACGGCTAAAAAGCATATTGCGGCGCTGGCGGTAGCAGGGAAGTGATTACAGCTAGCAGGGCGTGTCGTACACCGCGGGCCTTCCGTGCGAGATCCTGAAGGGTTTCGAATGTGCGCCTGTAAAGAAATGGCCTGAATCTGGCATCACTCAGTCGAATGACCCGAGCTACTTCGTCCCTTTCCGAGGCAGTGGATGCTGCTCGGTAATGCAGTTCCTGCATCGTCCGGACGTGCTCGAGCAAACTTTCGTCCGGTTGCTGGGTTTTCAATTCGAGCTCACGCGGACTCGCAGCTCGTACCCAGGGGGCAGAAATTCCTCTAGGAAGCGCTCTTCTAATTCTGTCCGTGTGGTGAAAGGCGATGGTAGCCTCCACCATCGTCCTGCGGCATCCCGTAAAGCCAGTGGCAGGGTGATTCGCGCCATCACGTACGCTTCCTAGGCACCAGTAGCTTTGACATAGCTGTCTATTTCATCTAGGAAATCGCCACTGATTTCGAGTCGTCGTAGCCCGTGTACTTGAGCACATTTTTTTGAACAGCATGAATAAAGAATAATTCCATACTTTAGAAAGATGACAGTTCTTCACCGGGCAAAGCGTTATAACTAAGTAAGGCTGGCATAAACTGTTTCATTTTTTGAAATGTAATCAATTATGCGTGCCAGCGCTGCACTAAATAGCTTCGTTTTTGCCGAGTCTCAACGTTACAGAGTTATCGTGTGTAATTCTTTACGGCATTCATTTTGGATTCGGACTTACGTTGTAAGGTATTCAGAAAAAATCTTCCCGCCCGGCGCCCACTTCAGATCAAAGAGCCCCCCCCCCCTTTC
Source organism: Rhipicephalus sanguineus (assembly GCF_013339695.2). Taxonomy (NCBI): domain Eukaryota; kingdom Metazoa; phylum Arthropoda; class Arachnida; order Ixodida; family Ixodidae; genus Rhipicephalus; species Rhipicephalus sanguineus. Next base: position 20,477,393 of record NC_051178.1, on the reverse strand, counting down.
CCCCCCGCAAAAAATTTCTGCCTACGCCCCTGCCCTTCTCTACATTGGAGTTATCAGAAATAAAAAATGCCCGCATTTCCTTTTGTAGAGCTTATGTTTGTTAAAAACGAAAGTGCTCTATAGGTCCAATTAACTGCATATTTCATGTTTAAATCTAATACTTCGATTACCAATGAAAATCTACTGAATTTTTGTAGATTTATATTTACCATATTTATTCGTAGTTTCGACATGCAAAAAAACGAGTAATAGCAATATTCGATTTATTGTTCTTTTTGTTGGTATCATAGCGTGCTCGTATTTCAATTGTGGCTGTTCAGCTGGGCGTGCATTCATCGTGCGCAAGCAGTCTGGTTCACTTTGTGCTTGTGTCAGCTTTCTCACAATAGGAAGCTAGCTGCTCGTCCTTCTCAGTTTTGTACAGCGACTGGTACATAGTTTCCAGCCTGTAAAACAAATGTAAATTAAATGCAGTGCATGTCTGTATCATTTTATATTAGAGCTTACCTGTGCAACGTTGTGCTTGTGGAAGTGGTTGCTTAAGCTCTTTATTATGTGTGGTGCATCATACAAGAAGTGCAGATGCTTCCCAGGCAGGCAGGGACGTTGCACTTTATTCACAGCAACCTTCCATCTTTCAGATATCTCTAATTGCGCCCACATGACCTTGTTGCTCCTCGCACCATCAGTGACACCTGCTATCAGCACTACGTTTTGCTTGAAAAGTTCAAGAACAGCCTTCAGCACAAGCCTGGCTAGGACGTCACCTGGAGCAGCTTCTTTGCTCGCAAAGCTGGCGATTGGCTGTGCGCAGTTACTGAATAAAAACACATACATAAAATAAAAGCATGGTCTGCAAGGTCTTTTCGAGTGCTGTATTTGCCGTAGTCAAGAAATCCTCCCAGTTTCAAATTGCTGTGATGAAACTCAACTGTTTGTCGCACTTTCTATTTCACCAAATATTAAAGTTCCATCGCAGTTGAACCCTTCTTTTTTTCACGTGGCTAGGAATGCTCTCTAGAGCCATCTTGCTAAATCCACATTGGCATGACATGCCTTTCAGCATTTGATGCAGCCTGTTCACTGATGGGAAGGAAAGTATTTTCATGTTGCTGATTAGGCGATAGGCTTTTGGGTTTCAAATCCTCCGTAAGACACAGTTCACTAGTCATTCCTTTTCGTAGCGGATCCCTTTGTCAGATTTTCTTCAGAGTGATTGTACTGCTGTACGTAATGACACACATTGGGTACGTAGCAACTCCTCAGCAATTTTCATGTTTAGCGTTTTCTTCTTTAGCGTTTTCTTCAATTTTATGTTCTCTTTCAGTGCGTGCTTCTCGTGCTGCATGCGTCTCTTCGCCGCATAACGACGGGTCAGTATTATTCCCAGTGCAACATTTGCTTTCTTTAGCGAGGTCGACAAGGAGATCTTTAATTTCAGTGACACAGCGCTCTTTCTCTCTCTTTTGCACATCATGCATGCTGCACTGCGTGCAAGTATAGAACATTCAGTTCTTGCTGTGCTCTTGTGTACTGCTAGCTATTCTGGTTGTTATGTATATTTTGCAGAGGTTCAATTTTTCTAGCTATTCCACAAGTGCCACCAGACTAGCTGCATCTTCTGCTTCTGTAACAGATGGAAAGCTGCTCGGCGTCACTTCATTTTTAGCAGCATTTATGACTCTAAACTTGCTTTTCTACCTACAATAACTGCCGTGTCAACAATTAAGACTGAATTGAGCACAGAAAGCTCACACAGTGCAAACGTGTTGTCGTCAGTGTTTTCAATGGCCCATCCACAGAGCTGCTTGGAGCTTAATAATTCTTGCAGTTTAGTATTTGGGAAACAGCCATTCAAGTCTTGTGAAGAAGCGCCCTCGTCTGTCTCGGCACTCGGCTCCGTCTGCAAGTTTGCGTCATGCGAATGCATGCGAACCGCGTGTTTCCGTAGCTCCGACTGCGCTCTCCCTATCTCGACAATTTACCCCTGAATATTTTGTTTCCAGCGCTTCATGATGTTCTCGGGTGCGAATGGCTTTTCACAGATGAGGCTGCGGATACATTATACTTCGCCGTTTACTAGAAGCATTTGCTCCCATTTTTCTCGTAGCTCCGGCGCCTTCGGCATCTTGAAAAAAAATTGCAGTTGCTTAGCTCGGCTATGCCAGGATATACGTAGCGTTAGCAAAGATTCAGCTGAATATTCTTAGCTTTCCAGATTGTCTAGGGTTATTAGCCTTCTTCTGTTCATTCTTCGTACGCTGAACCGCTAATTGACAGGCATCCACTTCGGGATCCGATGAGATAAGCTTCTCGGCTCTTCTGCGCCGTTGAGCAGCATTTGCGCTCTCCTTCTCCATCTGCGAACGCCAGTCAGAGGCGCTATCAATCGGCTCCAACGCAGTGTCAGACGGCGACTGCACAGCGAAGGCGAACAGCTGCGCGCGCGCTGGCGCCAGTGTGTCTGCCATATGGCTACGACGTCACTCCTCTCGAATTACGTCTCGAATACGCAGACCAGCAGCGGCGAGTCGCGCGCGGCGGTGGCGGAGAGCGGTGAGCCAGCTGTGTGACATCACTGATCCTCGCGCATGCGCAGCACGGCTTATGAGGATCCACGCGAAATCGGCTCCGCCTAGGCAAGTGTAGCTAACGCTACAAAAATGCGCTAACTTTGAGCTTGTGCTGCCATCGTTAGGGTGAGTTAGATGCTTGATAAACTAGGTGCCGAGCATTTCGAAAGCATATTTGCTCATGTTGAGTGAGCGCGCACAGCAACAAAAACTGCTGGGAGTCTGTTCAGCTGCCGAGTTCCATGCGCGAAACACACAAAATGCTTGAGTTAATAACAATTCCACTTTATTCGGCCTTTAAACGCCAACACAATAACTACATGAACTCGTACACTTGCATTGGAGAATTATCACAGAATAGATGTAAGTTATGTGTAAGTCTGTCAACGGCGGCACACGACGTTTCCTGCGCAGCAAACGAGTCTTCTGCAGGAGAAATGCGCCGGTGCCTTCGGAAAGACTAAGAACATTGCACTAGAAAAGAAAACAAGAACGCTTGTGACGTTACCTGCGGGGCAATAGTGATGTACAATGCTTCTGCCGTCTGTAATCGTAATTTCACAATTATACGGTCTCCCAACCGAGTGTTCCATTGCTTTCACGGTTACTGGAAGCGACCAATGAGCGCCAGACATAGCGGCCGATTCACGGAAAGTACTAATCGGTACTGATGTGCTTCGGTTTCAACTCCACTGTATCAGTATGTAGCTTCAGCGACCATCGATGAAACCACCCAAAATCCTTCCGATGTGCATATTGTGAGCATTATTCATATGCTTCATCCTCTCACCTGTAAATACTCATCATCACCACTTGGGTCTGAGTAGCGGGGCTCAGGCTCGAGATAAATAAAGAAGAGTCTTTCGGCTTGACCGTCATCTCACAAGTGGTGGATTGTGCTGTACGATTCCTCAGTCCTCTGGCTCTACCGGTGGCGCTACGCCTTCCACTTCACTACACCCCTGGAGCTCCGTTCAGGTCGCCGTTTGAACTCGGAGACATCGGCAATGTCGCACGACGAGAACTCCAACGCTGGACCATCCACGACACCTGCCCCGTCAGGAACCCCTTCCTGCTTGGTTACCACCCCGCAGAAGGATCCACCGGTGTTCGCTGGCCTTCGTGGGGACGACGTCGAAGACTGGCTGGAGCAGTACGACCGCGTCAGTGCACTCAACCACTGGGACGACCCTGCAAAACTTACTCGTGTCGCCTTCTACCTGACGGGTGTAGGCAAGACTTGGTTTTTCAACCACGAGTTGGACTTCGTCGATTGGACCTCCTTTAAGCACCAGCTACGACAGATTTTCGCGAACCCTTCAATCCGCTCCGACATCGCGAAAAAGAAATTAGCGGAGCGTGTCCAGCAAACCGGCGAGTCATACACGTCTTACATAGAAGATGTCCTCGCCCTTTGTCGCCGCGTGAACAGCTCAATGACGGAGACGGACAGGGTGCGCCACCTGCTCAAAGGAATTGGCGCTACGGCATTCAACGCCCTTGCAGTGCAGAACCCCACTACCGTCTCGGAAATCGTCGCCACGTGTCAGCGCCTTGATGAGCTCCATCTGCTCCGTTTGCAGCCTGACACATGTCATCTGAGCGCAACCAATGACACCGAGCTGCGCAGCTTGATTCGTTCCATCATACGAGAGGAACTCCAAGCACAGGCTATGTCTTACCCTCTTGAGCTCCGTACGACATCTCCGGGCAGCAGCCTCCGCAACATCGTCCGAGAAGAACTTGTTGCCATGAGGTGTACGGAAATTCCCAGGCACGACCCCGTACCGACACCAACTTACGCCCAGGTTGCGGCCCTAGCGCCTCCTCAACAGATACCACCCCACGCGCCCACAATGCACGGTTCTGTGAATGCTTTGTCACCACGAGCGTCGCTTCCCTCTCCCAACGCCTGGCGCCCACCTCGACCAGTCTGCTACTATTGTGGAGTCCGTGGCCATATTTCCCGGTTTTGCCGACGCCGTCAACAGGACGAAAGACGGGGTTACGACTACCATGAACGAGACGAGTTTCCTGCTCCGGTTCCACAATACAGTCGCCCCTACCAAGTTTACGAACGTCGTTCTGCATCTCCGCAGAGCCTCAACGGAGCCGCTGCTTCCCGTTTTCCGCGTCGCCGCTCTCCATCACCCATGCGCCGCTCCTCTTCTCCCCTTCGACCAGCTACTTCGGCCCCGGGCCATCGCCCGGAAAACTAAATTGTGCAGCTTTGGGAGGGGAAGCTGCATTGTTCGGGCTAAGTCAAACTCCTCTGCAGCGGCCCTGAAATGTACTGTTAGTATGTGCTGAAGGTGTATGGACTGAAGCATTGGTAGACACGGGGGCAGCACTTTCCGTTATTAGTATCGAACTGTGCTCTCGCTTGCGAAAGGTAAAAACCCCGTATACTGGCCCTCCCCTTCGGTGTGCCAATGCAGTTCTGGTTCGGCCTATTGGTGTGTGCACAGCGCGAGTTTTCATCGACGGCATACTTCATCACATTCAGTTTCTCGTCCTGCCGTCATGTACGCACACACTAATTTTGGGATGGGACTTTCTCTCCTCAGCGTCGGCCGTGATATCTTGTCAACACCGAGTCGTTCATATGACGGACTCGGAATTTTCATCTCATGACGATGTTCGCAAACTGCGTTTCCTCACGGCGGTCGATTGTTCCATTCCACCTGGCGACGAGAATGTTCTGACGTTGACGTCCGATACCATCGTTAATGGTGATGCGTTTCTCGCTCCATGCGATCGCTGGATATCCCGAGGAATTGTCATTGCGCCTAGCTTGGTCAGGTTTCATGACAGCAGAGCGTTGGTCACTGCACGTAACCCTACCTCTTCACCACTTGTTCTGCCCCAAGGTAGCGTTGTGGCCTGCTTTGCTGACACAGAACCTCTTGCCCTGATGCCTCTTCACACTGATCCACCACCGTCGCCTACTACTATCAACGACCATGCGACAACCACTGCTTTAACAGCCACCATCAACCCTGATCTCCCTGCGGCGCAAAAGGAAGATCTCTTAGCACTACTTCGAAAACACAGCGCTTCTTTTGACATCCACTCCAAGCTTCTGGGTCGCACATCCGTCGCCGTACACCGCATCGAAACCGAGGGCAATTCCATTGTGCGCCGCCGACCATACCGCGTCTCCTCTGCAGAGCGTAAAATCATCGAGGACAACGTCGCTGACATGCTGAAACGCGACATCATTCGGCCATCGTCCAGTTCTTGGTCGTCGCCTGTTGTGCTCGTCCGGAAGAAGGACGGCTCGGTACGATTTTGCGTCGATTATCGAGCTCTCAATAAGATCACGCGCAAAGATGTATATCCGATGCCGCGAATTGACGATGCCCTCGACTCCCTTCAGGGCGCTGAATATTTCTCAAGCCTTGATCTTCGGTCAGGGTATTGGCAAATACCTATGCATGAAGTGGACAAGGACACGACAGCCTTTGCAACACCCGATGGCCTCTATGAGTTCAATGTAATGCCCTTCGGTTTATGCAACGCTCCGGCAACGTTTGAGCGTATGATCGACACGGTTCTTCGTGGCCTGAAGTGGAAGACCTGCTTATGCTATCTTGATGACATCGTTATTTTTTCTTCCACTTTCCGCCAGCATCTCGAGCGATTGGGCGAAGTTTTGACGTGCATTTCTAACGCTGGGCTTCAACTCAATACAAAAAAATGTCATTTTGCCAGAAAGAGCATCATCGTATTGGGCCACCTTGTTCGCAAAGATGGTGTTCGTCCTGATCCTGACAAGGTGAATGCCGTTACATGCTTCCCTCGCCCTGAAAATCAAAAGCAGTTACGCAGTTTTCTCGGCCTCGCGTCGTATTTTCTCCGCTTCATCCGCGACTTCGCCTCCATCGCGTCGCCCTTGCACAAACAGCTGACGTCGGGCACAGCCTTCACTTGGACAACCGAATGCGAGATCGCTTTTGACACCCTCAAGGCGGCACTGACATCTGACCCCGTCCTCTGTCATTTCGATGAGCACGCCCCTACTTGTCTACACACCGACGCTAGCGGGCATGGCATCGGTGCCGTCCTCCTACAGCGTGATGCAACTGGGCGAGAAAGAGTCGTTGCCTACGCCAGCCGCGCACTCACAACTGCTGAACAAAACTACTCCATCACAGAGCAGGAATGCCTGGCTGTAATTTGGGCCGTACAGAAATTCCGCCCATATCTTTAAGGACGCCATTTTACCGTAATTACAGACCACCACGCGCTATGCTGGTTGTCATCACTTAAGAATTTGTCCGGACGCCTCGGCCGCTGGGTGCTCTGGCTACAGGAGTATTCATTTGACGTCCTTTACAAATCTGGAAAACAACACCAAGATGCCGACGCGCTCTCTCGTTGCCCTCTGCCACTAACATCTCCGTGCAAGCCTCTTCATTGCTCCTCCCACGATGAAGACGCTACGCGTCCACTTCCGTTATCGGCACTAGCGGTTGGTGGCCCGCTTCCTTACAATCGCCACACGCAGCTGGCCTCCTGTCAACAGCAAGACCCTTACTGCCATCGCATTATTCAACGACTCTGCGGAATGTCTCCACCGCCTAATTCCAGGTTGCGCCGACAACTCAGGCAATTCAAGCTTGAAAACAACGTGCTGCACCGATACGTTTACAATGATGATGGACACCGGTGGGTTCCCGCACTTCCACGCTTGCTTCGTACGCAGATCCTTGAGGCCTTCCACGACGACCCATCTGCTGGCCACTTGGGATTCCATAAAACATATAGCCGCATAAGGAGCCGCTTCTTCTGGCCTGGTCTGTCCACTTCGATTGCAAAGTACGTCTCTTCTTGCGCACTATGTCAACGGCGCAAGCGGCCGACTTCACCTCCTCTGGCTTGTTACATCCAATACCCTGTCCCGAGGAACCTTTTGCCATTGTTGGAATGGACCTGGTCGGACCTCTTCCCGTAACGTCCACAGGATATCGATGGATCGTAACAGCGGTTGACCATCTCACGCGGTACGCAGAGACCGCTCCTCTACGCTCTAGTTCTGCCTCTGACGTGGCCACCTTCTTTCTCGAAGCCATTGTCTTACGGCATGGTGCGCCCCGCGTCCTCTTGAGCGATCGCGGCAAGACTTTTCTGTCTACAGTAATTGAAGAAATGCTTAAAACTTGCGGCACAGTTCACAAGACAACATCAGCATACCACCCTCAAACCAATGGCATAACAGAGCGATTCCACCGCACACTAATTGATATGATATCCATGTATATTGGGCCCGCCCATGACAACTGGGACACAATCTTACCATTTGTGACGTTTGCTCATAATACCGCCATCCAACGCACTACTGGGTACTCACCGTTCTTCCTAGTTTACGGCCGTCCGGCGACATTCACGATCGACGCTTCATTCTTGCGCACTCCAACCGACAATTCTGCAACTATGCCGGAACAGTTCGTCTCGAGACTTCAAAATTGCCGGCAACTCGCTCGCCTCAGTACAGAAGCCAGTCAACACGACCGCAAGCAGCGGTATGACAGCTCTCATCGTGACTTGTCTTTCCGTCCTGGTGACGAAGTGCTCCTTTGGACGCCTACTCGTGCCCCCGGACTATGTGATAAGTTTCAATCGCGATTCCTTGGACCCTACGTAGTTATTGAACAAACCTCTCCTGTCAACTATCGCGTTACTCCCGTTGAGGTTTCTTCCGACCGTCGCTGCCGTGGTTCCGAGATAGTCCACGTTTCGCGTCTGAAGCCTTTCGTTCGACGTCTATCCCCAGTCTAAGTCGCGGCCAGGCTGGCCGCTTCAGCGCGCGGGGAAATTAGTGTGAGCATTATTCATATGCTTCATCCTCTCACCTGTAAATACTCATCATCCCCACTTGGGTCTGAGTAGCGGGGCTCAGGCTCGAGATAAATAAAGAAGAGTCTTTCGGCTTGACCGTCATCTCACAATATCTATATATTTTCACGGGGTCGTGACGTCGAAGAAGGCAGCAGTCGGCGTGTCGAAGATGAAACACTTTATTTGGCCTAACCTGTGGCCGGAAAACGCAAAGTCATACCACAGCAATACACACTGCACAATGGTAGCGGCGAACAGAGCGTCGGCCGTCGACAAAAGTTACCGTTGCTTGGACGCGCCGTCTTTTATAGGCCTGACTGGCTGCCCAGGCGGCGCTGCGAAAACGGTGCTAAAAAGCGCCCCCTACGATAAGTTTTTTGGTTTCGAGTAGTCAGACTGGCGGCCGCATGCAGCACTAAGCTCAGATGCGCAATGGAGCCGCCGCTGTCGGTTGTGCTGCGCTTTGGATCTCGGCCAATTTCTGGCGTGGCTGAGTTCTTCAGGCCAAGCAATCTGCGTAAACGCAAGAAGCTCGTCAACGTCAAGTATGTTTACGACGTGCAGGAGATTGAAGGAACCATTTCGGCGCGCTGCAACTCGCAAGTGAAGCAAATCTCATACGACGTTGAACTCGAGTTAAGTTTTACGAGGCATGCTCGCGCGAATAACGACAGTGCGTAAACGAAAAGATTGCTGTTAAGAAAGCCGAAATGATTTGCATTACACGACGAAACGGAATCAAGAAAGGTCCAGTGACGAAGGCCAGCCGTCGGCGGCCCGAATGAGCGCATTCGCGCCGTGTGCCGTTTTCTGCCGCATTCAGACGCAAACACACATTTTCCCCATGCACGGTCGTAATTTTCAACATTTGCTTCTAGGGAATTCGTCAAATTCTGTCAGCGTGCGGTGGCGGTCGAGAAGCGACGGCGCGCAATGTTTACAGCCGGTCGCTAGAAGCAGCCGGCTGTAAGCTGCCGGAAAAATCGTAGCACATACGCAGGGTGACTCATGGCATCGTTTTTCTCGTTTCCCACGAAATGCCGGCTGCATATCCTCGTGATCGCCGTCGGCAGCCACGGCGTGCCGTCTGGATTGAACACAGGGAATATATACGCGTGCATGCGCGTACGAAAAGTAATCAGCACGTTGCGTTGCAAACCACGTTTTGCTCGCGTACTCACTTCACGCGTCGGACTGCACGTATCCAGCGGTTCCGTCGCTCCACTTCGTACGGCTTTCAGGGAAACCAGTAAAACCGCACATTAGGATCCTTACCCCCACTTTCGAGGCAATTAACCACGCAACAATAACGGCGGCGACCGGGCTTCGGGACCGCGCGCTGCTCAGAGCCGTCGCCCGGACCACCTGCTTTCGGCACGGTTTGTTGAAGCAGGGATCGCTCGTCAAACATGTCAGACTCTGCAGGCATAGCGGACAAGTTCCTGCGTACGTTTTAAGCACTTTTTGAGCCTGAAAACTAGGCGCAAAATTAAGTAAAACGCTCAAAGCAACTGAAAACTGCGTAACTCGCCGGTCGGCGTCCATTTTTGACTACCCAAGCAACTTCGGCGCACGCCACCAGGCTCCGCCACAGTACTCAAAACTCCAGCGCGTCAGCCCTATACATCATGCATCGAACTTTCTAGCCTTATCACTGGCGGATGCGCAAGCTCTGCAATAATCTTGACTATTCGCGTCATGTGCGCAATCTTGACAAAGTCATCTACTACAATCTGGAATGTTCCCAGACATTCTGGCGCGGCGCGCGCAAGACAGCGATCACACGTGCAGCGGACCAGTTACACAACCATAGCAAAAGGAGCGCGTGTGGCATTGCCCCCCTCTAAAGAAGCATCGCCCCGATGCTTAAAACAGACATACAATTAAACACATTTTTAGGAGGTTGATATGGCTCCAGCCAAGTTTAAGAGAGCCCGACGTTTCGGGACCGATTCGGTCCCTTCCTCACGGGTTGACTGGGGCGCGCGCGACTAAACTGCAGAGCCGAGCGAAGGAGACGGCAGCGAGAGAGCACGCGCCAGCCGACCCACGGAGGTCTGGCCGTTTTTAAGTGCAAAGCACTTTTACTGATGATGATGATCTGTCTTCCGAACTCGTTCCCCCCGCAGGGGCGTCTGCGCAAGCAGGCGTTTGGTGTGTAGCGACACCACGGACCCGAGCTAACGGGGGGGTTTCGACCCCCTCCCACGCCTAGCCGTGCGTGGCTTTGCCGTGTCCGGGGAAAAGGGGATCCTGGGGGTTGAGCCGACGCCGGGTGATTGGACCTTTAACGCCCCCCGGCAGAGGCAACACACACCTTTGGCCCCGGCTTCACGCAGACGGCACCCCTGGGCTGACCCACCTAGGGGAAATCGGCAGTCGCCTTTTCCTATCTCTCTACCCACATCTTCGTCTTTCTCTCTTCCTTTTAGCCTTTCCTGTCCTCTCCTATCTTCTACTTACTTCCAACCTTCTTGGCGGCAAGGGTTAACCTTGTGTGGCTATCCAACCTAGGATAAACCATATTGGGTTATAGTAACCGCGTACTGCTGGCGTTGTGCAGACTTGTTCACATGTTCTGCCACGTCCCCTTGTTGGGCTCCGTGGTGGGTGGTAGGCGCCGTTACCGAAAAATCCACTTTTTTCCATGGGATCCTCGACCCCCTCCGTAACCACCGATCGTGCCCCGAAACGGGTACGCACCGATGCAAGTTCACTCCTTTGGCCCAAAAACAGAGAAACCTTCCCAAAATACCACGTCGTCCACTGCGAACAATCGTCTACAAAAGCTAGAACAATCTCACCCTTTCTTGTGGCCAAGTGCCTGAAAGAGACCATTGGAACCGGCTATAAGGCCACAAAGATGGCAAGCGGAGACTTGCTTCTCGAAATAAAAGACAAGGAACAGTACAATAAACTCTCACACCTCGTAGCCTTTGGTAACATCCCTGTCTCTGTGAGCGCACACCGTACCATGAATACAGTGAAGGGAGTGGTATCGGACGAAGATTTGATGACATTGAACGAGGAGGAGCTCCTTGATGGATGGAAGGACCAAGGTGTAACACATGTCCAGCGCATCACAATCAGACGCAACAACAACGAAATAGCAACAAAGCACTTGATAGTCACCTTCAGCTCAACCACCTTACCCGAGGCTCTTGAAACTGGCTAAGTAAAACTCCATGTCCGACCGTTCATTCCAAACACGAGGCGCTGTTTCAAATGTCAGCGATTTGGCCATGCATCCCAGAGCTGCCGAGGGCAGCTGACGTGTGCTAAGTGTGGCACAACCGGCCACAGTGCTGATGAGTGCAGTCATGATGAGGTCCTCTGTGCGAACTGCGAAGGTAGTCACCCCGCATACTCCAGAGCGTGCCCAGCCTGGAAGAAAGAAAAATAAATAATAACTATAAAAGTTCAGGAAAATATTACATTCAGGGAAGCAAGACAACGGATCTCCTCATCATTCGCACTAAAAACATCTTTCGCCGAAGTGGTGCAACGAGGGGCGGCACCACAAAGGCCCCTGGCAGTTACCCGGTCCACGCCTAGCGTGCCGAGGCTAACGCCACTAGCCCCTACGGTGGGAGCAGCCAGCGCTGCCCTGCCCACATCCAACCTGTCCACACCAGTGGCCTCCACAAGCTCAGGCAGCATCCAGGGCAATCACGAGGCCAAGGGGGTCCCATCGACCGCCAGCTCGGTGGGGACAAAGACTTCGTCCACCGAGGCGAAGTCTCAGCGACGCACAGCTCGCTCTGTGGAGCGGGCGTCCAGTGCCTCGCAAGAGGCTATGGACACCACTTCAAGCCAAACGGCGCAGGAAGCGCCGAAGGAGCGTCGAGCTTCCCTCGACCGCTCCAAAAAGGAAAAAACACCAATTACAGGGCCTCACAAAGGCCCCGTAAAATGAGCCCATCTCAGACCTCCTTACACACAGCACTTTTTTCTTTTCTCCGTCATGGACAAAATTATACAATGGAACGTAAGAGGACTGCTTAGAAATCTAGATGACGTCCAAGAACTTCTGATTAAGTTCAACCCGAAAGTGCTGTGTGTGCAAGAAACGCACCTAACCCCCAAACACACCAACTTCCTTCGCCAATACATCACTTTCCGAAAAGACCGCGAGGATGCAGTCGTATCATCTGGCGGTGTGGCCATTATAGCTGATAGAAGCCTAGCATGCCAGCATTTGAAGCTCCAAACGGCCCTTGAGGCAGTGGCTATTCGAGCTGTACTTTTTAATAAGCTCATCACCATATGCTCCGTGTATATACCACCACATCATCAGCTTCACAGACGCGATTTAGTACATTAATAGATGAACTTCCAGAGCCCTTTTTGATTCTAGGTGATTTTAATGCACACAATGTCCTCTGGGGCGATTCTCGCTGCGATGCTCGAGGACGTCTCATTGAACAGCTCCTCTGTTCGTCTAGTCTATGTCTTTTAAATATGAAGGAGCCTACGTATTTTAGCCTCGGAAACAACTCCTACTCCTCCATAGATCTTAGCATTACATCGCCATCCCTCTTACCCATTTTTAAATGGAACGTTCTCAAGAACCCTTACGGAAGTGACCACTTCCCAATCATCCTGAGTACGCCGAACAAAGACCAACCACTCCCGCAGTATCCTCAATGGAAGGTCGACTCAGCTGACTGGGAACAGTATCGAACCCTTACACATATGACATGGACTGAGCTGTCCGCTCTGACCATAAACGACGCTGTCACGTATTTTACAGCTTTTATACTTGACGCCGCATCTAAATGTATTGCCCAAACAAGCGGCCGGGGCTCTAAGCGGAGAGTTCCATGGTGGAACGATGCATGTAGGAAAGCACGGATGAATCAGAACAAGGCGGGGGCGTTGCTTCGCGATTCCCCAACAGTAGAAAACCTAGAACATTTCAAGCAGGTCAAATCGCAGGCAAGGAGAACGCGCCGACAAGCTAGACGAGAAAGCTGGACAAAGTTCATATCGAGTATCAACTCGTACACAGATGAGGGAAAAGTGTGGAATAAGGTGAAAAAAATTAAGGTTCAACAAACCTATTCCCTGCCATTAGTGAATAGCCTCGGGGAAACCCTGGAGGATCAAGCTAATTTTCTTGGCACACATTTCGAACACATATCGAGCTCCTCACACTACTCTGAAACCTTCCAGAAGTACAAAGCACGAATAGAACAACAAAAGTTAGAAAGAAAATCTGCAAAAAATGAGGCGTACAACGAACCTCCTTACGCTCTACAACTCTATATGGTTTTCGGGTGTGATCCCATCATCTTGGAAGGAGGCTGTTATAATCCCAATTTTGAAGCAAGTGAAGGATCCCTCTGCTGTATCAAGTTACAGACCTATAGCGTTAACTAGTTGCCTCTGCAAAGTATTTGAAAAAATGATTAATTGCCGCTTACTACACTTCCTTGAATCAAACAAATTGTTCGACCCATACCAGTGCGGGTTTAGAGAAGGCCGATCCACCACCGATCATCTCATACGTATCGAGGCATCCATACGTGAAGCTTTTGTTCATAATCAGTTTTTCCTATCTGTATTCCTTGACATGGAGAAGGCCTACGATACGACGTGGAGGTTTGGTATACTCAGAGACCTCTCACACATAGGTATACGTGGTAATATGTTCAATGTCATTGAAAGCTATCTGTCTGATCGCACATTCCGTGTTCGAGTGGGCAGTGTTTTGTCCCGAACATTTATACAGGAAACCGGAGTGCCACAGGGTGGGGTGCTCAGCTGTACGCTCTTTATTATCAAAATGAATTCTCTCCGTTTGTACATCCCACGTAATATGTTTTATTCAACACATGTTCACGATGTTCAGATAGGTTTTCAATCGTGTTCTCTTGGGATCTGTGAGCGACAGGTTCAGCTTGCTCTTAACAAGGTGTCCAAATGGGCTGATGAAAACGGGTTCAAACTGAACCCACAGAAAAGCACCTGTGTCCTTTTTTCACGAAAATGAGGCTTGCACCCTGATCCTGAAATTGTCATGAAGGGTGAGCGTCTGCCCGTAAACACAGAACATAAGTTCCTAGGTATAATTTTCGATGCGAAGCTAACCTTTGTACCGCACATAAAACATCTTAAAAATAAATGCATGAAAACAATGAATATCCTAAAGGTGCTGTCACGCACAACGTGGGGAAGCGACAGAAAGTGCCTCATGAATCTGTATAAAAGCCTAGTACGCTCACGCCTCGACTATGGGGCGATAGTCTATCACTCAGCCACGCCAAGCGCTCTGGAAATGCTGGACCCAGTTCATCATCTAGGCATCCGCCTGTCCACAGGCGCATTTAGAACAAGCCCAGTTGAGAGCCTCTATGTAGAATCGGACGAGTGGTCACTCCATCTGCAAAGAACATATTCTTGTTTCATATATTTTCTTAAAGTGAATGCAAACAGTGAGCAGCCTGCATATTCTACCATCAACGATCTGTCCAGCTCTCAACTTTTTCGCAATTGGCCCGCAATGGCACGCCCTTTCTCACTGCGTGTAAGAGAGCTAGCTGAAGAAACAAATGTCCCACTGCTTGAATACCACCCTATTCCCCCCGCAATGCAGCTCCCGCCATGGCAGTGGCAGCTTATAGACTGTGACACATCCTTCGTAGCTGTCACAAAGCACGCCCCCCTTATACACATTCGGATGTATTTCTTAGAGCTGCAACATAAATATGACTGCCCAGAATATTATACTGATGCATCCAAGTCCCATGCTGGCGTATCATATGCAGCGGTTGGCCCATCTTTCTCGGATGCCGGCGTTCTACCCACTACCACAAGTATTTTCACAGCCGAGGCTTACGCGTTATTCGTAGCCGTTAAACACATTAAAGAATTGAATACACCAAGGGTAGTTATATACACTGACTCCTTGAGTGTCGTGAAAGCTTTGAAAAATCTGAAAAAACATAGAAACCCTGTAATTATGTCCCTCTACTCAATACTCTGCGCGGCGTACACGTCCAAGCAACACATCGTCGTGTGCTGGGTGCCAGGGCACCGCGACATCGAAGGAAATGTGTTGGCTGACCAGCTGGCCACGTCAACCAACCTAAGCGCTGCCAACTCTTCAGTTGCTGTCCCCGTAATGGACCTAAAACCAAACATACGGAAAAAGCTCAGGGCTTACTGGCAGAAGTTATGGGATCTACAAACGCATAACAAGTTACACCTGATCAAACCATACCTCGGTAACTGGCCACCTGCACCAAAAACACGCTGTACAGAGGTCACTCTCTGTCGGCTTAGAATAGGACACACACACAGCACAAACACACACCTTTTGTCCGGTGGTGATCTACCCAGCTGTGACAGATGTGGCCATCCACTTACTGTACATCACATACTCCTTGAATGCTCTGAGCTAGAGGCCTACAGAAAAAAACTTTCCACTGGCGTTCAAGCAACACATACCCCTTCATCCAGCGATGTTCATAGGTCTGTTCAACCTCTTTTTAAATATGATAAATTGAATGCATTTTTAAAGGACGTACATACATTTCACGTCATCTACGCAGCTGATCGGTAGCACGGCCTCATGAGGGAGGCTGCTGCTGCGGATGCTACATCAAAGAGAGCACCTACCTCCAGGCCCTTGGGACCAAGGGCCCTGACAAGGCATCCGTGCTAATACAACACTTCTATATTTTACCGTCATGATCATCTAGAGCTCATCTACACCATGCACGCTTCACTCCACTTTCATGATTTTAATACATATATGTTTTACGCACCTTTAGTGCGCAGAATCTTAGGCCCTTATACAGCCACTAAACATCATCATTGTTCCCAACCGACACCATTTCCTGGCGCTCTTTGGCCATCAATGGCCCTTGCGCCATTAAACAACATATAGACGGTTTCGCTGTTT